>NC_039247.1:29419224-29745057 GCF_003368295.1 Carassius auratus
GGTAACAAGGCATGATGGATCCATGTTCTCATTCTGTTTACGCCAAATTCTGACTCTACCATCTGAATGTCTCAACAGAAATCGAGACTCATCAGACCAGGCAACATTTTTCATCACATGTACATGCCGAAATCCTCAGTTGAACATGACACAACCCTCACAAAACATCTTATTACTTTTATTAAGTGATGTTACAGTACTCTCCCATCTTTTTCACTAGTGATCTCACATTCCCCATAACAAGTCTGGAAGATATGATCGATAGCTCCTGTTCTTTAGGCATCGTCTCCTCTGCTCCTACATGGCAAAAATGTCCTACTCAACTCCTTGAGGATTTCCAGGCTCTGGCTCTTACGCACTGTCAGAGATTCGTCAGCTGGCCCCTGGTGTAAACTCTGGCTCTCTGGGTCATGATGAAAGACTAATAGCTACTAGGAAAGAACCGGCAAAGTCACATAATTCTACTGACCAAGTAAATAATCTTTAAGAAATCCACATTGTGAAAAAGAGAAAACAGACAGAAACTGCATCCTGCATCATATGTGATTACTGTATAAACAGTATCCACTGCTCAAAAGTATGGGTTGGTATGGTTTTTTATTGGTTTTAAGGATGCATTTATTTGATTAAAAAAAAAGAAGCTAAACACAGTAATGATGTACATTATTTTTTTTTTAATTTAAGATAAGATTTTAATTTCCTAGGAATGCAGTAATTTTCTCCAAATGCATGCGCAGACGGACACAGGATCATGTGCCCATTCAGGATATTAATAGTCTCATTATGCACCAGACACAGGCCGAAAGAAACTGCCTGCGGCTGAGAACGGGGTGCGAACTGAATATCATCACTGGAGTGCTGGATTTATAGCTTTTGTTTCACATTTCCTTAAGTGAACTATTAAGGTGGCGATGTGTAGAAGTTTGTCCTTCACAATGAGCTGTCTGAGCTAATTTTGGGTGCATATAAGACAAGTTTTTTCAGAGGCAGTGCCGGCAATGTCATGGAAGTGACACAAGTTTCTGAAAAAGAATTGAGTGACTAAGGTACAAATGATAGAATGAGCCGAACAACAGTTAGTAGGAACAAAAAAAGCTCAATATGATGTGACTTTATTTTAATAGGCAGGTTTAAATGGGGGGTGATTTCCCCCTTAAGAACAATCTGAACACAGTTTAAACTAAGGTACAGTAAGCAAGTTAGCAGCACTGGATCTAAGGGTGACAATAGGAACATACAGTAAGGAGAGATTGAAGCAGTTAAATATGGCAGTGCTAATCAATGGAAGGCCTTAAAAGCTGTATGCGACAGACAGTGTGCATAATACAATGAAGGTTATAAATGATTTGAAGTAATTTCATGTAGTGTAGAAGTTTATACAAGCTGTAGGTGATGGAGCATCTTACTAATGATCATTTATTAATGGAAGACGAATGTGAATTAGTAATCTGATATGGAGATGTGTTTTTAAATGTTTATTTTTGCTCTTAGGCTAAAATGCGCTGGTATTGTTTAAAATTATTAAAGTTCCCTTCATCACAAGAGCTGGAAAGATCATAATCATAAATAGATTATTATTATTTTTTTATTTTTCTTTCACAATATTTGTAAAATACAGATACAAATTAATACTACAGTATTTGTTATACTATCAAAACATCTAATAATACAATTGAATATAAATATAACTAAAACGTTGCTAGTTATTTACTTGTCTTTAAATATGTTGTGGAGTCAATATATGTGAAATGAATGAAAGGAAGACATTCACAGACATCAGCGAACGAGCTCATTTGTTTTAAGCAGGCTGCTACAGACCATGCCAATGGACCTTAGAAAAAGAAGAGCATCAAGGAAGGATTCTTTGAACACATGTAAAAAAAAAAAAAAAACTTGTGAGTCACTGATTCAGTCACTCACTCTGAATCATTCACCTCATTCTCTCACACTGAATCAGTCTCAAACTTTTCATTAGTTACTACTAGAACACAGACATCCCATCATGCACCCTTATCTTCTTGTAGTGTCCAGAGTCATTATTTAGTCTTTAATCAAAAACAGCAACCAAACATTTGCTGAGGGCATAATTTGCACGTGTCACTATTGACTACAAACCTTCTCTAAGACACTTACATAGTTGTGGAAAAATCATGTTACAGTGATTATATGAGGTGGTAATACCAAGGTATGTATACCATGATATTAAGGGATACTTATTTTGCATTGTAAACAGTATAGACTGTTTTTGCAGGATTGTTTTAATCGATGGCAGCTTCACTTGATTCACAAATTCACTGGTTTTGCACTACAGGAATGTCTTCAGTGAATTATTGGCTATGTATTTACTTGCTTCTGATTATATTTAAATTAGAGCAATATAATTCACAATTACTTACATTTAAAAAACCAGTCATTTCAGCATGTATTCACAGACATGTATATAAGCGAGTGTTCTTAAAACAGTTTGTCTAGTTAACATCTTCAAATACTGTCACTCTGGTTGGAGAACTTAATGAATTAACAGAACGCCACTTGGTGGACAAAACTGAGAGTGCATCCCTATGTGCATATGAACAAATATCTAGAAGCAAATTACATACAATATAGTGCATTAAAATATCAGTAGAATTTCAAATGACAGTTTACACATTACTACAAACTACTTTCATTTTTTTTTCTCTGTGCAGAAACAGAATCTGTTTATGAAGGCAAGTGTCAGGATGAACTGATGTGACTGGACCAAACCCCTATACCTTGTTCTGCAGTTTATGCTGAGGATACAAATGATAAAAATCGTCTTTCGTGTGAGTGCTAATGGGACATTTCTGTCTCTGTCTTGTGCTGTGCATGTGCTTTTGTGAAGACCTGTGCGTAGCTTGCTGCCAGAACAGGCTTTTGCTTTGCTTTTACTCCTGTGCTTTACTTTACTTTGCTTCATTGGCCCAAGTAAAAAAAATAATTAATTCAAAAAGCCCTGTCCCAAGGTCCCAATCCAACCATTGTCTGACCATTTGGACAAGTAATAGCAAGTGTCCAAAATGCAAATGGTGAAGGACACGTTTCTATTTTCCCTAAATGTCCCTAGAAAAGTCCTTAATGTTAAAGCAGTTTGTAATAGTATTGCTTGCCTTGGCTTGCCTTGGCCTCAGTAATATATATCAGAATCAGAATCAGAATCAGAATCAGCTAAAGAAAGTAACATGATGAAAAGAAATGATTTCTAAACCGTTTGATTGTCAGAGCAAGAACAAGTACTTACTTTTCGTCCGGAGAACAGCATACACAGCTGGTGCATGGACCCTCCATTCTTAGTCAGCTCTTTCTTCAGGGTTTTGGGTGACGGAAGCATCCAGCCTCCCTTCTGTGTCCCGGTCACCTCCACACAGTTGATGGCATTGTCAGATGTGAAGCAGGTTGTGCGAGGGTCCTGGAGAAGACTGCCCTCGCTGTGTGTGCGTCTGCGCAGGGAATTCTGCACGCTGAGTCCACCCGAGTGCTTTTCACAGGAAGTGGACTCTACCATGCTCCTCCGTTTGCTGTCACTGCGTTCCAGGTAGTTATCATCACTGTCCTCCTCATCCTCCTCCTCCTCATCATCATCTTCATCTTCTTCATACTCTTCATCAGTTCCGGGGGTGGAGAGGGCATCTGTACTGAAGGACCGATCTAATCGCAACTCAGGGATGACAAATGATGAGGAAGAGGATGAAGGTGGAGCGTTTGTGTCCACTGCCTCTGAAGCATTATCTTCATCAACAACCAGATGTTTTTCATCTTCACTATCTCTCGCGTGTGCTTGCGAGAGTTCCTGCTCTTCCTTCGCTTCGGTCACGGGCTCAGTATTCCCCCTCTCCTCCTCTTTCTCTTTGTCTTCATCCTCCCTCCACAACTCATTCATGCCGCTCTCTGTGCTTTTCCCATCTTCCCCCTCAGCAGAGGGCGGAGGTGTTGGTGGAACCAGAGGGCTGCACAGATCCTCCAGCAGAGTGAGACCACTGGACTGAGGGCTGCTCGCAGCGGGGACTAATGCATCGGACAGGTGGCCCAGGGAACAGTCATCCTCAGAGGTCATTCTCAGGCCCCTGAGGTCACATGGCTCATCCTGTTTGGGTTCGAACATCTACCAACAGAAGAACACAGTGTTGCAAAACCGTTACATTACTAGTGTCTTTACTACTGTCACAATATCACTTAATTACAGTCAGTAACTGCAGAACAATTATTGTAGAAATAGTGCAGAAAATATACAGTAATTTGCTGTAGTTAAGAAGAAATGCATTTCAGTGTAATGTGTTTCTGGCAATGTTCAAAATGGCACTAAAAGCTATTCAGTTTGATTTAAACATATGAACATGAATCTTGCAACATTTTATTTTGCTGTTTGTTGGAAGTTGTGTGTGTTAATCAGACAGTTAGTCATGATAAAATATAATATCAATTCCCATACCCAGCGATATGATATTTGTTGCTCACCTGATGTCTACCTATAGGGATATGACGCCCATCACGGCATTCCTATATAAGGTCTATTCAGTATTATTACATAGTTGATTGACATGTACTCTTTGCCCACAAATTATCACTGAAGTTGGGCTAATTTGACTACCCCAAGAACAGTCACAATCTGCCTTCCTTGTGTAAAGGAACAGGATATCAAGAAGAGGTTCAAGCATCCACATCAGCTGGCTATATTTCACCCTCTATTCATCTCAGAATGTCTTCACGACGCTGAGCTAAGTTATCTTATTTTATTCTCTTTTAGTCACTTATCACTTTTATGCAGACATAGTGTACATGTCTTTACCTTCCTGTCGGGTCAAACGATTGCTGCTTTTTTCAGCAATCTCATCTCTTGCCTTGAGAAAAGAAATTAGGGATGTCTAAAAATGGCCTCAAGCTCGATGAAGACAGACTGTCTTTGGCTCTTCATTATGAATTGCTAATACTGACAATTACTGTCAGTGCTTTATCTTTAAACTTGCACAACAACACAGTTGTGCAACCTGGGTGTTATCATAGATAAGCAGATAAATGATGCTGTTAAAGTCCGTGTGAACCGGAAGTTGCTGCCAACTTTATTTCAGTGTTGTGACGCATTTCCATCTGAAACGGAATACTGAATAGAGGGAATGGTTTTATGTTTGCGCTCCTCCTCCCTGTCTCTCACTCATAGCAATCTAACAGTTGGAGGGGTGTGTTTAAAGATATTCTGCTCAAGCCATCAACTGATGTCATCAGAAAAGCAATGCCATTCCAGAGTGGAAGTAAATGATTGAAATTATGAAATGAAGCTTACGTTTTTTTATTTTTATTTTTATTTTTTTTTACAGTGGATTAACTTGCACGGATTAATTGTTTACATCAAGGCTAGCAATTTGCGCTAGTAAACAACATTTTTATTTCATGCCGACTTTAATGGGAGCTCAGGTACACTGCCAAAAAAAGGATACAATGATATGATGAAAAAAAAGAAGTAATTGATTTTAGACAGTGAAAGGTTGAATGAAGGTTGAAAAGGATTATTTACAGTAGTTCATGAAAGCCAAAACACTTGAGGAAAAGAGGTTTGAAAATATACTAGCAGTAATCACAGACATTCACATTTAGATGAAATTAGATTAGATTTCAGATTAGATTTCTCAGAGGGGATAGCCAAAAAATCAAACAAACAAAAATAGACACAATAAGTAATTTGGAATTACTGGAATGTGTACAGAGAATGTGTGAAAAAAAAAAAAAAACTCACTCGCCACAATGTGAGTCAGTGAAATACAAATTTCTCTCAAAAATTAGACCCGTCCCAATGGAGTTTTACTCATCATAACCCATAAAAGTCACATGGTATTACTTCATTTAATCATTAGATGGGCCTCAGGTCAGCTCTTTTACAATACAAACCTCTTTTTTTAAATGGGGGAACATATCATTCTATCTTTTATATATTAACCTATGCATTTTTTCTGTCTTTGCTTTTTAAGTTGTCAGGAAAACATATTTCACCATCTTCTGTCGGAAATGCATCCCGTTTTAACAGTAGAAGAGGATGAAAAATATATAAATGACCAGAAGTGGGCATATCAGGCAGGGGCGCCGGACTGGGGATAAAACCAGTACTGATTACCAGGGCACCAAAGGAAGAGAGGGCCCTTGAAAAGTCTGGAATATATATTTTCAAGGGGGTGGGGCCCATTAGGACTGCCTTTGCATAGGGCCCGGGATCTTGTGCAGTGCCCCTGATTATCAGGGAAACTAGTTTACTACTTCTAGTTCTTCATCTAGATCAAACAGTTAACTAGATTTTGCTGCCTCTCAAAACATCATTACATGGCAGACAGACAGGTACATAGATATATTTTTATTTGATGCTAAAACTATAGCAAATGATGGTCTACATACCAGGAATGCATATTTAATTTTAGCTACCTACTGGAAGCCTGTGTCTACCTTCAGCATCACTGTGTCATTTAATGTTTCACAACACTATTCTAATCAGCTCTCCCTCGAAACCAGCCCATGCTGCTTACCACTCACTCTAATAGTGTGTAACCAAAGCTGGTGAGAAATAAACTCCTCTGAGTGCTTTTCAGAAGGGTTTACTGCAACAGAAAACAAGCTCAGCTGATGCAGCCAGAAGCAGAAGTCATGAGACGGAATTCATATTACCCTGCTCACATGATGTACGGCATATTAGCTCTCTCCCATCCATAACTGGAGCTTCACTACGAATGAGCCTCTTATCTCGCCTGTGGTATTTTTAGGTTGTGTGAAAGATTACTACCGAACCGAGCGACGCTGAGGAAATTAGGACACAAGAACCGAAGACAGATGATTTCCTTAAACTCTGAGTTTCGCTCTGTTATCTGTGACGGGATGGTTCAGTTGGTGTTCGTTGAGTCCTTCATGCATCACTTTTTTTTCCACACTTACGTAATGTGAAGAAAAAGAAAAAAACTTGAAAGTGTTTGGATAAAAAGAAACGTATAGAATAAGACAGCGACATATGAGAACTCAGATATCAACTACATTTATTTATCTGAAAGAAATGATGAGAGTGGATTATACAAAGACTAAAGTATATATCAACTCAATGTTTTGCCTGTACAAAACTACCAAAATGAAAAGGTCATTTTGAGGGTATTGCTAAGGTGTTCTAAGCATTTCATCACATTTCTAGGTAGTTGTTAATATTCTGGGTGATTTCTGGTTGACTCAAAGTGAAAGTGATGCCTTTGCAAGCACCACTAATTATTTATCCAATAAGGGTGCAGTATTACTCTATTCTAGATGCTTGTACTGTACAACCTTTTAGTCACTCCAAGGAAATCATCTAATCTATTATTCATTCAAAGCACTAAGCTGTCCAACATAATGACTGGAAAATGTATTTTAAACAGAGATTACTTTTTCTCATCAAATGAGTCTGCAGAATTTGCCAAGATACTGTGGATTATACAAAAGAACTTTGAATGGTATGGACAATTACATTTGCATGTGAAACCCGAGTCGTTCCTAATATAAGATGTGTGACGTTTTAGACTCATTCTATGCAAGTACGTGAACACAGACAGTGTGCAGCTAGCAATGCAATGTCTTGTTTTCATTGCATTGTGTTCTGAAATGTGTCTGACTGCAATTAGTGGAATTTCTTCTTCAGCGCTGAAAGGGCGGTACAGAAAACATTAACACAAACTGTCTTTTTCTACATAAAATTTTCTCAGTCAGGTCAGCTACTGCAAAGAAGGAGCAACAGTATGAAGCATCTTTATTTAAAGGGGTCATGACCTGGAGAATCAAAATGTTTTTGATATTTACACACATAAGAGATCAAAACCATAAGTTTCAGAACATAAGAGTAACTCCCCAGTTTAAAATATTAATGATTCTTTTGTACCCTTCTTGTGTCCTGTGTAATCAAAGAGGAGTGTTCGGAACAACTCGTGTATGTCCATCAATCACAATAGTCATATTGCTGTTGGATATAGATGTCGAGTAAGACCGGCAAACTCACATGTTGTTCTGTCAGAGGATGAAAAGAAACTGCATCTCCTAAAACTTTGCATATCCTTCCTAGTTTCTTTTTAATGACATCAAGATAAATTTTTAATTTGCCGCAGTCTTTTGTAATAATAATATCACTATTTACCACTAAATACCAACTCGACATGTGCCAGTATTCATCACAGTAATGAATATGCACAATATTGTTATGTGGGCACTTCTAAATACCGTGAATAATTATATATTACAAATTATTCTGAATTTGGAATGCATTTTAAGAATACTATTCCCATCAACTGGCAAAAATGCACAACACAGTTGTATGCTGCTTAAAAACTCATGTATGCTCTGATGTAAAAGGGGACACATGAGAAGCACATGGAGGAACATGTGAGAGACGCTCAGAATGAAAGCACATTCACTCTCTGACAGCAGATGGCGCTAAACTGCAGAAAATGCAGCCCTTGCCCTAGAAACCCCATAAATAAAGCTGCTCCAATACTTTTAAAATATATTTAAAGAATTTTAAATAGCCATTCAGATTTGTGTATTCACTGTGATGTCCATCACAGTGCCAAATACTTGAATATTTAGACTAAATAGGCTATTTATGTTCAAACTTTTTATTTTATTTTTTTATTTTTTATCTGGACTACAACATGCCCTAGACATTGTTGGAAAGTGTTATGATTCTTTATTATTCATTCACACTTTACATTAGGGATTCAGTAGTTAGTTAGTTAACTAGTTAACACAAACTGCCAATTAAAAATTCTTCTGAACATTCATTAATTGTAGGTATTCCAATATTTAACATTCAAATCTAAAGTTGCAACTGTATTATTTATAGAGCTAACAAGAACTAAGACTTGTATTTTTACAAGTCTATAAAAAAAAAAAAAAAAGAAAAAAAAAGATTAATAACTTTGGTAACAAATATAGAAATATTACTTTATTGCGTTTAAATGTTAAGTTATTTTCAATATAAGAAAAAAAAGTTATTTAATCTGTTATAATGTATTATGAACACTTTAAAAATAATAATAAAAAATAAATTCCAATACCATATACCGTGAAAAAAGCATGAGCAATTAATCACAGGAAAATTATATACCAGCATATCCCTAATACCAACACTAATGAAAATTAAGCAATTAAGCAAGCAAAACCAAGTACCACGCTGTAACAGGCTGTTGTAGTTGTTGTGGTTTCTTTGTTTCAATTTCTTCTGCCTCGGACTCATATATACTTTATATGGCTCTGTCACAGTGATTGCCATCTTGAGTATCAAAACATGGATACGATGCAATAATGTTATCCAACCTCAGCAGTTGCCATTTACTTCCGTTTCTGTAAGAGTTAACGTTCCTTGAAATTTAGACTTTTTCACAGAGAGTGAAAATAAGGATGGACAGTGGTCATTTTTACAAATATTGTTATGCAAAAAAAGTTGCAAAGCTTATAAACTAACTTTACAAATTAAACTGCATTTCATGACCCCTTTAAAGTTAACACATTGTGTATTTAAAGGACAGCTCACTAATATAACCAAGAATTTGCATCTGCATATTTGCGTGATAGCTTTTCTGGTATAAGACTCTGAGAGCAATAGGTCTGGTGTTGAGCTGTGATCCCCTGCTGCAAATGTCAAATACAGCAAGTGTGTAGAATAAATGTCATGCTGGAGGAAGTCACAGTTCACACAAGAGGCAAAGCCATTGTTGAATGAGGCGGAAAGAGCTACAGCAAATGTAGGTCATGAATGATTTACCTCCACACAACCAGCTTAACATAGCTTAATTTAAATTAAAATTTTAAATAGCATTTTGAAATCAACTTCTAAATGTCTGTTCAGTGGTCCCTATAACATGACAATTTTAATTTGTGGTGCTTCTAATTAAGTGATAAAATGCAGTTCCAAATGTTGTAAAATAAATATACAAATAAATAAATATACTAATCTATGCAACAATAAACTGTGTAGCACTTTGTTTTACTATCAAATTATATGTAATATCTAATTATTATTAATTTTGGAAAGTTTTCCTTGACCTTTCGCAATCTTGGCAAAAAGTATCAATATTTATTTCCACAACATGTTGCATGATGGGATACACTTAGCCTCGAATACTGCTCTGGAGTAGTATTTGAGATAGTGTGGACTTTGGCGCTTTGGCGTTTTTAAGATCTGGACAGTCTTGCACACTTACTTTCTAACGAGTTACTTTTATTATAGACTAATTCAGTTACTAACTCAGTTATTTTTTGGAACAAGTAGTGAGTAACTATAACTAATTACTTTTTTTAAAGTAGCGTTCCCAACAGTGATTCTATCACCATGCATTATTTTTTTAAACACTTTAAAGTTTCTTAAAAATAAAAAATAATACAGTTTTGAACAAAAAGCTGAAAAAAGACTATGAATTGGATTCAGAATGATAATCAAAATGTAGATGGAGTCGATCAGCACCCAAAAGCTTGACTGTAATTATTAACTCTTCATTGGTCAACATTTTATTTCCATATTGTTACAGTTTTGATGCTGTTTCATGACAGATGATCATGTTAGATTACATGTGTTAGTATCTGTTGTTTCTTTTTCTTCTTCACTTTTTTTGTGGAAATTCTGTGCAGAAGATGTGTACTAGCGCCCTCTACCATATAACAATGAAAACACAGATTCTAGGAGCACAAGTATAGCTCAAATATATTTAAACTTTTTATAAGTATGAGTCAAGTTTACTTAAATGTCATTTTAAGTATATTTCTCAGAAGAACATAAAGGCCATTTCTGGGAAGTACATATGTCAACTAAAGGAATACTTTCCTATTTTTAGTTTAAAAGAAGTATACTAATAGCACATTTGAATAAACTTATTTTTCGTAAGGGTTATGAGGGGAATGATTTAGCGCATTCCATTGAGAAGTAAACACTGCAGCGCGTAAACAAAGCATTATCTATTTATTGATTGTCTGACTGACATATAAAACAAGAAACCACAGTTCACTTGGTTTTTATGGTTTGAGGTTGGAATCGGTGAAAGGAGCAGAGCTGCCCATCCTCAATACTGATTGAAAGATACAAAGTGGACTGCATTTTAGATTGCTTATTTTGTTCAAGTGTATTAGCTACTCAAGTCCACATGTCATACTAACAAGGAACTTATGAACATAGTCGGCTTACCATGTTTTTGGGAAATGCACACCTGAATGGAAGCACTGCCTAGATTTCCACAAATGGGCTTAAAGGCTAAATATGTCCTTTTTGCCACTGAAGAGTGCGTATTCAAAATAAACAAAGACCAGGTAGCGTAGTTTGATGACGCCGTGACTGTTTGTGGAATAATGGGAGTTTTGGTCTTCATCCTCACAGCCATTGCAATAAGATGTGACTTGGGCAGAGATCATGTTCATGGATGAGCTAATGATTTATTAACTTAGTAGAATGAAGCATGGTGAGGTTGAAAGCCATCAAAGTGAAACAAGGCCGCTGAACGAGAGCAACACGCGGCTCAAAAGTAGCAGAACTCCTCCTTCCTGTTGTGAATATGCTGGGGGAAAAGCAGTTTAAAAGTTCTGTTATAATGCTACTCTGTGCTGTCGTTGCCGGATTATTAAAACGCACAACATTTTAAAGCATCTATGGTGTTTCCATGTTTTCTAAAAAACTAAATAGAGAGGTTATGGTGTCATTGGCAGGCGAAACAATGACACTATGGACATGGTCCGTGTCGCTATTTAAAATAGCTTATTTCTCTGTATTTAAACATTCTTTGAAACATTTTGTATAATATAAGTACGCAAGTCAGCAAAATATATAACACTGTTCTAGTGATTTTTGGATATTTCAATAATTATAATAATAATCATTTTAATTGTGCCTTTAAGTGGGCATGCAAGACTGAAGGAACCATCAGAGATACCCACTCTGTGCAGCACGGTCCAAGGAAGTGGAACCTGCACTTGAGCAGAGTACAATGTTTTCAAGGCCTTTACAAGCTGCTTGCTCAGTTTTGCCACTGTTTAGGCACCTCTAGATTGGCCTAATCAAGTTTAAGTTTCTCCACCACGAAACTAAGTAAGCCAGCCTCACATTTTATCTAAACTCATGACTTTATAAAATTTCTCCATCCGACGGGAGAGATTCTAAGCACGCCTCATATGAGAATGACCAAGCCTTATTGTCAGAAGCCTCCAGCAAGTATTGATCTCCTCATCTTCACAGTCAAACATTGTGCGCATGTCATCACAAGCAAACTAATAGAGCAACACCATTTCAAGAGAAGATGAGACTCATAAGCCTTGAGCAGGCATTAGCTTATCATTGGAGACCTCGTGATCAGTGTCTTGTTCTTGCTTCCCTAGCTCACATGGCCCCTCAGGCACCACAAAGGTTGGAGAGATTTCTTTTTAAAGAAAGCAATCTGGGAGAGAAGCAATTTTTAGCCTCATGCACTCGTAATGTGCATAGACGTGAGCAGCTCAGCTGAGTCAGGGTGAAACAAAGACAAGATGCAATTAGGATGCTGAAAACAATATTCTGACAAAATTGTGGTTATATGTTAATACATATACCTATTAACAAGGATACAGGGATGAGCATCATCCGCCAGTGAATTTGCAGGATGCTATACAGGCTTCAGAGATTGTCACTCCTAGGCATATTCTCTATAGTGTCAGTTACTGAAGTGAATGACTTGAAAGGGAACACTGCCTTTAATAAATTAATTAATAAATTAATTAATATGTTATAGTTGGTGCACTAATGTCAGTCACATCTCAAACCTAGCTGGAATATTGTCTAAACCAGTAGCCTTCAACACTTGAGTTGTCTTAAGGGTAACACTTTAGAATAAGGTTCCATTAGTTAATGTTAGTTAATGTATTAATTAACATGAACAAACAATGAATAATACATTTATTACTGTATTTATTCATCTTCGTTAATGTTAGTTAATGAAAATACAGTTATTCATTGTTAGTTCATGGTAATTCACAGTGCATTAACTAATGTTAACAAGCACAACTTTTGATTTAAATAACGCATTAGTAAATGTTGAAATTAACATGAACTAAGACTTATAAATGCTGTAGAAGGATTGTTCTTGCTTAGTTCATGTTAACGAAAGTAGTTAACTAACATTAACTAATGGAACCTTATTCTAAAGTGTTACCGTCTTAAGTAATCTCAACTAGAGAATCTAAAAGATAAAGAATCCCAGACAAAAGTAATACCTCACAACAAAATGTATTATTTCATAATTATCAGGAAGGTTTTTTTTTTTTTTTTATTGCAAATATTTCTTTAACAACCTTAAATCAAGTAAACTACATGGATGAATCTCAGAAACCTGTCATGCATATGTCATTACAAAATCAAAAGCAAGAAAAGGGAAATTAAATAAGGAAAAGTATGCCCATTTTAAGGACCATTAATATTGTCTGCTTTGTGATATTTTTCAGGGCTTTGCAACTCCCAGCAGCTCTGTGGTGGCACTGCAGGGAATACTCCAATTATTGTTTGAGGAAAATTTGTGTTAAACAAAAATACAACATTAAGTTACAGAATATTGAGTGCAGAATATTAACTGTTTAGAATTTCAGATTTAGTCAGGTTTACTGTATATCGGTAACTGCATGTACTGTAAATTGCATCAAGCCAAACAGAGGTGTTTTTGCAAGTAGTGGGTGAGTAGTTGACTGCATTATTGTGTGCTGTCTCATCCAATATTTCAAAAGCTTGTGTTTACAGGTTTATAGAACATTTTCATATGTTTTCTGCTAAGTTCAGCTAGTGTCAACCAAAAAAAAAAAAAAAAAAAAAGATAATTTTCATTAAATAATAATGTACTGGCACTCAACTCATTAGAGGCACACTTGACTAACATGACCTGCCTAAAGCTACCATCATCTTCTGATCAAACATGTATACACTCTCATAATTTTTGTCAATCCATTAGAAGTAAATGCAAAGCCAACATCTTACTCTCTATCTGGAATTGCATTCATAATGTTCAGGATTCAGACACACACTGTCAATTTAAGTGTTTTTTACTGTCTTGAAAGATTCAGTCACCAGGAATCGACCAAAGAATAATGTTGGTGAACATTAATGCTAGGATGATTGATAAATCAATGGGACACTGAAGATAATTGGCAGCTGTCCCGGTGGGTCCACGTTCCCAGAATGAGGGAAATCAGTGGGAGAGACATGACTTTACAGCGGCATCAGTACAGCATTAGAAACAGCAGATTAAAGGCCTAACTGTTGGGATGGTGGGCAAACACAAGGCGAGGGGATGTGCCTCACACACCAAAACACCTCCAGATCACATGCATACCCACTAACTAGAAGCACGAGGTGAGATACAGAGACAATACACACATATTTACCTTAATCATGACAACTTTCTGAATACTTTTAGCATGTTAATGGATATGGCAATGTTAATGTATTTGGTCTTGGTTTACTATATCTGCTACGTGCACTGCTGCTGCTTTAGTAAAAGAGACTTATTGCCAATTAGGGCTTGCATAGACTAGTTGAGTAGTCGAGTGATCGACTATTTCAACCACTAGTTGGCGCTGTCGGAAACAATTGACTACTCGAGCATGCATTAACCATAATGCGTACAAAGAGTTTGCAAGTACGATGTCAATTTTAGGATTACAATATTGCATGTAGCTGTTACTTTCTATGACCTTATCTATGTTGCATGTAAAATTCAAATATTTAAATAGTGGCGTGCCTGAAGCCGAATACCTTATTCCCAATGGCACAGATAATGGAGCCAGGGGATGAGCGCAATATTATACACAGACCTCTAAAGTCACGAGTGTGAAGTGAATCAATGTAAACTTTATGAGTGAAAAGATCGCAAATCAAACACAACATTACTGTTTTCTCTCCCTGCATCTTTCAGAAATCAGAGCTTGGCAAGAATAATACCACCTATAATAATACATCATACACGTTATATTATTTGTATATATTTAAAAGGCAATGCTTTAAAGCTTAGGCTATGATATGATACGAATGAATGGAATAAGCACAGTGTGCTCACCAATCAAACAGCATGCTGTGCATCTCTAGAGAGAGAGCAGGCTAATAATCAACTTAGATACAGATACATTTTCTATTTGGCCTACATGTTTGCATCTTTATCGTGATTTAGTCTTGTTCAAATGATCACTAAACGTTTGTCATTACATCTCTCTGCTTGCATGATAAATATTATTTTAGAAATTAATAATTATTTTAGTTTAACACGGCATACTTGTTCAGTGATAACTATGAAAAAAAAGATAGCCATTATGGACGTATCAAGTACTGTACGGCGTTGTATCCGAATGTAGATATGAAAAATCGTGTGATTGTTACAGACACAAATACAAATACTGGCTGTTACATGAAAATGTAAATATGTAATGTCATAATAGTTTTGACAATTTATATATGTAATAAGGCTATGATTTAATAAGCATTTATTGATAATAAAAAAATATATTTAATGTCTTTTCATTTACAGTAGCATGAACCACGAGTAGTCGAGTAACTCGATTATTTTTTTAAATAAAAAATCGACTAGTAGAAATTAGTAGTCATGCAACCCCTACTGCCAATAGATACACAGACACATTGCTGTGAGCACGGAAGATATACTGCTGCTGCATGAATATGTTTTAGCAGATATAGACAGGCCGAGCTGGGAGAGGTGAAGGGTTTCAGGGGAACTTTACACTGTACACACTCAGCTTTCCAAAAAGCTGTCACTGGGCTAAGGCACACACCCTAAAGCAATAGTGTGGTCGGAACAAAAAAGGTACATTTGCACCTTGTTTACCCCTAAATGGTATATTTTAGTACTTTAAAGTAAACAGCTGCATTGGGATTGGGATCCTGTGAATGCAATGAAAATCTTGTGGGACCAGGTCGTTTTACCTTTATTTCGGGGGTCGGAGTGGGCAGTCAAAAAAATACAGCATAGGTCCCGCCATCCCGCAATTTGGCACATAACAAGTGAAGTGAAGTGACATTCAGCCAAGTATGGTGACCCATACTCAGAATTTGTGATCTGCATTTAACCCATCCGAAATGCACACACACAGAGCAGTGAACACACACACACACACACACACACACACACACTGTGAGCACACACCTGGAGCAGTGGGCAGCCATTTATGCTGCGGCGCCCAGGGAGCAGTTGGGGGGGTTCGATGCCTTGCTCAAGGGCACCTAAGTCGTGGTATTGAAGGTGGAGAGAGAGCTGTTCATGCACTCCCCCCACCCACAATTCCGTCCGGCCCGAGACTAGAACCCACAACCCTTCGATTGGGAGTCCAACCCTCTAACCATTAGGCCACGACTTCCCCTTAACAAGAATGACGAAGTTACAATAACACTAAGCTTGTTGTATTATATGGTGTTTGGTCATACACCAATTACATTAGTTGCCCATCACAGCATCATGCACCCACTCTATTGTTTTGCTTTTGTATAGAAATACAAATAATTTAGTTCAGCTAGAAATGTAGCCTGACCCTGACCTCATTGACAAAATATTTTATTTTGTAAAATGTGCTTTCTACTGTACGCTTATTTAAAAGCCATTAAAGCTGTCATGAATAAAATCAAAATGAAATGAACATTTTTGACTGCAGCATAAAAGGGGTCATACCTGTATGATTTTTTTTTTTTTTTTTTTTTTTTTTTAAGATCTCTATTTTAAGTATTTGGTGTAACAGAATATGTTGATTTATTACTAATTTTTTTTATTATTGTCCTCTATGCCCCGCATCTCCCAAATGCGTCGTTTTCTACAAAGTCCCTCCTTCTGACAAGAGCATCTGCTCTGATTGGCCAACTGACACAGTGCATTGTGGCTGATTATACATTAACATGGCCGCCACAGGGAAGCCTTGTTTTCTTGCCCAATATCACCATTCCCTATCCTCCACAAACAAAATAAGTAAAAAATAAAATCTATTCTGTCAATAAAAGCAACTTTTTCCAAATAAAATAATGCATTTGCTAAATACCTTTATTTTAAAAAAAGGAAAACATGTCCAATAAAACACATATAGTTTAGCACACTATACCCTCCACAAACAGCTATGAAAGGTAAAAATGCTGTAAAATCCATGAAATCATTTTACATTTAGGTACTGTTTCTTACAGAAACCCCCTCTGAAGTAACAAAGGAGGAAAAATATATAGCATCTTATAGCATTATATTTGTCTAAATTGAGGGGACGAGCTGCAAATCAAAATCGAGCTACAAACCTGTCCATACAGAGTACACTGTTGTGAAATCTGAGAGTACAGACTACTAAATTGAGAGCTCAAATTACATTTAAATGAGGGAAGTGTTTACAAAATCATGATAAACAGAGCACCGGCTGCAAAACCATAGACACCAGATTATTAGAAATCATTATCCTACTGTACATGACCCTTGGGGGACTCCATACTTTCTCATGCTGCAGTAAATAGAATTCACAAACGGGAATTATGTGAATTATCTCTGTAAGTACATGGAATCACCTAGTTCTTATAGCAGGGCTCATTGTAATGCAGTGTTACAACATGCCCTACATATACTGTTGAAATTAAGGAAAATTTGTTGGTACTGATTTTTCACAGATGTTTTTTTTTTTTTTTTTTTGTGAAAGTTTTTTAACTTTAAAGGAGCACAACATGTAGTTTAATATACAGTAGGCTATGCATTTGTAAATATTTCATGGCAGAAAGACACAAGCCACAAGCTAAAGGTGGATCTTTGTACAATTATACTAAAAGACCTTTAAAAATGTAATGTAGTAGATTGCGTGCAACAAGTTTATCAGCAGATTTTTGATCATGTTAATAATTTAGAGGCCTTAGAAATTTGCGTATAGAATATGATACAGTAGGCTTTATAGTTTAAAGGTTTGGTTTTTTGACTTCCTTTTGCTTTATTGAGAGCAGCACTGAAGGTTGCATGGACTCCACAAGATCTGATGAGCCATTATTCAATTGGCTTCAACAGACGCAACAAAATTTAGCTGACCTTAATGTATCAATTGTTGCTCTTAGACAGCAGTTACATTAAAAAGAGGTTTTGTATCTAAGATGTTTCTCTTGTAAAAAAAAAAAAATAATAATAATAATGACAATAGTGTATCTTTTAAAAATGCTTCTTCTTGATGTTTCAAAACATGCTCAGGTTTAAGAGAAGTCTGAGATGTCAATACGAACTCAAACATTTTTCATTCAACACTCATTCTTTCATTCTTTCACTCATTCAATACATTTAGTTTATCACTCTGTATGGCAACACATTAGTTTCAATTGTTATTTGAGACAAAGATGATCCCTTTAGAGATATGAAAGAGCAACCTCTGAGAAAAAAAAAAACAAATGTTTTCCACAGACTCTTTTTAACTTCCTGTAAGCTTCTACACAACAGCATCAAACACACATACAGGACACAAGCACTTTCGCAGAAACACTTGTAAACACACAGACAGAAGTAAAGCGCACCATCAACACACACTCACCGTCAGGATGGACATGCAGCCAAGACACAAGAATCAAAATCTGATGAGCATCTGCATGTGTGTGTAAATGTTTGTGTGTGTCAGTGCATGCAGATTCCAGTTTCTTCTGTGAGATGGCAAGAAGTCAAAGAGAGAGAAAAAAAAGCTGAGAGAAATCTAGTGGTCAAATGGGCGTCACCCTCTTCACATAAACACATCATGAGTGAAAGGAAAGAGAGAGAGAGAGAGAGAGAGAGAGAGAGTGTGAGTGTGTGTGTGTCAAAGTGTCTTTCACAAACACACTATTAAGCCCTGATCACTCACCCCAGCCTCACTCAAGACATCATGCCACTTGGCTGGACTTCCATGTATGACTGAATACACAATCATTAACGTCCACTATACACACAGAGAGAGAGAGAGAGAGAGAGAGAGAGAGAGAGAGAGGCCTATCTGTTCTGCTTGTGCTGCTCAAAATGGCCCAAAAAGGAGACACTCAAGAATAGTAAACAAGAGCAAACATATTTGAATGCAACTAAAAAATTACTACTATGAAGTCAGATATATACAGTAAGCCAATTGTTCAACTTATTTTTTCTCTCAAACACAAAAGGGGATCTATCTATCTATCTATCTATCTATCTAGATTTCCTCCCTCCCCATCCCCCTTTTCTCTCTATGAAACGCCTCTATATTAAACAAGCAGCTCTTACATCTAATTTGTCATTGTGTCTCTGTGTGTCCTATTGCAACGTACACATCACGCCATATTTGACCTCACTGACATTAATTAAATGTGTCTTATCATTGACGTGAAACCTGACATGACATGTCTTGGCACAGCATATCTGAATTTGCGCAAGCAATGACGGAAGATTTTCAGGAACTTAAATATGGTTTATTACTCACACAACAGCTACTGAATGGTTTCAAATATAGCACACCGGTCATATGGACTATTTTTATAGTTCTGTCTTTGTATGGAAAAGAGCAGTATGAACACTTAATTTCTCCTTTTGTGTTTCACAGAATATATCAAAACGGGTTTGGATTGACACAAAGGTGCATAAATAATGACAGAATTTATGGGTAAATTATTTGAACTATTCAACTGTAAAAAGTAATACTTCTGATATTTGAATTTCAGCTTTTTTTTAAAAACAAAACTTCTTGTCAAAACAACTATTTCAGAAAGTGTTCAAAACTAACAAGTTGAGAAATTGTCTTCAGGTATGTGCACATCAGAAACTTCCTGAAAGGACATTTCCTCTGCAGACATTCATGTCTGTCTCATACAGTTGTGGTTTACCTCGCCTCTGTGAGCTTTGTTGGAAATGTCACTCATATCAACCTCATGAAGCAATCTGTCGTCGCGCAAGTCACCACTCTCTCTGTGTATGTTTTGCTCTATGTGAAAATGAGTACAAGAAACTTTATTTAACAATTTACCACTTGCTTATCTCAGCAAGCCCCATTTATTACCAATAAAACACACACACACACACACACTTAAACAGGCATACATAAAATATGACCATGGTAAACATTTAATATGTAGTGTTCATCACTCATCATAAACGTCATTGCTTATTTTAAAAAATATATTGCTTCCTAAAAAAGGAAATAAATCCAAAACAATATCCACAAAATATTAAATATTATAATAATATAATATATTGTAAAATATAAAGTTGTTGTTTTTTTAAGTAAAAAAAAAATTATAAAAAAAAAAAAAGTAAACTTTACTGAAATCTGTTGTGATATTAAATGAAACTGCAACATAAATGTCAGCTCCACATTTATTAAAAAAAACCTGATAAAACAGCAAGGTAAACCATGCAGCTTTAGAAACATTTATTCCCGGACACACACACTCATGCACACAAACTGTGTTAAATCAGGAGTAAAAGCTCCGTTTTGATCCCATTAGCAGTAAAGCAGGTGTACCTTGAATACAGGCATCTGGCCGCTGTGAACGTGTCTCTTTCACATGTGCTGATTCTGAATCCTGTCCAGTAGACGTCTTCTTCTGTACTTTTGCCTAGAAATGTACTGTATGTTTCCTTTTTGCGTCTGTTTTGTTCAAGTCTACCTTTTTCCTTACCTCTCTCTCTGTGGATTGTTCTCACTCTGTCCACGGTTTCATTGCGAGTACCACTACATTTGCTGCAGAGTCTGTGTGTATGTGTGTGTGTGTGTGTGTATGTGTGTGTGTGTTAGCAGCTGCTCTGAGGCGCGACTGTGCTACTGAACAAAATGACTGGAGAGAGAGAGAGAGTGAGAGAGGGAGAAAGAAAATGAGAGGAGCACTGCCCATGTCCTGTCTCTCTCTTTCTCTCTCTCTCCAGAGACAGGCCGCTGTCCCGCTCTGCTTGCTGTTATTTTTAGAAGCAGCCTAGACGTGAATCAAAAGCTCGCAAAAGAAACGGGCACATGTCATACATACTGTACGCCAGCAGATCAGGGGATCTGTATCTCACACACACAAACACAAACAATCCCCGCTCAGCCATTTGTGCAAATTTCGTCAGTCCTGGTGCAGAGAAACTGCAAGATGCTTGATTTTTGTGAGGTCATTACTGAGGAAATATGATCATTGTGTTCTCATATTACACTACAGAAAACTCAATATATCAGCTATTATAATTTAGACTCAGCGATAATGGCCAAAGATAAAGCCGCCTGACCTGTAGATACATGATAGATCCTAAACAAATACAATCAATCAAGGTCATGTGAAACCTTTAACCCTTCAGCTCTTCAACAATCAGTTTAATTAGAGATGTCACATTTATCACACACACAG
Organism: Carassius auratus; assembly: GCF_003368295.1. Lineage (NCBI taxonomy): Eukaryota > Metazoa > Chordata > Actinopteri > Cypriniformes > Cyprinidae > Carassius > Carassius auratus. Next base: position 29,440,550 of record NC_039247.1, read on the forward strand.
TTAAAACCACCCTGAAATAGCAGTTGCAATGCTAATGGATGATGCACAATGTCTATTTTTAATAAGCTGAGTGCATATTGTCTAAATTGCAGTACATGAATTAAACTGCATCAGCCTGTATGATATACATATTAATGCAAACTGAATATAAATCAGATTACATTTGCAAATCAGTGTCATTAAAGACTCATAAACCCTATGCTGAAATCTGTTCATCAGAAAGCAATAAATGAGATCTGTCTCAAGACCCATTTAATTACCATAAAACATATATGTCATACAGGACTTTACATAACATTAAAGTAATGAATAGTTATAGATTGTCCTCTTTTTAAAGACAACCAAACAAGATCCATCAAAAACTATTCCTGTTTAAAGCTTGACAAGAGAATTGATGAAGTGAAATTAAATAAATGTGGGCAATTATAAAGACTGAAAGCGAATTCATATTTATAATAAAGAGACAACAAGACAGAATACATCTTGATTTTTTACCTAAAAATAAAAAGTATGTCATCATTAGTAAGACTTTAAAGTGGAAGTGAAGCTGTCAGTCAAGTACATATATATATATATATATATATATATATATATATATATATATATATATATATATATATATATATATATATATATATATATATATATAATTAACTTTTTATTGAAGTGGAAATCATGTGGAAAGTAGAAGTGGAAGTGGAAAACTTGACTGACTGCTTCACTTTAATTATTATTTGAAACACATAAAATAATATAAATATTATAAATTATAAATATTATATTTTTCAAATAAACCTGAAAGATTTCTGTCCATCTATTGTAAGTCCATTCCACCAAAATTCTCAAGTTCAAAATGTTTACTGTAAAGGTAATCTAGATAAATAAAGCAGTTTAATCCAAGTCTTCTGAAGAGACACAATCGCACAATGATAAACATATTTTATTTAGGCTTTCATTCACATACAATATTGATTAATGAACTATCCCTAACTATCCCTTTAATGACAAAAACACAGATTTACTGCACAGCCATTTCTCTCTGTACGGCTTCTACTCACTAATTGCACTCTCCTAAAGAACAAAATGAGAAACGGTCAGTGTGCGTGTGTTTGTGTGTGTGTGTGTGTGTGTGTGTGTGTGCTTTAAGTATATCTCAACAATTTTCAGGAATTTACACCTAAACACTGTTTCAAAACCTAGTGAGCTGCCAGCATCATCCCACTAGTATTTGTAGGTATTTGCAAGTGATATTGGGACTAGAGCTGTGAATCAGAATTATACTATTTTTTTTTTTTTACAGTTTGTCAAGACAAAAAAAAAAAAAACTACAAATGTTTTAAAGACTTGAAGTTTGAAGGTTCATTGACATTCATAAAAATAAAAAGAGATATGTAAGTTATTTGTAAGCATTCTTATTTCCATCATTCAAATTCAACTTCTGGTTGGATGGATCTGACTGTACCAGACAGATCAAGCTCACTGTATGTGATGATTGAAATATAGGAGGGATAAATACAGTATGTGGGGGTTTGTATGAATGTCTTCAGATGTTTCAATGGCATTTTCTTTTCCTCAACTCAATATAATCAAAGTCCCTTTAAGGCAAGTCATTTCACTCGGTGGCCAGCTTTGAAAGATGCAAGTGCAGCTACTAACTCTCTGAATGGGGAAACATCAAATTCTCCTAAATTTTACACCAAGCTTACAATTAAATTTCATAATTGAAATAACCAATGAAATCTGAAATGTTGTTAAAACTAAATGTTGCTTCTTTTGCGCAAATAGCATTATATAATATATATATATATATATATATATATATATATATATATATTCTTTAGGCTAGACCAGCCAGTGCGAATGCACAATCCTAAGGGTGCATCTGAGAATGCTGATTGTTTCTTTAACAACGATTGGCTCTTTTACTCAAAAGGCAGGGATTCTTTCGATGGAGTGGCCATATTGAGCATTGCATTTTCTCCCATTCAAAACTATACAAGTGGCACATCTTGGATGTTCTGTAGTCTTTGATATAATGCATAGTAAAGTAGTGTATTATTGCAGCTGCTATGTTTACAACGATAAACAAGGAAACTTTACACTGCTGCTGTTCCATAAACGCCACCTGATGTCAGAGAATAAATGAGCATTTTCATTTAATCCATCAGCTGTTTTTTAAGGGTGTCTTATAAAACATAATTTCACATATCTGAAGTCAGACCATTTTATTTTTGCTTTAAATCTTGAAATGATGCAATCAAATTCAAATCAAATACTACTATGCTACATATATGTAGCACTACTGTCTGATCAAAATAACTAAAAAATAACTAAATAAATTCCTGTTGTACCAACCTCATATCAAATCGTACCCCAAAAACCAAGGTACGTACTGAACTGTGAATACTTCTATAATGTAGTAGGAAGTGTGTGTGTGCTAGAACCACACTTTTTGAAGGAATACCAGTGATTTTTAAAACAACCTATGTGTGTTCCCAATGCTAAACTTCTTCCATAAGATAATTTGACAATCATATATTTTTGCTCACAAGCTGCTTTGTCCCATCTTACGCACACACACTAATGATAGACAGTAGGTGTATGTGCACGCACACTAGTGTGAGATAAAGTGTCCAATATGATGCAAGAACCTTTAAGCGATATGGGGTTATTTTTAGCCTCTTCCAGGAATGTCACAGAACAACAACTGCAAAAAGCAATGTTTCTATAATCCCTGGACATAAAACTTCTCATGTTAAATGTGGGACATCACACATAGAAAGGACTACATCGTGCTTATGAATTACACATGAGCTCATGCTGTAAAACAGTCAACAAGAGACAAGTTTGCTTCATTAAACACTGAAACACACATTGAACATTAATGTTGTAATGTTGAATGAAGGCAACATTAGAGGACTGGCGTCATTGGCTTGAGGGAGCCGTTCATCTCTTCCAGATTATCACAGACCACAAGAATTTTAAATATATCAAGAGAGCCAAGCGAATCAACCCCCAGACAAGGTAGTTGGTCATTATTCTTCACCCACTTTAGTTTCTCTGTCACGTACAGCCCTGGCAACATGGTTCTCAAGACTGACACTTTCTCCCTCTGACATGACATAGACCAAGGTGACCAAACCAGTGTTTCCATCTTATCACCTACCAGTGTTTACATCTTATCACTTACCTAGCGATATCATCACTCAGATCAGTTGGGACATTTTGGAGGAAATACAACAGGCACAACAGGATGAACCACCCCCACCAGAATGCCCACCTAACCGACAATATGTTCCTCAAGCACTCTGTAATCGGCTATCAGGTGGGTTCACACTTCACTAAGTTTGGGATATCCTGGTAACCATCAAACTTCTACTCTGGTACAGAATCCATTCTGGTGGCCTGACATGAACAGAGAGATTACTAACTTTGTCAAGTCTTGCACCACTTGCACTCAGTCCAAAACCCGATTGTGAACTTCCTGCCAGTCTGCTAAAACCTCTGCCAATCCTACACTGTCCCTGGTCACACCTATCCATAGATTTGATCACAGACTTATCAAACTCCATTGGTTACGCAGCCATCAAGTAACTGTTAATTGCTTTTCTAAGGCTTACAGACTGGTAAAACTGAAGGGTCTACCCACTGCCATTTAGACTGTCCTTGAACTTTTTCAGCATGTATTCTGAACCTACGGAATCCCCGAGGATATTGAGTCAGACTAAGGTCAACAATTTACATTTCTACAGTGTGGCAGGCTTTTTGTTAGCAACAGGACATTAATGTCAATCTGACCTCTGGGTATCATCCAGAGTCTAATGGTCAAGTGGGACACTGAATCAAGAAATCGGATGTTACCTCAGGTCTTATTGTAGTTGAAAGCAGGATAAATGGAGCAACTTCCTCCCATGGGCCAAATACACTCACAACTCCCTCACCCATTCATTCACTGGTCTAAGCCCTTTTCAGTGTGTTCTAGGCTACAAGCCCCATGTGTTTCCTTTGTCAGGAGAGCCTTCCATGGTGCTGTCAGTGGATGACTGGATCACGCTCAGTGAACAAGTGTGGGTCAGCGCTCATCTGAGCAGTAAGATCCTAGAGGATCCAAGCAGATCACAGTAGGTGACCTCACCCCAACTATCAACACAGCCAGAGAGTCTGGCTTGACACCCGACATCTCTGACCACGACTATCGAGCAGAAATCTCACTCCAAGGTGTGTAGAACCTTTCAAGATTCTCAAGCAGATCAATCCAGTTACATACCATCTACAGCTTCCTGCTGACTATCACATCTTCATTTCACGTTTCCCTCCTGAAACTGGTGCACCTGGCATCTGCCCCCGGGACCTCAGTCCCTGAGCCTCCTCCACCCTTTGTGATTGATGGCGTACCTGCATACTTAGTTAATGAGATCCTGTACTCACGCCGCAGAGGAGGTCAGTTGCAATATCTGGTGGACTGGGAGGGCTACAGACCAAAGGAGAGATCTTGGGTGGCCTCCAAGGATGTACTGGACCCGTCTCTTTTTCAGGAGTTTCATCGAGTGCATCCCATCTGCATAGCACCACGTCCTATTGGTCGACCAAGGAGAAGAACCACTGGAGGGATTTGTAGAGGGGGGAATTCTGTAATTCTGTAACAGATGGGGCTGTTGGCCATCCATCCAAATATCCATCCTCTCGAATATTGAATGTTTGCTTCTTCTGTGGTGGCTTCATGTTTGCTACCATATTTAAACCATGCTGTTTCTATCTCTCATTGCAAAGTATTGCCAGTTCCCACTGCCTTACCAAGCTTATTTTTTCCTTAGTATTTGCCCTTTTGTTATGACCATTGTGCTTGCCTTTTGACTACTGATTTCTGGATTACTGTTTCTGCCTTGTTGGACTGATTTCTTGATAGTTTGATACAAGGTTGATAGTTTTATTGACTCTGATACGCCCTTTTGATTTGGATTAGCTTGCTGAGTGTTATTACATTTCCTGCATTTGGATCTTAGACAGCTTCCATGTTGTCGCCTACGACTCCCTCACAGCAGTACAGTACTGAAGTATAAAGTAATTTGCATTACCTCTATTGGCGATCTGAAACGTTTATAAACGTTTATATATATATATATATATATATATATATATATATATATATATATATATATATATATATATATATATATATATATGCAATTTTAGCTGGTTCTTACCAGTTTTGGTGTTTTTTTTTTTTTTTTTTTTTTTTTTATTATTCATTTATTATTCATTATTTTGTTTATTTATTATTATTATTATTATAAGTAAATTGTAAATTTGTGATAGGCTTCTTAAGTGAATAAAGTCTTAACATTACACGAGCAAGATTAAAGTAGCAATATTTTTATAATGAAGTCAACATTCCAGAAATAATGATATAGCATTATTAGAATATATCTAAAAGGTAACCTCAAAGGGGAAAGCTTAACGTAACAAAAGCTTTACATTGCTTAATCTTCTAAAACATTAACCAAGAAGAATTCTTACACATTTCCCATTGACATTTCACTATCTATATTGTGAAATGTTCGATTAAAATTAAAATGACAGTAATTTAAACTGAAAATTACACTTAGGTTCATGTCTCATGTTACAGCCCTCCATCTTTGTTTTATTTATTTATTTTTTATTTTATGTTTTTGAAAATTCCTAATTTGGTCAGTATCTACCAGGGAAAAGATTAATTTGCACAAAAATATGGACATTGATTTGAAAGTTTCTTCTTTTTTCCCAAATACATTTCTTATTACATGTCTGTATGTCTGAAACAGATACAGAAATAATTAATTATAATATTTAATTAATTGGGTATTACAATGATTACGGTGGCAAAAATGCAACATCACTCAATTACGAAAGTCTTATTGTTTTCCATTTTGGGAACTGCAGTCCTAAATTATATACAAGACAGACACACAGAGAGACATTTAAACTGTTCAGCCACATTTCACAACTGCAGCGAGTCCTGCTTGATCAACCTGTATGGAACCCCACAAACAGGCAGACACACAGTCAGAACGTGGAACAGAGAGGTGAACAGAAGCATAAAGCAAAAGATGGACAGAGAAAATGATTGAAAAGCAGTGAAAGCTGATTCAAAGGCTGATAAAAGCAAATGTGATCAACACACACCTTTTTTTTTTTCATGTGGTGATATATGGTGCAAGATCTGACCCAAAGCCTATTGGACTTATTCTGTCTTCCAATCAATGTGGAATATTTCTACTAAATATAATACTTCCAGCCATATATATCAGTGCTCTGTTGGCTGAAGACTCACATACAAAAAATGGCATTATTAGCACATATTAACAGACTTAGTTTCAAAACATACACTCTCTGATGTTTTTATTTCATCAAAGGTGAATGCTTATCATTAGCAGGGTGCCACGGTGTTCATGTGACATCACAAATCTCCAAAAAGAACCAGTAGTTCAATCCAAGTCTTATGAAGCAACATGATCATGTTGTGTGATGAACAGAAGAAAAGCATTTCTAGTTGATGCTTTACAAGTTGATATTGAAATGTGCCACACCTACAATCTACCTATGGAAAGAGAGCGAGTGATAACAAGAGGCAATTGGATGAGCAATGTGATCCAGAAAGAGATTATTACCCAGTTTGTTCATTCTGTTCAGAGAGAAAACAGTGCCACAGACTGTGATGTCTATGGACTGACAGCTAATAGTACAACAGATGTCAGCACTTCAGAACAATTTCCTTGCAGTCTTCAGTATGCTGACAGTAATCTTGAGTCACCCATGCTCATGGAGTCATGAATTGTGTGAACCTGCTGATGGAGAGACTACAGGTCTTAAAGGATTAATTCATCCACATATTTTATGACAATTTTTCTCACCCTCAGGCCATCCAAGACATAGATGTGTTTATTTCCTTATCTGATAAATGTAGCATTAATCATGGATTTGTTTCTTATAAACACACAGCTTTCCACATCACTAAACATTAACTGATGGACTGGAGTGCTGTGGATTACTTGTGAATTATTGTGATGTTATTATCAGCTGTTTGGACTCTGACGACATTCTGACGGCACCCATTCACTGCAGAGCATCCATTGGTAAGCAAGTGATGCAATGCTACATTTCTCCAAACCTGATGAAGAAACAAACTCATCTACATATTGGATAGCCTGAGAAGTACATTTTCAGCAAAATTCCATTTTGGGTGAACTGTTCCTTTAAGGCTTGAGGCACTTACATTTAACCAGATAAGAAAATATGTTACAAATATGTATGAAAAACTAAAAAGAAACAGTTTATTCCAAATAATGAGAGTCTGGAGAACCGTACCACACACTGCATGTACATGATAACCAATGTAAGATGTGCAGAATCACTGACACAGTACCACGTCAGCTTCAGGCCCTTTTTGTTAATCCCTGAATATGTCCAGAGAAAAAGCGATGCGTTGTCACACTCTTGTTTTTTGCTCCAGAGAATTTTCTTCCAGACCCAGAAGACAATCACATTTCTGCTGAGACACACACACAGAGAGAGAAACAGAGATGTACAGTATATTGTAGTATGCATATATTTGGTCTGGTCAGTGGTTTGGTCAAGTGAAGAACAGTTGTTCTGTGGTGAGAGAAAGAGAAAAGCTCTTATGTGCCTGTGTGTCTCAAGCACTGCCAGAAGTGATTAGAGATACGGGTGTGATCCAGAAGGATGATGTCATAATGATGCTAACTGATGCACCACAAGAACACATTGTCTACACAGACAAATGACAAATGCTAACAACACACAGAGACATACTCCAATCATTGCAAGGACTTTTTATTATTTTTAATTCTGTGGTGGAAATAAAATGCAATTCTGAAGGGCTGGAAGGTGTTTAATGCTGTTTATATAGAGATTTTTATCTTGCAAATGAGGGACATTATAAGCCATCTGTAAGAGCCAACTATGTTTGAAGAACACAATGGCAAGGTTAAAATATAAATGAGATCAGTAAACAACATTATACAGTAAGGCGTATATTTGAATCAGTGTTGAGTGTCATGTGTTATCATGATGGAGTTTAATCTGTAAAACTGTGCAGCAGGTGTAAACACTGAAGTGATCATAAACTCCACCCAGATCATGTCTCACGGTCATGGATGAAGTTTATTAGTATTATGAAGCATTTATGCCCTGAATGTCAGACAGAAAAGAAACAAAGCACAGATGCTAAGGGGAAGCTGCTCTTTTATTGTGTGAAGAATGATGAAGCACAGTGGCTTCTCAGTCCAGCACCAAAATCAATACAAGTCAATTCTCCTCGATCCATCATTTCATCTTAATAAAGCGGCCTGAGACCATCAGTCCCTATAAAGCTGCATATAGCCAGTGCTGATGATGTCAATTTTGAAAGTCATTAAAGAAAGTTATTGAAGGAGCAGTTTCTTGAAATGAAAATTTGTCATTGTTTTACTAGTGTTGTTCCAGCCCTGTATCATTTTCCTCATTGAAATGTTAGGAAGAATGTCTCTTTTGCAAACAATGGAAATGGACAATGATGTATAGACAACAGATCTTCAGGATGACTTATTTTTTAAATCATTACTGTATGTTCCATCACATGGGATAAAACAAAAATACTGAGATGATAAAAGATTTGCAAATTCACACAGCTTCCACCACGAAACACTGTAACTGGGAACATCCTATTCCAGAAATGTGTTCCTGGACAACTATCAGCCAGATCTGCCGCTCAGATATAAGCTGCATCTGGCCGCCTCGGGGACCAAGAGACTTCTGTTCCAACATTTCCCAGCTGCTGTTGGTCTCTTCATCCAGCCACAAACCAGAGCCCCTGAACCAGGAAGACTGGCTGTGGCACATTAGGATAACTGTCACAGCACATGGGACATTCTTGTGATGCAGTCAGATACAGTACTGATTACACATTAAATAATATTGAACACACATGGGAAACAGGTCTTAGTCATTCAGTATTTTCCCTTCTTACTGCAGATCAGTCTGCAGTTAGAGAGACTATTTTAAGGGCCTGTGTGCCTAACATTTTAATGAAGGACCTGTGTGGCTAACATCTAAAAGGACTTTAGGCTTTTTTTTAGGGACACCATCTCTACCGACAATTTACAGATTTCATTCATCACAGGAAATTCCACTATGGGCCACTGAAATACCCAGCCAATTACAGTACCGTAAGAAAATCAACATGCCATATAACTAATCATCAGAATCTCAGACAACATTTAGCCTATGTGAAGTTTTACAATTATTTTGAATCCTAGTCTGTAGCACTCGGCAAATTATAAAAAAAGACCCACTGTGGTTCGTCAACAGCATTTAATATAAAACAAATTCACTTTATTCTCTTGTGGTGGGCTATTTTATCAGAAAGCTAAGCTGTTGCAATTACAAAAAAATATTTGACAGTCCCCTCTGCTGGAACTGAACCCATTCCGGAGAGGATGATTCTATGGACGAACCAGCAGATGAAGAGACCACTGGAAGGGGAAAAGACAAACTGTTGGAACTGGTCAAGTGGGATGCCCTGACAGAGCTGGAAGGTTGAAGGACCATGTTAGAGTTTAGGTGGTACTAGGTAGAAAAAAAGACTGGTGGAGTTAGGGATGCTGGAGACCAAGTTACTGGACTGGAGGGTCAAGGCAGAGCTGAAGGAACCGAAGGGCAGCTGGGTGTTCAGAAAATCTTGGCAGACCTAGTGGGAACAAAGATGAAGGTTAGAGCCAGAGGGTTGAAAGAACCTGGTGGAGCAGAAGGAATGAAGGGCTCAGGTGCAGCTGCAGGCCTAGAAGCCAACGGTGTTTAAAGACCCTGGTAAAGCTAGATGGATGACAGGCTACATGCTCCATTGTATGTCTTTTTGCTGGCTCATAACAGGTGGAAAGAGGGGTGGGGATGGACCAGGGAGGAGTTCTGGGTGAAGACGACAACACCCAGACAATAAGAGTAGACTGGAGAAACTATGGCCAAATTGGTGATGTTGTTCTCTTCAACTTCACAAGTGGTAATTGAGGATCCACTCAGCCACAGTGCATACTCTATGTAATGAGTGGTGACTCCAGCTGGCATCCATACAAACAGGGTATCATCCAATCCACACCAGAAGCAGACCTTGAGAGTGCCTTGATGAACTCCTCCACATATTTTTCCAGTGGGCACCCATTCTCTTGCAGGCAGAGTATTTGGTCTTGTGGGTGAATGGTGGCTGCTGCTAGATCCATTATCAGCAGTTGGTGCAGGTAAAGGAGAGATTTGAAGTGAGGGAGTAGTCAGCAGTACTGCAAAAGTTTGTATTACATAACCAAACAAAAACGCTCTGGAGCACAGGAAAACCTCAGAAGAAAGGCAAATAAACTTTTACAATGCCATAAAAGAGTGAAGTTAACACGCAGACAGAAAATAAGTTGTATTATGCTTGTAGAAAAGGTGTGCCTTCAGCTGCTTCTTTTAAATCTGTGATCATCTCAGCAGACCAGGTGGAGGGGAAAGTGACTTTGTGCTTCTTCGTGAAGAAACAGTCAAGGGCCGCTCATTCAGTTATAATAACTGGTGGGAAGCATGATTGTACTGAGGTCAGAGTTGCAGTTCCAGTGAACTGAAAGGCTTGCCAAAAGAGCATTGTAGCACTTAAATTTATCAAGGAGGCTGGCATTAGATTTACAGCAACATTAAAGGATCTGCAGAGGAATTTCTGGCAAGTACTGATCACTTGCAGCATGTAACAACAATATCCTTTTTCTTTATATGTGTGGGATAGCCAGATGGAAGCCATTACTTACAAAAAAAAAAAACCTACAAAAACATTGCTCGCCTAAATTTTGGCAAACCAATGATGCAAAATAATTTATAGTTTGATGAACCACAGTTGAAAATATAATTTTGGCCAAAATATTTGGTGTAAGAACAACTCGTAACTCAAACAACACCATAACCATGATAGAGTGGTGATGCAAGCATCATGCTATAGGACTGTTTTTCTTTAGCTGGGAATGGGGCAGTAGTCAAGACAAAAGGAAAATTTGATAGTAAAACTGGACCGATGTGACACAAAACCAGCATTTCAAAGCTGAAGATGAATGTTAATTTCATCTTTCAGCTTGATCATAACCACAAACACATTTCTAGATCAAAAAAAAAAAAAAAAAAAAAAAAACAATTTGCAATGGCCGAGCAAGAGCCCAGACCTAAATTCAATCGAACAACTAATGGAATGACTTGAATAGGGCTGTAGACAGGAGATTTAATCGATCTGGAGCTCTTTTACAAGGAAGAGTGGGAAAAAATTGACAAATCCATCCATCCATTCTCTGAACCGCTTGTCCCCTGTAGGGTCGTGGGGTGCTGCATCATTGGTCGTAGGCAAGAAAATTGACAAATCAAGATGCGCTAATTTGAAAATCACTCTCTGCTGTAGTAAATACAAAGGTGCTTTAAACATTAACCATAATCAGTTAAGCACACTGCATGTTATTTTAGGTATATTTTTCCCTTGAAAGTTTCTACTTTTTCAGCCACTTACAAGCTGTTTGAAGCTTCAGCTTAGAAGCTGACTGTGTTCATAGTAGGCAGCAATATAGCTCACTAGGCTTGGAAACGTAGCTTAAATGTGTCCAGTGTACTATATTATGTAATATAATTATTAGTCTTTTTCTATTTTCCAAAACTACAAATTTTCCAAGCCTATGGGATTAAACAGGGGCAAAACCATTTTCTGAAAATTCCAAGCAGAGCAAAGAAGACAGATGGCAACCATATAGCTGGCAAATTTGCTGACAAGGGCCACAGAATCCAATAACCACACACTTCCCTGAAAGCACAACCCGAGGAGAAAAAAAAATGGAGGCATCTGTAGTATATCAGTGCCTTGAAGGCTGAGTGAACTGTAAAAAGATGCCCATGAGAATAGAGCTGCTTATCGAACTATACTGGATGTTATGGGTGGATTACAGTCTCAGAACACAATGAATAATTAATGCTGTCAAACACTCAACTTACCAAGATTACATTTATGACCGCCCATTAACTGATGCTCTAGAGCTGTGGATTGCTGCTTTTTACCACAAAGCAATCAGGCCCTCATAATCTGCTATTTTCAGTCACAAGTGTTTCATGTAGAGAATGAGTGTTGTGTGCATGAATGTTGGCCAGGCTACAAGCTACCCAGTATTTACATATTTCTTTAATTACTTTCTGCATAATGCATAATAGTTATGACATCTACCAAGAGGGTTAATTGCCAAAGCTTCCTCGATCACTCAGGACAAACCAACCAGTTACCGAAAATAAAGCAACACCTTCAATCAGCTTATCTGTAAAGCTGCTTACACTGTCAAAAGTTTGGAATAATTAATAATAAAATGCTACTACTACAGCTACTAATAATAATTTTATGTTTGATGTTTTTGAAAAGGCTCGAAAAGGGTGCCTTAATTTTTATTAAAAAATATATTTATTCTATGACTGTTAATAAATTAATAATAATTAATGATAACTTAAATATTGAAATTATTATAAATAATGAATAATTATCATTATTTGTGAGGGTTTATGTGTCATTGAATTACATTTAAAATATATTCAAATACAATTTGAAATTGTAATAATATTAGTAAGTAAGTAAGTAAGTAAAATGTATTTATATAGCGCTTTTCACAGATAAAAATCACAAAGTGCTTCACAATAAGGTGTAATACAATAACAATAAAAAAATATTAATATTAATATTAGACAATATTACTGTTTTTACTGTGTTATGATCAAATAATTGCAGCCTTGGTGAGCATAGGAGACTTATTTTTAAAATTATAATAATAATAAAAAAAGAAATTCCATTAAACATTAAAACATATTTTTATCTAATATTGTAAATAAAACCAATAACATTGCATTTGGTCATGTTACTGTTGGTTGTGTTATGACTTCTACATGTTTTAAAGTGCTGACCTGTTGTCACATTACTTAATTTCATGTAACGTAACAACTTAATTTAGTTACAGTTCGTTTTTTTTTTTTTTTTTTTTTTTTTTTGTCTGATGCCACTGCATTCTCACCCTTTCTGTGCTCCAATTCTGTCTTGTAGAAATCTACAGTAAGACCTCCTAAGCATGATGTTAAAATAATCAGACTTCTTCTTAGATGTGGGGTGCCTGGCGATTGTGACCTGAGATGAGAGAAGCCCATCAAATCCATTTATTAGACTAATACTTCTGAACAAAGCACAGAGAACAGCAAAAGAGCACTGGACCATTTGTAACCTTTAAATTGTTTTAAAGGGACAGTGAGTGAGCACAATTTAGTAGAGAGAAAAAAATAACAAAAACAAATCAAAAGAGGGTCTCTGCAAGTAGTCTAGACAAGTGACTTGGTATATTAAAATTGCCATCATCTCACCATCTTTATCTGTAGCATGCCATGAGAAGTCTGCTAAGCTGGAGGAAAAAAATAAACATTTTCATTGGATGCAAACTGTAAAAAGGAAAGAAAAGAAAGAAAGATTTTACATAAAATGTTATTATGAGCATAAAGATTACTGTGTTTTCATTTGATGCCAGCTGCATCCAGTGCCAGCTGGAGCTTCCCCCATGCCACGATGCAATAGTGTCACTAGGTGGTTGCCATTTCGCCCACACCCATGTCTCTATGATTTTCTGGTCTCAATGGCTAAAGCCCCTTCATCAATGTCAGTTTATGAGTTTGCCAAATAAAAAGGCCCAAGAATGAGTAGTAAATCTCAACAGTATACAGTAAACAATACTATTTGAGGTCATTTGCAGCACAAAAGAAGTTTAGTTCTGAAGGTGTGTGTTTGTTCAAAGTATAAGCAACTACTAATATCTTCTGCAAAAAACATAACCACTTCTGGTTAACCATACATTTTTACTAAACCTTTAATACTTCAAGATTTTATAATTATTATCAGTTTTCACACAGAAATTGCTCCCATTTCTGAACTGTAAACTAGCTTGAGCCAAAACCTCCAGAGTCTGTCTCCGGTCAAAATTTTTCAAGGGAAAACACATACTCGACACATGAAAACCAACATTATGCATCTTACCTCCCTTCTACAGATCCTCAGCAGTCGGCCTGGTGTGATGGGATCAACGCAGGCACACAGCGGCTGTGTTTTACAGGCGAGTGGCCATGTGCACACACAGCGTTCAGGACCGCACAGCATCTTAGAGTCAGTGGGTGGAGAGGTGGTGCTCCCACTCCCTGCTTGCTTGCACACATTTTCCAGGCCTTGAGAGGCAAATGACTAGCCCAGATGATGTCAGCCCAGGAGTAAATGTGTTTCCATTCAAACATCTGCAGCCGATATCAGAGGAAACACATTTTGATCTGTAGATCTTTTGGATTATGTAATCTATGTTAATCCATCCCATGACAAATTGCTTTGCTATTACAGCCAGGGTTTATTTTAAGGCTGATAATGAATGATTTTTCTCATTTACACACTTAAGTATATATACATATATATATATATATATATATATATATATATATATATATATGATTCTTTAAAAGTACTATTTTCAGTGTCTCAGAAAAAAATGCTTATGGTCACGATTTTAATTTTGTTACACCTACCGACTGGAATAATTTGCAGAAATTACTGCAGAATGTATGTTTATCTCCTTCTAGTCTTTGTTAAAATAGAAAGCATTCTTAATTTACTTGCTTGGTTAAAAAAATGGCAAAACAAACAAACAATGTACATTTCTGGATTCTTTGGTACAGAGTGTTACAAAACTTGTGAGAGTACATTTGTTTTAAATTAAAAACTTTTAGACTTGATTCAGTAGCTACAAACCAAAATTAAATTCTACCCCTTACATGCGTGCCTCTGCAAGGCTTATTTCATTTTGTATTATGTAGGTCGGGAATCACTTTATGTTCCTGTGAGATATGTGCCCGATATCTGATAATATGATATATCACGTTAATGAACATGCACAGTATCATCTGCATTTCCATTACCCTTCAAATTGCGCAAATTGAAAATGCGGCTAATGGAAACACTTCAATCACGCAAAAACTATTTATCATAAAAAAGTTTTTAAACTCAAATGAGATGAGCTACTATAATCTCTAAGAAATACTTCATACGTGGCCATTCTCTTGCCATTCATGCTTGGATAACATCCCAGGTTAAGTACAGTATGTAACCATGGTTCCCCTAGGGGAATGAGATAATGTGTTGGAAAATGCTATGGGAATGCTATCAGTGTCACATGTGTAATCACATGTGTAATCAGTCCAATGAAAGGGTGAGACATCAAAGGTGTGTGACGTATCGACCAGGAAGCTATAAAAGCATGTGAGGTGGAGCCGGCATCAAATTCTATGAAGCAAACTCTGGCAGGGATGCCGGAAGTATGTTCTTGAGACGCAGAATCTCGTTGCCCTTTCGGGCAGTGGTTCAATCAGGACCACTTACATCAAGTATATTTCATGACAATTATATTGCATACAATTAGTGTTGAAGGTATGGTTATGTTCTGGGTAACACTCCACACGCCTGTCCATGCAGCCATGCTTGGACAGAGCGGGGAGAGCAGCCAGACAAACCCCCCCTGGGGTACAGAACAGAACCATTATAGGCATACATAATTACAATTCACAATTACATGAGTTGTAAACAAAATGTCATAGAGACTGCTTCCATTGAAGTGACTGTAAAGAAAGATCAAAGTTAGATCGGATTACAGGTTCAGTGGGTGGAGTTGGGGTTGGAGGAGGGAGTTAATTGCAAGCAGGGATGCGATGGAAGAGACACTGAATAATGGGAATTTAAATAGACCACATGTAATAGGGGTCAAGACTGGATTGGTACACGTTAGGAACAGCTGACTGTCAGCTGATTCAAGCATGACTAACGTGGCCTGACTAAACTAACACGATGTTCAATTTACATACGTAACCTGGGATGTTCCCCTTCAGGAACTCGAGCTGTGTTAGAAAATGTTATAGGAATGAGAATGCACACGCTGCCAGACTTGCAAATCCCTGCCTAGTGTATATCCTAAAAGCACAGCTAAGGCAAAAGAACAGAAGAACCCGGAGTGGCTCTCAGATCTAGACCATAAAATCTCATCAAGACCCATAAGCAATAGTAATAGCATCCACTATCCACCTACTAAGGGTCCGTTTTGTAGCTGGAAGACCTCTCTTAGGGGGACCATAGCACACAAGCAGTTGGTCCACGCTTCTCCACAGGGCAGCTCTGTGGATGTATGTGTAGCCTTAAGAAAGGCAGTCTTAATTCTGAGATAGTGATCAGAAATGTCTTCAATAGGCTTGAAAGGAGGCTTACAAAGAGCTTCTAGCATCACAGCCAGGTCCCACGTGGGGACACGAGATTGTACTGGGGGCCTCAGCCTCAATGCAGCACGGAAGAAACATGTAACTAGTGGGTGTCTGCCCACTGACTGGTCACCAAGAGGAGCGTGGTAGGCCACAATGGCCACCAAGTAGACCTTCAGAGTGGAGTGGGTCAACACTGTGTAGAAATGGGCCTGCAGGAACTCCAGCACTGTACAAACTGGGCAGTTAACTGGGTCAAGTTGGTGATCTTCACACCAAGAAGTGAAAAGATTCCACCTCATGGCATGCAGTTTCCTCACCAAGGGAGCATTGGATTAAGGTATGGTCTCAACAACTTCAGTTGAGAGACCAGAAGCTACGAGATGTGCCCCTTCAGGGGCCATACCCATAACTTCCACAGCTCCAGGCGGGGGCAGAATATCGAGCCCTCCGCCTGTTAGAGGAGATCCCTCCTGATGGGAATCTCCAATGGAGCACAGTCGAGGAGAGAAATCAAGTACAAAAAACATACTTGACCAAGCCAGAACAGGGTACTAATAGAAGACAGACACTGTCCAGGCGCATTCTCTCCAAAACTCCCAGGAGCAGAGCGATCGGGTGAGAAGCATGTAGACGAAACCTCGGCCATGTCTGTACCATGCCATCCCCAGTGGAGCTTGATGAGTCAGAGAGAACCAAAGGGGACAATGCAATGTCATCTGAGTCGCAAACAGATCCACCTGAGCCAGGCCAAAAATTCTCCATATCTGCTTCACCACCTCAGGGTGAAGCTTCCTTTCCCCGGGCATCTGCCTCGATAGAATGTCTGCTCCCATATTCACATGCCTAGGAATATGTACTGCTCTCAGTGAAAGGAGTTTACCCTGGGACTACATAACGATCTGGTACACTAGTTTGTACAAACGGCATGAGTGCAGTCCCCCTTGGTGGTTGATATAAGAGACCACTGCTGTGTTGTCAGTGCACATCAACACATGGCGATCTCTTAGGTCTGGGAGAAAATGATTAAATTCTCGAAATACGGCCAGCATCTCTAAGCAGTTGATGTGTCAAGTTGATGGTCTTGAGCCACCACTGTAGAAGTCTCATGTACAGCAGGCTAAAAAGTATCACAATGGACACAACTGCCATTCATTTCTGAAACTGCTTGACAGTGTATGACCAGCCTTCCTTGACTCTCGATCCAAGCAGGGGACAATCATGCCTGCATTGTGGTCGAATCCCACACCATGCCCAGATAAGTGGGCAAGAACAACATCTCAGTGCCAAACCACCATCTGCTCTGATTGAGCCAGAATCAACCAATCGTTGATATAATTTAGTGTGCGGATGCCCTGGAGTCATAGTGGAGCCAGAGCATCATCCAAACACTTTGTGAAAGTTCGGGGTGAGAGTGCTAGGCTCGATACTGGTTAACTTAGCCCCTGAAAGCAAACCTTAGGAACTTTCCTGTGAGTGGGAAGGATGGAGACATGAAAGTAAGCAAATTTAGATCTATCGTGACAAACCAGTCCTCAGATCTGATCTGAGACACAACCTGTTTGATAGAAAGCATCTTGAACTTCCGTCGCATGACTGAGCAGTTTAACTGATGCAGATATAAAATAGTACCCAACCCTCTATCCTTCTTTGGAACAATGAAGTATGTGTAGAACCTGGACTCTCTGTCATGAGGAGGGACCACCTCGATGGCCTCCTTCCTCAAGAGGGTGTATACTTCCTGTTCTAATATCTGAGCCAGTAGAAAGACCCCCTTGAAAGGCAGCAGTGGAGTGCAGAATAAAATTCAATAGCCTTTTTCTACAGTCTTCAAGACCAAAGGAGACACATTTGGTAGAAGTTTCCACACTACTAAATAGTCTACTAAGTGATCCAGTCTCTCGAGACTGGTCCCTGATGTACTCGGAGTTGCTAGCTCGGTGCCCTGAAGTGGAGGACCGGCAGGAGACGACTGAACTAACTGCTCGCTGGAGACTGCTGCACCCTGGAACACTGGCAGGGTAAGCAGACATCTCCTGAGGGCTCTGAGGAGAGACGGACAGTGTGCAATGCGGTGCACCCCGCTTTTCCCTAGTAGGGGCCGCCCTCAGAGGTCCTGGATGTTGATTCTCAGGATCGCTTTCTCACAAAACTAGTATTTTGTATTGTTTGGCGGGAAAGTAATCTATCCTACAGAAAAGCATTAAAAAGTGCTAGATCTGATTATTTTTCTTATCTTTTAGAAGAAAACAAACAAAACTCCGGATATTTATTCAATACAGTGGCTAAATTAATGCAACATAAAGCATCAACAGGTGTTGACATTTCCCAACAGCACAGCAGTAATGACTTTATGAACTAATTTACTTCCAAGATCGATACTATTAGAGATAAAGTTGTAACCATGCAGCCGCTAGATACAGTATCACATCAGACTATAGATCCCCTGAGGAACAGTTCCACTCATTCTCTACTTTAGGATAGGAAGAACTGTATAAACTTGTTAAAGCATCTAAACCAACAATATGTATGTTAGACCCTATTCCATCTAAGCTCCTAGAAGACGTGCTACCAGAATTCATAGATCCTCTTCAGACTATTATTAATTCATCATTGTCTTTAGGATATGTCCCCAAACCATGCAAGGACTGCAGATGAAAATTAGCTTGAATGGCTAAATCTAACACATTTACATGTTAAGACGTGTTTACTCATGCTAATTAATGTGTACTGTCACTTTAAAATAAATAAATAAATAAAAACCTTGACAATGGCTGTTATAATGCCTTTCATCAAAAAACTAGACACCAAAGAACTTTTGTCCAAGATACTAAAAAAGGTAGTATCCTCACAATTATATTCCTTCTTAGAGAAAAAATGGTATTTGTCAGGATTTCCAGTCAGGATTTAGCCTGTATCATAGTACTGAGACTGCTCTCCTTAGAGTTACAAATGACTTGCTCTTATAATCTGATCATGGTTGTGTCTCTCTATTAGTGTTGTTGGATCTAAGTGCTGGATCCGACACTATTAACCACAACATTCTCTTGAGTAGACTAGAAAACTTTGCAGGCATTAATGGAAGTGCATTATCATGGCTTAAATCATACTTATCTGAACACCATCAATTTGTTTCAGTCAACGAAGAGGTATCCTATTGATCACAAGTATGGAGTACCTCAAGGTTCAGTACTAGGGCTGTTACTTTTCATGCTTTACATGTTCCCCTTGGGAGATCTTAAGGAAGCACGGAGTTAGCTTTCACCTCTATATTTCTTTGAGGCCCGGAAAAACATACAAATTTAAAAAATATATGGAATGCAAAATAAATATAAAAACCTGGATGAGGGGTAATTTCTTACTGCTAAATTTTGAAGAAAAAAAAAACAGAGGTGTTAATTATAGGACCTAAAAACTCTGGATGTAATAACCCAGAACGCTGTCTAGGACATTATGGCTGCTCTGTCAATTCTTTGTCATCAGTTAGGAACCTACAGGTGCATCTCATTTAATTAGAATGTCATGGAAAAGTTAATTTTGTTCAGTAATTCAACTAAAATTGTAAAACTTGTGTATTAAATTAATTAAATGCACACCGACTGTAGTAGTTTAAGTCTATGGTTCTTTTAATTGTGATGATTTTGGCTCACATTTAACAAAAACCCACCAATTCATGATCTCAACCAATAAGAATACATCATAAGACCAATAAAAAAATTAAATAAAATAAAAATATTTTTTAATGAATTGTTGGCCTTCTGGAAAGTATGTTCATTCACTGTACATGTACTCAATACTTGGTAGGGGGTCCTTTTGCTTTAATTACTGCCTCAATTTGGCATGGCGTGGAGGTGATCAGTTTGTGGCACTGGTGAGGTGGTATGGAAGACCAGGTTTCTTTGACAGTGGCCTTCAACTCATCTGCATTTTTTGGTTTCTTGTTTCTAATTTTGCTCTTGACAATAGCCCGTAGATTTTCTATGGGGTTCAGGTCTGGTGAGTTTGTTGGCCATTTAACCAACTTTTGGTGCTTTCGGCAGTGTGGGCAGGTGCCAAATTCTTCTGGAAAATGAAATCTGTATCTTCAAAAAGCTGGCCAGCTGAAGGAAGCATGAAATGCTCCAAAATTTCTTGGTAAACAGGTGCAGTGACTTTGGTTTTCAAAAAACACAATGGACCAACACCAGCAGATGACATTGCACCCCGAATCAGCACAGACTCACTTCACTTTACACTGGACTCCAAGCAACTTGCGCTATAAGCTTCTCCACCCTTCTTCCAGACTCTAGGACCTTGGTTTCTAAATGAAATAAAAAACTGTCTCTCATCTGAAGAGAGTACTTTGGACCACTGGGCAACAGTCCAGTTCTTCTTCTCCTTGGCCCAGATAAGATGCCTCTGTTGTTGTCTATGGGGTTCAGGAGTGGCTTAACAAGAGGAATTCAACAACTGTAGTCAAATTCCTTGACACGTCTGTATGCTTTGACCCCAGCCTCAGTCCATTCCTTGTGAAGTTCATTCAAATTCTTGAATCGATTTTGCCTTACAATCCTCATAAGGCTGTGGTTCTCTCAGTTGGTTGTGCATTTTTTCCTTCCACACTTTTTCATTCCACTCAACTACAAGTTAACATTCTTGGACACAGCACTCTGTGAACAGCCAGCTTCTTTGGCAATGGATGTTTGTGACTTACCCTCCTTGTGAAGGGTGTCAATGATTGTCTTCTGGACAACTGTCAGATCAGCAGTCTTCCCCATTATTGTGTAGCCTAGTAAACCAAACTGAGAGACCATTTTGAAGACTCAGCAAACCTTTCCAGTCTTCAGTGGATTAGCTGATTAGCATGTCACCATATTCTAAATTGTTGAGATTAAAAGAACCAAAGACTTAAACTACTTCAGTCTGTCTGCATTGAGTTTATTTAATACACAAGTTTCACAATTTGAGTTGAATTACTGAAATAAATTAACTTTTCCACAACATTCTAATTTATTGAGATGCACCTGTAGAGAGGACCTCTACAGCCCTGAATGTCAGCGGAGACCAGGACAACTAGATAAGCACCAGAGACAGATCCATAGTCAAGACCGTCTCCTAGGCGACCACCAGACAAAGACCACATGAAACAGATGATTCTTCTGCACAATCTCACTTTGCTGGAATTGAACTGCTGATTTCGTCTGGCCAGAGGAGAACTGGCCCTGACAGTAAGACTGAGCCTTATTTCTCCTAAGGTATTTCCTCCATTCTCCTTGTGGCTTGCTTAGTTGGGGATACTTAATTTCCTGCAATTTTGTCGACTTGGTTGCAAAGATACTATTAAAACTGAACTGAGCTGGATGATGTCTTCATTAGATACACTATTTCCCTATTTAATGCTGTTCAGTTGCTTTGATACAATCTGTATTGTTAAAAGTGCTATATAAATCAACTTTAATGGAACCCAGCCTTCCACCAGTTGTCAAGGACTCATCGAGTGAAGGCCTGGCACTGGACATTCTGCCACGTCTGGCTGCAGAGGGGAACGAGGAGCTCGACAGAGTTTACAGTTACGGACACTCTGGAGCAGTTATAGCAAGCTGACACTAACCAGGGCCTCTCAGTGCCTCTACCCCTTTGGGGTGAGAACACAGGAGGATACTGGCTCCATACGAAGGTGCCCTTGAGGGTGCAATACTTCTAGTAGAGTGAGGTCGCAACCTGAGTGAGCAAGGCACACCCTGTGCCTGATAAGCAATGGTGATGGCATCCACAATCCAGTGGGCCATCCTCTGCTTAGAGATGGCATTCTCTGGGGGCAGTGCTTGCAGGCTCACCACCTGATCCCTGAAGGAAGCGCTGGGAACCTTGGGCACTTAACTGGGCCAGGGCCTCAAGTTACCTGGGAGACAGCTTGTGCAGGTGCAGGTACCTGGGAGAGAGCTGGTGCAGGTTTAGGTACCCTACCCTCTTGATGGAGGCCAGTGCAAGCAGGGACAGAGTTTTTAATGAAAGAAAGTTTGGCCGGAGTCAGACTAGATCATGTGTTTTATTTTTTGTTTTGTTTTTCCCTCCCCATTACAAAAGTACACAAGCAAGTTAACGAGCTGTGATTGGGGGATAATCAGCGAGTGATAAACTCTCTGCAATCTTTACGTGTGAACTACTCAACGCATCAAAGAGGCACACTGAAGCATCGCAGATGCCTCGCAGACATCAAACGAACAACTAGCATGCTAAATATACTTTATAAATAAAAAAACTAAATACAAATAATAAAATAAATAAACTGGACCGAAACCCTAGGGGCATAAATAAGTCGGGGCCCTATCGGACTGATATGCAGATCCCTAAGGTGAAGCTGGGGGAGGTGGATGGTTCCCTTTCGAAAGGGAACTCCATGCTGCATCCTCTAGAGGGCGCTAAAGGAACACTGTCAGCGTGTCCGGTGTCTGAAGCATGAATGAAATAATGCAATGAACTTGATATTGGCAGGTGGAAGCCTATGAGCGACTGCAGATATAAAAGGGCACCTCTAAAACACATCATCCTCTTTTTTGTCTTCAAGAGACCTTATGTACGAAGCACAAATGTGTTTGACTCATAAGAGAGAAGGATGCACTCACTGTTGCGTTCGCGGAACTACTAGAGAAGAGGTCTGTACTCAAGCTTTTTGCCAACATTTGCATGAGCACGTTCGCCTCTGGTGGGAGTTGAACAAGCTTAATGCAACGCATTCGTGGTGTTTTCTGCTCTTTCCTGATTCTTGAGGGAATTAAGTGTTTGAACAGAGTTTGTATGGCTCTCGAAGAGACAGCCACGCTGCGGGATGTGACTGCATTGAGAATGTCTGATTCTCTTTGAGAATTTATTGTCTCTCACCCGTGTTTTGGGTTAACTCTTAAGAGATCCCCTGCCAGGGTTGAGCATAGTAGGTTTCCTTTCATTTAGAGAGTCATCCTGCTGAAGCCTCCGCTCCCCAGAGCTGAAAGGGTTACGCGTATTAGCTTTGTTCCCTGAGTTGGTTAGACCTCAGTACCTTGGGTTCCACTCAACAAGTGTGTCTATACTAACACAATTTAAGCAACACTCCCCTCAGCATGGAGGGTTATGGTGAGCAGGGTGCTCCTATTGGCTTCCTCGCTGTTAGGAGAATCATTCTGCTGAAGCATCTGCTCTCCAGAGCCCTGTCATTGGCAGTGATTTCCTGTCATGGGCTATTTCTTTGAGCCTCACTAACTGCCTCTGGCGCTGAGTGTAGCAAGGTCTCCTCACGCTTTAGAGATTTGCTATGCTGAAACCTCCACTCTTTAGAGCTACCCTACCAAGGCAAGCATGTAGGTTTCCTCTCGTTTTAGAGAGTCATTCTGATGAGGCCTTCGCTCCCCAGAGCTCAGCTTAGGTAGTAAGAGGAGTGTAGGCTCTTCTGTTCTGAGCCTCATTTACTGCCTTTGACACTGAGTGTGGCTAGGTCTCCTCTCATCTTAGAGAGTCATTATGCTGAGGCCTGCACTCTTAAAGGCTCAAACTAGGATGGAGTGCAGATTTCCTCTCATTTAAGAGAGTCATTCTGCTGGAGCCTCCACTTTCCATAACTCTGCTAAGACAGTACTATTGGTATGTAGGCTCCTTTTTGTGAGCCTCGCTAACTGTCTTTAGTGCTGAGTGTTGTCAGGCCTCCTCTTGTCTAGAGAGTCACTATGGTGAGGCCTCCACTCTTAAGAGCTCAAACTAGGATTGAATGCGTAGTTTTCCTCTCAATTAAGAAAGTCATTCTGCCGAAGCCTCCACTCCCCATAGCTCCCCATAGCTTAGTCATTAATGTGAGTAGTAGGCTTTCTTTACTTGAGTCTCAGTGTAGCTAGGTCTCCTCTCAGTTTAGAGAATCATTTTGCTGAGACCTCCACTCTGGAGGGTGAGTTAGTCTATGATGGTTGGAGCTTGAGCCTGCCGTAAAGCCTAGCGGTTTCGATAGTATGGATGCTGTTCCTCAAGTCCTGACTTTGGGAAACAGTTACCCTGGCACTATCCCTCGGCATGGTGGCGTTGGTATACCATTCCCATAGCAGCCTCTAGAGGATGCAGCGTTGAGTTCCCTTTCAAAAGGGAATGTCTCAGGTTACGTATGTAACCATGGTTCCCTGAGAATAGGGAACGAGACGCTGCATCTCTGTGCCATGCTTCGGCATCATGCGTGTGTTTCCTCAGACAAAAAAGAGGATGATGTGTTCTACAGGTGCCCTTTTATATCTGCAGTCACTCATTTGCTTACGTCATAGGCATCCGTCTGCCAATGTCAAGTTCATTGTCATTATTTAATTCATGCTTCATACATCAGTCACGCTGACAGTGTTCTCATAGCGCCCTCCAGAGGAACTCTGACAGTTTGCTGAAGAACCAGCTTTTCAACGAACACTGAACCAAATTATGCATTACCAAGCTAATTGGCTGCAGAATCAGCAGAGCCCAATCAGCAAGTGCCATGTACTAAATGATTGCTAACAGAATGCATATAATTCAAGTCAGGGTCAGTTTACTTATGCACACCAGAGAAAAAAATAAACTGACATCAAACAGCACACAAAAATGTATAAAAGAGTCCTTAAATGTCCCATTCTTAGTGA
The DNA here is from genome assembly GCF_003368295.1 of Carassius auratus. Lineage (NCBI taxonomy): Eukaryota > Metazoa > Chordata > Actinopteri > Cypriniformes > Cyprinidae > Carassius > Carassius auratus. The sequence continues at coordinate 29,465,485 of NC_039247.1, forward strand.
TCCCATGTTTTAAACTTTAGTTGGTGTGTAATGTTGTTGTTAGAGTACAAATAATATCGGTTGCACTTTATTTTACAGTATGTGTACTAACATGTACTTATAGTGTACTTACAGTGTATTTATCTAAGAAAGTTCTGGTAATACAAGGTAACTACATGGGGTAGGGTTAGTTTTAGGGGTAGGTTCAGGGTTAGTACCTAGTTATTACATAGTTATTGTAATTACTATCATAAGTTCATAGTATGTACATGAGGAACAGGACTGTAAAATAAAGGGTAGCACTTTATTTTACAGTCCTGTTCCTCATGTACATACTATGTACTTATTTTAGTAGTTGTGAAAAATACTGTGTTGAACACATGTTATATTGCACGCTGTAAACACAATCAAAGCTTCAAAAAGAGGTGAAAAACGGGACCTTTAAAGGGATAGTTCACCCAAAAATGAAAATTCTGTCATTAATTACTCACCCTCATGTTGATCCAACCATGTAAACCTTTCATTCATCTTCGGATCACAAATTAATATTTTTATGATTAAATATGAGCGCTGGAATACTCCTCCATTGGCTTTAAGGGGGCCCAAACTTGTCCGTCCAGAAAGTCAGTAAAGAAAATGTTTAAATAGTCCATGCCACTACAGTGGCTCAACCGTACGTTTCTCAAGCGACAATAATACTTTTAGTGTGAAAAAAAACAAACGGTTTAGCCGGAAGCGTGAAACTTTTTTTTTTATTGTTTACAATGGTTAGAAAGTGTGCATTTCCTGGATGTCCGAATCGTGGAAAACTAACGAGTAAACGTAAAGGTGCCTTAACATTGCCACAAAATGAACGGCTTACCTTTCACCGTTTCCCATCAAATGATCATGAGCGACTGAATCTATGGCTGCTGGCTGTTCATCTGGATGTTAATTTACCGATTAATTTCGTCAAGCACATGAAGTTGTTCAGTGAACATTTTTCTCCAGACGACTTCAAATCAGTTCAACAAAAAAGATTACTGAAATCAACAGCTGTGCCCAACTTGTTTATACAGACCAGTAAGGTAAGTGGAAGCAGTATATGGTAATTGTTAAAGTCATTAAACACTCATTTAGTTTTGTCTTTATATGTATTTGGCTATATATTAAATAAAAAAAACATAATACATAATACAGTGAATTTAAGCGGAGGTACAACATTGACTTGAAATGTTTTAGGAATCAAAGGATCCATCTCAACTCAGTCAGGACCCCCAGTCAGCAGGTCCACTCCTTACAGGTCTTCTTCCACAAGTAACTGATCAAAGTGAAAACACAGTTACAGAGGAAATATCGTCAGCTGTAAATTTATCTGGTGTTCCTTAGTCAACCCCAGTTAAGCCAAATAGAATTAATAGTTCTACGCAAGTACCTGACTCTCCATTTCCTTCAAGACTTCTGTTGGTGTTATCAAGTACAGAAAAATCTATACAGTGTTCAAAGCCATCTACATCAGGGACGTACTACGCCTTACCAGCAATAAAGTCCTATCAGTCAGTAAGTTAACTTTTTAATTAAGGTCCTTATTCTGTGGTTTTTAATAATAAAATCATAATTTTTATGAGGGACATAAAATGTACTTTATAATATATGCAGAGATGTATAAAGTACTAGAGACCCATACTTGAGTAAAAGTACAAGTGCTCTATCAAAAAAGTGACTTGAGTAGAAGTTGAAGTGCTCTTTAAGCACCACACTTAAGTAGAAGTACTAAAGTATTCAACATTTTTTGTACTTAAGTATTGCAAGTAGTCTATTTAAAAATGTACTACTCAAGTACTGAAAGTAAAAGTAGAAGTATTGTGTTATGTAGCTATTAAAGAACGTAGTCAAAAGTTTGAACATATTGTTTTTACTATTTCAAATGATTAACCTAAAGGACAATCACAATTTATTTGACTGTAACTTTTTGTAAACAAAAAACGGTTACTAGGGTTAGTTCGCCCAATTTGCAAAATTATGTAATTAATAACTTACCCTCGTGTAGTTTCAAACCCGTAAGACATCAGTTTATTTTTGGAATACGGTTTAAGATATTTTAGATTTAGTCCGAGAGCTCTCAGTCCCTCCATTGAAGCTGTGTGTACGATATACTGTACATGTCAAGAAAGGTAAGAAAAACATCATCAAAGTAGTCCATGTGACATCAGAGGGTCAGTTAGAATCTTTTGAAGCATTGAAAATAAATTTTGGTCCAAAAATAGCAAAAACTACGACTTTATTCAGCATTGTCTTCTCTTCCGTCTCTGTTGTAAGACAGTTAAAAACAAAGCAGTTTGTGATATCCGGTTCGCGAACGAATCATTCGATGTAACCGAATCTTTTTGAAACAGTTCACCAAATCGAACTGAATCGTTTTAAACGGTTCGCGTCTCCAATACGCATTAATCCACAAATTAATTAAGATGTTAACTTGTTTAATGTGTCTGACACTCCCTCTGAGTTCAAACAAATCAATATCCCAGAGTAATTCATTTACTCAAACAGTACACTGACTGAACTGCTGTGAAGAGAGAACTGAAGGTGAACATCGAGCTGAGCCAGATAATGACTCGTTCACAAGTCAAGAACCGTTTGTGTCAGACGCGTCCGATTCGTGAACCGAGGTGCTGATGATACTGCGCATGTATGATTCAGCGTGAAGCAAACCGACACACAAAGCGTCTGAACCGAACTGATTATTTTGGTGATTGATTCTGAACTGATTCTGTGCTAATGTTATGAGCCCAGGTAAACCGAAGGCTTGCAGTCAACGCCAATGACGCCATTACGTCGAGCGCAAAAGAATCGGTGAACTGTTTTCTTCAACTGGTTTATTGAATCGAATTGTCAGAAAGAACTAACGTTACTGGTCATCCGAGAACTGATGCAACCGGTTCTTGACTCGTGAACGAGTGATTATCTCGGTGTTCATTTCTCTCTTCACAGCAGTCAGTATGCGCAGTCTTCTTAATCGCTTGATTCGCTCAATGATGTGCCAGCTTCATCAAACCTGCCATCTACAGTTCTGGCAGTGGTTTAATGGACTGATTCGTAACATTTTTATAATTGTAACGAGTAATGATGCAGCACATAAAAAAAAAATATCGGAGTAAAAGTATTAAACTCAGCGAAAATATGTACTGAAGTAAAAGTGGAAGTAGGAGAAAAAAATAATACTCTAGTAAAGTACAGATACTGCCTTTTAGTACTTAAGTACAGTAGTGAAGTAGTTCTACTTCGTTACTATACATCTCTGAATATATGTGTTACTATAATCCTATGTTGTTGTTTTAATTTGCCAAAAATATTATTATTATTTTATTTAGAATGAACAAACATATGCTAAAAGTGAGAACATCAATAAAGACCTTAGTCTTTATGTCAGCATGCTTTCCCTGGATCCTACAACAGAAAAGGACCTAAGTTTTGTTCCTCTAAGTTCAACTCCAACTACAGAAGAAGAAGGAGCAAATTGTAGATTCAAAGATAAAAAATGGATCGTCAATGAGTCCAGTTTGATGGAGCTGTTTACCGTGCAATATTGCAACAAAACCCAAACCGGACAAGGAGGCTGCTATTGCAAAACATGTGTCAAGGTTTTCCAAGTAGAAGACTGTCAACAGAATACTGTAAAACATTTTTGGCCTTTTCTTATTTTGTTAGATTTTTCTTTTGGTGAAATGCTATCTCATGATGCATATTTACATATACATATTTTTTTTTTTTTTTTTTCGTTAGAAAAATTTGTATATAGTGTTTGAAACTGTTGATGATAAAAAAAAAATGTGCATATCTATTACAGTGATAAAGAAAGCTCTCTGACTAAAATTCTCTTTAACATCTAAAGTAAAACTGTTTGGTAAACCTTAAACCTAAATTACAAACAAAAGACAATATATTTTTATTAACATTTTTATTTAACAAGTATATCAGCAAAACACAAAAATGTTAAATGTACATATTCAAAAAAATAAAATAAAAATAAATTAGTGTATTGACTTGCTTTTAATTTCTTTACATTAGCATAAAAGCTTCTTCGGCATCCTTGAAACCAACATATACTCCCGAGGATGAGGGATATCTTTCCCCGAATGGCTCGCACTACACAAGATGGAAGAACTTTTCTGTTGTGTCTTCCAAGTTTTTGACCTTTCAATATCCATTCGAGAACCACACGGTATGCCACCAGTCTGTTCTGACTGTAAACAGAAAAAAAAAGAATTAGAAAGTGTTTACACACATAAAGATAGATGATCAAGAAAACACATTGTAAAAAGCTAGGCTGCACGTGTAATTATTCTACAGTCAAGACAAACCTACTTACTCCATAGATAAAGTGCCAGCCGGTCCTTCTGGCCTCGGACGTCTCTTCCAGTTCACTTTAGGCAAATTAAAAAACACTTCTAAAACACTTTGACTTAGCAGGGGCGGAAAACCGGGATCCTCTGTTATACAGGTAAATACACTTGTCCCATTGTCTGCGTTATCCAAACTTTCAAGCTGTGGCATGACTATGTCCCAATCGATGCAGCACATGCTCTCCTGTTCAGTTGGCATCGCCTGGCACTGATTAAATTAAAACCACCAGCTCTCCAATGCTCTCCGTCTTTCGTAAGCCTGAGACTGTGGTTGTGTTGCAGCGGCAGCCTCTTCCATCTCTTGCATTTCAATGTCTGTGTATTCAGGTTCGAATAAGTAAGGTTGGTTAAAAAAATTCAAGTCTTCATCTACGTCAAAATCTGCCAACATATTTACAAATAATGGTTTTAACTACCGCGCGCACGTTCACCTGCTTGTAAACAAAGTTTAGCGCTTCCGGCTATGCCAGCACTTCATCTTGAACACTAGGTGGTGGTAATACTCCTAAGGAGTGAGCCGCCAGTAACAAGTAGTAGTAGAAGAAGACCGTCGTCAGTTTAGTTCTCGCGCATGCGTCATGGAGCTCTCGTGAACTAACGTCAGAGGCCTACAAGAGAGAAAATGAATAGTTGAATAAAGTCGTTCTTTTGTTTGTTTTTTTCGCACAAAAAGTATTATCGTCGCTTGAGAAGCGTACGGTTGAGCCACTGTAGTGGCATAGACTATTTAAACATTTTCTTCACTGACTTTCTGGCCGGACAAGTTTGGGACCCTTAAAGCCAATGGAGGAGTATTCCAGCGCTCATATTTAATCATAAAAATATTAATTTGTGATCCGAAGATGAACGAAAGGCTTAGATGGTTGGATCAACATGAGGGTGAGTAATTACTGACAGAATTTCCATTTTTGGGTGAACTATCCCTTTAATGTCTAAGAATCTTTTTTTTTCTTCTTTTTTTTAGAGGGAAGGTTGATTTTCAAATACGGGGGGGGGGGTAAATGTTTAATTATAAGGTGTAGCATTTTATAATTTATTTTGTTTTTGTGAAAACCTGTATCTCAACTGTAAATGATTTGGTATTCCGTAGTCTATAACTTGAAAGAAATCTATTATAGATTGAACATGAAAAATGTAGAAACATAGGACACAACTACGGGGCACCATTGTGCAGCAGCAAGCATAAACTAATTTAAATTAAAAGGGAGTGAGACCCAAAGGAACACGAGACATCAGATTGTCACAACTTTCTCGTATTGCTTCCTCAACCCCAGATTCGACTATGACAAGGCTTGTGAATACTGGTTTTCTACCACCACCTATACATCTTGAGAAAAGATTTGAAGCATTAATGAATGTGGGTGAGGAATCCTCGAATGTGATTGAACATGGATCAGATCAGCCAGCAGCTAACACCGCTACCAACAGGTGCTCAAGGATGACCAGACAGCGGCATTCAGCTCAGAGTGCAACCGAGCCCAGGACACTGATAGTGGGTGACTCTATTATCAGTAACATCAGTAGCAGGACTACAACGACATGCTGCCTTCCTCAAGCAACGGTCTCTAATGTGAACAAGGAACTTCAGAACATTCTGATGAAGCACAAGACTACAAATCAAATCTTCATCCATGTGGGGAAGAATGATATTCAGAAAAAGCAGTCAGAACTCCTTAAGAAGGACTTCAGTGAGCTCTTTGAAACACTTTGTAGACTCAAAGTTCAGTCGTTCAACAGTGAACCACTCCCAACAAGGGGAACAAATATGTTTTCACAGTTGCTTGGGCTGAACACATGGCTACAAAGATTTTGTAATATAAAAGGAGTGAATTTCATCAACAACTTTTCATTAATCTTTTCTGGGGCCATTGACAACTGTTTAAACCAGATGGCCTTCACCCAAACAGACTTGGTGCTAGAGTGCTTAAGGACAATATCTACTTTTCTCTCCGACATCCTTCAGCAGAGTGTGTAAATCCATTCAGCACACACAAACCAGGTCCAAGTCATCATGTGGTTGACATATCCCACAAGGCCACTGATAACACCATGCAGCCACAACAAGCACTGTTGATGAACACTATCACGGCTGAGTCCTGCCCATAGAGCTCCTCACAGACAGACTGTGATGTATCGAAACAGCTACAAGACTCAGCACAAGGACAACTTTCTGGAAAACAGCAAGGGAAACCAGGACAATAGATCACAGTCACCGGAAACACCAGAGACACAGCCCATCTCACCATACACATTATCCCTCTATCCAGCATCTCCACTTCTGTGCTTCTCACAGAAAATAGAGCAATTGGTGTATGCTGGGACTAAACCTTTCTGTAATGACGGGGAGGTGGCGTTAGAATCCATGTGCAGTATTTTAATAACATCCACAGGAGACAAATCCAAACAGAAGGCAGAGAATCGTAAACGTAGAAGGCAGAGAATCATACACAGATAGGCAGTCCAATCCAAACAACAAGACAGTGGGCAAATCCAAGGCAGAAACAGGGAAACCAGGCAAAGATCATACACAATAAGGCAAACGATGGCAATGGGAAAACGCTCGGTAAGGCAGACAGGCTGGCAATACTTCGCGAAGTGCTTGTGGCTCCGGCCATGCTTAAATGTCTACCAAACAGGAAGTAACAGGTGAAGCAGAGGGAGTGGAACACAGTCTCTGCTGCATGGCGTGGCGTTACACTCTCACACTCATTCGCTGTAAGATCGATGTAAAGACACAAACCACTGCCATCAAGTTAGCATTTTTAAACATTCGCTCAATAAAAAATAAAACATTTCTAATAAATGACTTTATAACCACAAACAATCTGGACTTTATGTTTCTAAACGAAACATGGTTAGAAGACAGCTGCAGTGCAACAAATGCTCAATGAAACAGCCCCTCCTAACTTCATGTTCATGAGTGTCTGCAGAACTGTTAGGAGAGGTGGAGTTGTAGCTGCTCTATTTAAAGATGTCTATTAATGCAAGCAAGTGTCATTTGGTCAGTACTTGTCTTTTTTTAATATCAAAATTAACACAGATTGACATGAAAATATAATAATCTCGCCATAAATGCGTTTAATTATATAAAATGTAGTAATCTAACCATAAATGCATTTAATTTAATTATACTTTATTTTACTGTAAAGATATTCACATCTCCATATTCATCGGGAAGAAGGAGGCGGGAACCGGCGCACAATCAAAACTCATTTTAATATTGAAAAGTAAATACACAACGGCGCACCAGCCCCTCACGGACGACTGGTGCGCATAAATAAAAAGCAAACATAAAATAATATCCCAGGCCTGGTCCTCTCTCGTCCTTCACGGTCGTCACTCCAGTTTTATATCCTTCCATCTCCTACGTGGGACTTGATACGGGCGGTGGGGCGCAGGTGTAGCTCATCTCCAATCACTACACCTGGCCTCACTCCTCGTTCCCACGCCTCTCGGCCCCGCCCCACTCGCCACATACCCCCATCGCCCCTCGCAGGCCGGGGGGTACCCTCGAGACTGCGCTCTACTCCCCCCCCCCCCCCCCCTCCCTCCGGGGGGGACCGCTCACGGGAACCTGCAGGAACCAGGGGGTAGGACAGACGAGGCGAGAGAAAAGGAGATGGAAGGAGGAGCGACAAGGACGAGAGAGGGGAGAGAGAAAAAAAAAAAAAAAAAAATATTCGGGTTCCCAGACGCACTGCTGCTCGGCCCTCCACCGGCTGGGTGATCTCCTCCGCGGTGCCCGGCGGTGGCACTGGACGGCCCTCGGCGGACGGCACGACACTCCTCCGCCGCCCGGTGGACGGCGACGGCTCCTCCGATTTTGGGCAGCGGCAGGAGTCCCCCGTTTCCTGCCCCTCCGGATTCCGTCACGGAGGCGGCAGGCTCCGGCCCCCTGGCGAACGGCGCCGACTCCTCCGCTCCCTCACGGACGGCAGCCGCCCCTCCTTGTCGTGGGCGGTCGGCAGCGAGCTCGCCCGTCCCCGGCAACTCGCTCCAGCCCACCGCCTCGAGCGTCCCTGGCGGCACATACCTCGCCTGCTCGAGGGCACCGCGGATTCACCACAGCGGCGAGGGATCTTCAGCAGCGCGTCCCTCCTTCTCCCGGGTTTCGGCACCACTGTAAAGATATTCACATCTCCATATTCATCGGGAAGAAGGAGGCGGGAACCGGCGCACAATCAAAACTCATTTTAATATTGAAAAGTAAATACACAACGGCGCACCAGCCCCTCACGGACGACTGGTGCGCATAAATAAAAAGCAAACATAAAATAATATCCCAGGCCTGGTCCTCTCTCGTCCTTCACGGTCGTCACTCCAGTTTTATATCCTTCCATCTCCTACGTGGGACTTGATACGGGCGGTGGGGCGCAGGTGTAGCTCATCTCCAATCACTACACCTGGCCTCACTCCTCGTTCCCACGCCTCTCGGCCCCGCCCCACTCGCCACATTTACTATACTTTATTTTTACTTTAGGACCGGGGTAAAGCAAGGAAAAATAAAATTTACTTCAAGGTGACATAATGAACAACTCTCGTCTCATTCATGGTGGAGGTGAAAAAACAATTTCTTTGTGACATGCAATATTTAAGCAAGCATTGTATGAAAACTTAAATGCAAAAGAAAAGACATGATAGTCGGCTGTTTTTGTCAATTTTAAGTTTTAATTTGAAATGTTTGCGATTTTAATATAAGTACTACACGGTTAAATATTTTACCACTTGTTTGAGCAACTTAATATGAAAATCTATATAAGTAGCGTTGAATAATACGTTGTTTAAATTGTGTTTAAACGTCTATTAAAGAGTTTATATGAACAAAGAGAATCGCAGTGCTGACAAACCTTTTTTTTCTTTTCTATTTTTTAAAATAAAAGTTTCTGATTTGAAATACAAATAGTGAGTATGTGTTTGTGGTAGCCTACAGTCGTGGATCAGTCACTCACTGCACACACGTAGTATGTGTGTTTCACAGTGTAACAGTGGTGTTATGCCACTTTTAAGTCTGTTCAGTTCAGACGCCCTTGTGTGTCGGTCTGCTTCACGGTGAATCACACATGCGCAGTATCATCAGCTCCTCGGTTCATGAATCAGACACGTTTGACAGAAACGGTTCTTCACTCGTGAACGAGTCAGTCTATTGTTCGTTATCTGGCTCGGCTCGGTGTTCACAGCAGTTCAGTCAGTGTACTGTTTGAGTGCATGCATTACTCGGGGATATTGGTTTGTTTGAACTCAGAGGGAGTGTCAGCCACATAAAAATCTTAAGTAATTTGTGGATTAATGCGTATTAGAGATGTGAATCGTTTAAAATGATTCAGTTCGATTTGGTGAACTGAATTATTGATTTGTTCGCGAACCGGATATCTAGCTGCTTTGATTTGAACTCTCTCGCACAACAGACACGGAAGAGAAGTCAATGCTGAATAAAGTCGTTGTTTTTGCCATTTTTGGACCAAAATGTATTTTTGATGCTTCAAAAAATCCCTCTGATGTCACATGGACTACTTTGATGATGTTTTTCTTACCTTTCTGGACATGGACAGAATACCGTACACATAGTTTCAATGGAGGGACTGAGAGCTCTCGGACTAAATCTAAAATATATTAAACTGTGTTCCCAAGATAAAAGGAGGTCTTACATGTTTGGAACAGCATAAGGGTGAGTTATTAATGACATAATTTTTATTTTTGGATGAACTAACCCTTTAATTTCTTTGTGACTGAAGACAGAAAGACATGGAAATCTTGGATTGCTCAATGAACAATTATTGGTTTCAATGGTTTTACTATTTATACGTATGTGTTTGAGGAAAATCAACATTTTTTGTTTTATTCTATACTGCTACAATTACTATAAGTACTGACAACATTTCTCCCAAATTAACATATGTTACATTTAGCAACTTTGCATTCACTTCGCAAAGACGAATGTGCCCTATTCCAGCTTTGCTGAAGCTCCACCAGATTATCACTGAACTTCCACCAAATTTCACAGTGGGTCCAAAACACTGTGGCTTGCAGGCCTCTCCAGGTCTCTGTCTAAACATTAGACGACCAGGTGTTGGGCAAAGCTGAAAACTGGACTCAGAGAAAATGACCTTACTCCCGTCCTCCATGGTACAATCTTTATGGTCTTTTTACTGTGGCTTTATGGTCTCTTTCTTGACTCTCATTGATTAAGGGCTTTTTTTGTACAACAGCCTCTGGGAACCTTTTTCAAACCATCCTCTTTGCATACTTCACACCAGCTGCCATTTGCCATTCTTTTTGCAGGTCACTTGATGTCATCCTACAGTTGATATTCAAATGAGTTGGTGGTAATTCTGGTCAGTAGAGACTCATTTTCACCCTCTGCCGGTCTGCAGGATGACCTTGTTATTATAAAACGCTGTCTTAATCTAAATTGTAAGAATGAAAGCAACCTGACCCCTTTTCCTCACTTGAAAGTTTTTTAATCAACTCTTTTGGCATGGCCAGTATTTATTACCGGTCTACTACTAGCACTGTTTTTGCCATCCATCAGGTCCTATTGCAAAAGGATAGCGTTGACTACAGCAGTGATTTTTATAATTTTTCTTGTTAAATAAGATTTGGTTTAGGTGATCAGCAGAATGAGGTGTGCCTGTGTTGCAGTCGAAGACACTGGAATCGTATAGGGCTTTTTAAAAAAATTTCCAGAGCGGTGTAAATTATATATATATATATATATATATATAGAAAACATTACAGGCCAGTTTTGCCTCAGGCCCCCATTAATTTCCCACCTTGAAGTGTACTGACCTTAGACAAGTACTGTACCCTTCACTAGCAGTGTCCTTCAAAGTGCAAAAAGTAATGAATTCCCAACAATTCGAAGAGAGCAAATTGATTTAAATATATGTTGTGTTTGAGGTTCACACAATATTCTCCACCAACAAACATCATTAAAGCTTCGCTCTTCCAAAGATTTATGTAATTCACCACGACCAGCTGCCCATCAGGTTGTCTCCCTATCCTCTCTCAGGACCTCTCTGTCACTCATTGGTGACAGATTTACGGCAACCTTCTCTGATTGGTGGCTGTTTTCTCTGTCCCTCAATGACTGAATTTTATGAACCCTATTGACCCCAGAGGTTTCTGAGAGCTCAGCACATTCAATTGCAGAGTAAAGCTTTGATGAATGTCTCCATCACACACACCCATGTGCTTTATTGAACCTTCACTATACCCTGAGTGAGCATAAATGCAGTCAGCCTACATTGGTAATACTTTAAAATGCGGTTAAATTTATACACATTCCTTAATGCATTACATGATCTAACAAAGAGCAATTTTTTTTAACAGCATTTAATGTAATGGTTATTTATATAAAATATAAAATATAAACCTAGTGTTGTTTATAGTTACTTCAAGTTTGTCAATAATAGATGAATAATACATGTTAATGTATACAGCCTGGAATGTCAAAAACAGACTGGTAAATGTAGAAATCAAAACGTATTGTATAGTGCTATCATTACATTTACTTAGTTTACAAGTCTAAGCAAGAAATTGAACATAATTACCCAGAGGTGGAATCAAAATCACAATACAACCTAGTGCGATTACTACTCTACAGTAGGGTTCAGTTTAATGAAATACCTTATACAGTTTAAATGCTTTCAATTTAAAAAGCAGTGCTTTGTCCTGTTCATAGCCTGCTAAACTCCTGCTGAGAAAGAATGTTTGGCTTATAATTTCCTCATGCTAATATGTCCCAGAAAAATATCACAGTCCACTGTATTACACAGATTATATTTAAAGTTTTTCTGCTAAGTGACCATATCTTTTTTTGTGCTCTGCAGAACAAAAAAAAATATATATATACAGTACAGACCAAAAGTTTGGACACACCTTCTCATTCAAAGAGTTTTCTTTATTTTCACGACTATGAAAATTGTAGATTCACAATGAAGGCATTAAAACTATGAATTAACACATGTGGAATTATATATGGAATTATATACATAACAAAAAAGTGTGAAACAACTGAAAATATGTCATATTCTAGGTTCTTCAAAGTAGCCACCTTTTGCTTTGATTACTGCTTTGCACACTCTTGGCATTCTCTTGATGAGCATTCCTTTATCATCCATACTTTTGGTTTTAACAATTACTTTCACTTAGACATCTTTCAGTATATTTAATTTGAATTCCTTAAGTTTATTTAAATGTTTGTCTCTTTGTGTTTTTTTTTTCACAAGTTTATATAATTTTGACAAAAGACTCCAATCTTTGCTTCTGTCTTCCCATCAGTGCACGAATGCATCATAATTACATTCTCTCCAACTAACCCACTGTAAATGACGTTTTCACAGAAGACTGCATTTTGCAATTTAACATCGACAATAAAACTGTATTACATTGTAACTTTTTTAAATTAATTTCAACTGTACATAAATAATAATCTGTAGACCCATTTGGGTAAATAATTGACTTTCAAAAATATGTTTTTCCAGTCTTTTTTATATGATCTGTCCAATGCCATTATTCAAACAGTTAGTAGATGGACTAATAAGAGGAGACAGTTCAGAGTCTGTGAGGCACCTGCAGTTTCTTTCCCTAGCTGTGACCGTCATCCTGTCACATGCTCATAAACACACACTGATCTCAGTAAATTAGTTAAGACATTTACGCAATGGCTGTTATATGGTAGTGATGATATTTGTTACCCAACCTATACCCTATTCCAGCCAGAAGGAAAAGGGACACTTCACTGACCACAGCCTGCATTTGAACTACTTGTTTTAGGATCTCGCCATGAAGTCAAACACTCCTCATCAAACTGTTCAAAGAGGAAATAATCTAAGCCATGCTATCATCATTAACTGTACAGCTATACTCTTGTTAAGTCACCTTACTGAAGAAAGAGCAATAAAAATCTCAATATTTTTTTAAGCTGTTATTCTTCATCCTAGAGAATCTGGCAGAATTAGCGTGTGAAGAACATAGGGTATAGTATATGATTAAGGTATATGCTTAAAAAGTAAGTGACATACACTGAGAATCACTGGAATTCACTAAAGTGAAGAAAAAATCAGAGATGATTTGCCACAAACTGCAACTGTAGGAACTATACTAACTATGGTGATGTAGATCTTCTTCCGAGATGGTATTCCTTGGAGCATCCACATTGTTGGAACCCTTGCGCATCATCAGCAGGGATCTCAGGATCTCATCAGCAGGGAACTAAGGGTGTTTCACCCCTTAACCTGAACACCTCGCCTGTGTGGGACAGTGAAAAGACTGACTAGCCTTCACCTGCAGAAGGGTTCCAACTGTGGGCTTTCTTCAGCCAGAGCCATCTTGAGCTGGACTCAGCTGCTGCAGCTGCATCCCTGATGGATTTCTTCAGCTGATTAGACTCCAGACCCACCTGCTGGAGGAAATAGCACGCCAATTTTGCTGGGAACCCGTGGTAGCCGACTTCGACAGGGTAGCTGGTTGCATGCCACCCTTTTATAGCAGCTTCATCAACCAGGTCCTGGTACTTCACTTTTTACAGTTGGTAGGACGTGACTAACCTCTCTTCCCAGGGCAGCGTAAGCTCAGAAACTATAATGGTTTTTGTGATCCTTGATAGCAGGACCATGTCTGGTCAGACCATGTCCTATGGGAAGACAAGCTTCCTATTCAGGTCCACTCTCAACTCCCAGTCAGAGCCTTGTTGCAAGGAAGAGGGTGGGTTCCTGGCCACCTTGCCAGTCTTACGAGCCTTGTCTCCTTCCCTCACAAAGGTTATGGTATCGGGCGGATGGGCCTGCTTGTTATTGGCTTTGACTCGCTGCTGTTCCACCCCTTTTTGAGATTTCTGTGAGGACCTTGTCGTGCCTCCATCTGTACAACCCTTCTGCCAATGCCATTGGTTGCATGATGGATCTTCCTCTCCACCCCAGATCTTTATGTTTCTTGGTGTTGGCAACAGATCAGTCACAGAGCACAGTAGAAAGCTCAACCTTCCTTGGTCGATCTGCCACAGATCCTTCCACGACAGTGGTCTCTCCTGTGCCTGGTCCCACTGCGTCCGTCGACCCTGAGAGGCAAGTCCTATTGCTTTCACCTGATGCTCCTCTGCTGCCTCACAGACTCTTTGCACCACGAGACCTCTTCTGGCTCTGGCATCAGCCCTGCTCCACCTCTTCCCACTTTAATGTCCAAGGCCCAGGCGTCCCTGGCATACCACACCCAGGATTTCCTGGTGTTTCCAGTGAGATTCTGCTTCCATCAAGGCTTGCTAGGGCTTCCACTTTCTGCCGCATTTGATGGACTTGCTTGTGTGTCGTACGTTCCCGTCTTCAGACAAAAGGAATAAAGGAAAAAATTCAGAGAACTATAAACAGACAAAATGTTTGTTAAATTAGTTAAATATTAACTTAAATTCTCAAATATAGTTCAAAGGAAATAGTTCAGGTTAATATTTGATGGTAAAGGGTTTCTGCTGGCAGAATGCATGGTGTACTGTATATAATTTTTTTATTTTTTTATGCGAAATATTTTTTTCCTCCAATTGCATATCATTTTCAATAATTAATTTGCCAAACAAAAAGTTTTAAGGGTGTCATGGTTGAAGTTTAATATAAATATCTAAATTCAACATCAGATGTCACTCTTTGGTCTCTGAAAATTTCAGAGTGTGTTATGACATCTGCCCATTTTGGCTTAGACAGGGGTGTTAGTCACACACTGTTTTTTTTATTAAAACATCCTCTCCTCCACCTTCCCACCCTGAAGGAAGGAAACAAAAGCCTAATTTTAAAACATAAAACATAAAAATCAAAAAATAAATAATAGAGTACTAATATTACAGAACAGGTTTATAACAATTCTTATTCTGATGTGGAACATGCACTGGTAGGTGAACTAAACACCATTCATTTAAAACCATATTCTTTCAGTTTTGTTTATGCTACAGAAATCTGTTATTTTTATTCCCTTAAGTAGAATCTGCTATCTGTACAGATATTCAATATTGCATAAGACAAAATAATACTATTTTACACCATTTATTCTGATAGTTTGCATCCTCTTGGTTCCTAAGAAAAGAGTGTGGCCTTCTTGAGCATCAGCAATGTGTAAAAAGTGTACAAAGATAGAGCAGTCCCTGTAGTATTTTTGTCACACCTCCATCAGACTCCCAGCCTCCTTACAGTCTCTGCTCACTCTCCCTTAATTTTTAACCACATACACACCTGTCAGCTATTACCCAGACAATTGTGGGCTCCTTAAAATACAGTCTATACCCAGGACTATTTAAAATAGTCTATTCTAGACTGTCTCGCTTCTGCAGTGTTCTAGCTTCGTGGTCCTTCTTCAATTTCTCAGGTCCAAGATCTTCCTTTTATTTCATATACATTACCATTGTGTTGACACATATCTATCTCTATTTACTGTTTTTATTTGTTTTGTCAACAACTGTTTATTGAAACTTTCTTCTATAGGGAACAGAAGTGTTAAACAAAAATCAACTGTGCAAGTTTGGAACCCATCCCAACCCGTCCCAACCCCTGGTAGACTTCAAAATAAGGAAAAAATTTAAATAAAATAAACAATAATAATACAAATAAATTAAGTAATATTAATACATAAATAACAATAAAAATATTTTTTACAGAAATGTTAGAAAAGATGACAACATTAAAAACTGAAAGCCATAAATTTACAGTTTTTACATTATCCATGTATATAAAAAGTTGAGAGTTCCATCGAGATAATGTCCAACAAATACACAGTCCAGGTTCGTTTGTAAATTGTGTGAGGAGGATTCGACCGGTTGACTAACAATGTTGTTGCTTCTCTGAGAGCAGCTAACAGTAAACATCTTTGTTTGACAGACAAGGTGAGATCCCAAAAGTCATTCATGAAAAAATGGCATGAGATCAAATATATCTCAGTATCCAACAAATAAGATAGGTCCTGTGAGAGCTGAGTCCAAAAAGGTGAGAGAGAAAGGGGCATTCCAAAAAAAAAAAAAAATCCTTACGAACAGAGATTGCATTTAGGAGATGTCAGATTCATATAAAAACGTTTCATTGGAGTCAAGTAAACCCTATGCAGCAATTTCCAATGAATCAATTGGTTGGTAGGGTTTTTAGAAGACAATTTAAACAATCTAAACCGAAAATAAAACATGCACCACCTCATTATGATCCTTAGCCAAAACAGTTTTAATACATAAAGGTTTATATGAATGCTCAAAAAGAAAAAATGGATAGATAACTGAAGCAGAGGAGGGAGATTCCTCAGAGGGAAGGCTTAATTTGCGCAATAGGTGAATGAGCATTTAAGAGTTCCAAGGCACCCCATATGCCGGTAGGGCCGATATAATGCACAAATATATAAAAAAGTAGGTGCCTGGTAGATTATATTGAGTTTTGAGATTCTAGAAGGATTGTAAACCCCTATCATTTTATATATCTCCAATAGTGTCTAGTTTATTATGAGCCCATTGCAGACAATGAAATGGAGTGCTGTGGAGAGAAGGTGGGTTACAATGGGACCAAACAGAAATGTACACTGTCTAAGTGGAACCCCCGAAAAAAACAAGATGCTTCAATTTATACGGATAAACAGTAGATTCCTCGATTGGTCTCCAAGAGACAGAAGCCTCAGGATCAAACCAAACTGATAAAGGGCAGAGGGAAAAGGCTTGAGCATTCAGTCTAAAAATTGGGAAAGAAAGACCATGTAATCTACTTTGTTGTAAGGTAGTCAGTTTAATATGAGGGTGTTTCCCATCCCATGTATCCCAAGAAACACATGCATCAAGTTTGTTCCAGTAGCCAACTGGTGGAGCGAGAGGAATCATCAAAGAAAATAATTTAATAAATGGGAGAACATTCATTTTAATCAACAATAAATCAGCCTGAAGAGAAGTAGGAAGACACAACTAATTTTCCAAATCTGTGGATACTTTGGCTAGAATACTATTATAGTTTTTTGAGACAATTTCCTGCAGGGTAGGAAAAACATCTATCCCCAAGTACTCAGTTTTGAACCTGTCATGATTCTGTCACCACTTCCTGTTAATCTTTTATTTTGTCCACTGCATCTAGCTTCCTGTTCCTGGTCTCATAACTCCTCTTTAATTATCCTCATTGGTTTCACTTGTCTCATTACCTATATAAGCCAGTCTTACTCTAACCTCCTTCCCAGATTGTCTCATCAGCTCATTGGTGAATGGTCCAGCCAGTTCCTGAATCTGATCCTTGAAGCCTGTGTGAACTCAACCCTGCCTGGAACCTGATTTCTATCTCTCTGCCCAAACCCCTATCAAGAGGCACTGTTAATTTGCATTTTCATTTAATGATTTAGCAGATGCTTTTATCCAAAGCGTCTTACAAATAAGAACAATAGAAGCAATCAGACCAACAAGAGAACAACAACATTATACAAGTGCCATGACAAGTCTCAGTTAGTCTAGTACAGAACACATAAGCCGTGTGTGTGTGTGGTGTGTGTGCATGGTAAAGAGTATGATAGACAAGAAAAGGTAAGTGCTGCTCTGGATTTGGACTGTCAGTTCATTGTGGACTTGAATTTGGATTGTGTACTTGTTTTGGACACAAGATTGGAAGAGAATAAAGGCCATAGTCAGTCCCTCCAGAAAAACGCGGATTATTTTTGTGATTGTAGTGGGCAAAAATCCTTGATTTTGCGGCAGGTTTTCTTAAAAAATGCGATGGAATATGCGGGATATTTTTGCGATCTTATGCGATGAAATTTGCAAAAACTTGGGTTTGATGAAAAAGAGAAAAAAAAGGTGATGAAAAAGACAGATGATGTTCACGTCGCGCAATTACGTCACTTCATAAGGTTCCCATTGGAAAATAATGGCGATTTACTTGTGTGAAGTAAACGCAACATTTTTCAACTTTCTGCTAAGATATATGTGACTTTTTTGCAATGAAAATTATTATTATGAAATCATGCTACCTCCACATATTTTGCTTCCTGAAATCGGCAATTTATGCGGCAAAAGTGCGGCATATTTGAACAAATGGGACCCCCGCATAAATATGCGGCCCTTGGCTGATTATGCATTAAATCCCGCGATCGCATAATCGCGTTTTTCTGGAGGGACTACATAGTTTTTAGTCTGCAATGACAGCGACATTTCTTTTTAATTCTGTATTGTTGTAAGTAAAATATCGTATTTGTCACAGTGTCTGGGTTGTGTTCCCTGGGGTACCACTAGATGTCCTCCTTTCTCACTGTGTCTGTCACCAGATCACTTCCTGTTCCCTTATTTGGTCACCTTTGTAGTGTATTTTCGTCTTCCATGGATCTGAGGAATCACACTATCTCAGGGTTTTGTTTCCATAAGAAAGATTTTATTTTCAAGAGAAAATAAAACCGAGAAAGCTCTGCTGAACAGTCTGACGAGTCTGTGTCGGTTCTCTATTTTATACATTGCTTCTGAAGGCGTGCCCATGTTCAATACATTTCATACATATGGTTCTGTTTATTAACTCTTTTACCTTTTATGGCTGTGTCTCCAGCTTGCTTTTAGGATGTACAATTTATTTTAAGTGAAACGAGGAGGCCTAATCATATATTTTGTCTTATGTCAAAACAGCACATCCAACTTTACTATATGCTGTATTTTGGTAATGTCTGCACCAAGGAGGTCTCATCATATATTTTGTCTAATGTCCAAATAGAGTGTGCAGCTGCACCATATACTATACCCCTGCACTCTCTGCACATTCCATTCTCACGCAGGCCTCTACATACAGTCAAATGCATGATTATAACAGTAGAATAACTTGATACATAAATGGCTAGATTCACATTGATTATGCCTGATTAGTTTACATATTGACCAATAAAAATCTTCCACACCTTCCTCCTTGTTGTGTAATTGATTGTTTCCCCACCTGTCTCCTGTTTCCTCATTATCCTACTGTGTATAAATACCCAGTCTGTCTTAGTCTGTGTTACGGAGTCCTTGTTTAATGTCAGTATATTATTCATGTCCGTCAATTCTTGTCTTGCCTTGCCTTGCCTTGCCTTGCCTTGCCTTGCCTTGTCTTGCCTTGCCTTGCCTTGCCTTGCCTTGCCTTGTCTTGCCTTGCCTTGCCTTGCCTTGTCTTGTCTTGCCTTGCCTTGTCTTGCCTTGCCTTGCCTTGTCTTGCCTTGCCTTGCCTTGTCTAGTATTCGTGTCTTGTTTATGTTATGTTTGGATCTTCTGGTTTTGACCCTGCCTGGCTTGTTTACCCGTTTGGATTATCCCTTAAATAAATCATGCTTACCTGCAATTGGTTCTCTCGCCGTGTTTCAACCATCACGTAACGTGACAGAAGGACTCCGTCACGAAGACAACCAGCGGTATGTCATTTTTCCGTTCCCCAGCCAAGATGGCGGAGAGGCGAGCCAGATATCTGAGGTTAATCGCCGTCCGCCAAGAGGACAATGAAGTGGGGGCCCTGGCTCAGGTGTTCTGGTCCCTGGCAGAGGGCATGGGCTACAACGACACGGCCCTTAAAGATTATTTTAATGGCGGTCTGGATGATCCAGTGTCTCTGGAGGAGATGGCGCAGGTAGAGACACTGGAATTCTGGGAATTCGTGCGCTACCTGCAGCATCTGGGTCGGTGGGATGCCCCAGCCACTCCTGTCTCTTCCAGCGGGGTGGTCGTCAGCCCAGCACTACTGCACAAGATGGCCGCCAGCCCAGCGCCACAACACAAGATGGCCGCCAGCTTAGAGCCACAGCACAAGATGGCCGCCAGCCCAGCGCCACAGCACAAGATGGCCACCAGCACAGCACCACAACACAAGATGGCCACCAGCTTAGAGCCACGGCACAAGATGGCCGACCCAACGTCTGAGTCGCCAGTCAAGGTGCCCCCGACTCGCCATCGTAGAGGGCGGAGGAAGAGGGGACAGGATTCTACCGTTCCTCAAAGCCTGGAGAACGTTCCTGAGCGGGCCGCTGCCGTCCAGGAGGACGTTCCCGAGCGGGCCCTTGCCGTCCAGGAGGACGTTCCCGAGCGGGCCGTTGCCGTCCAGGAGGACATTCTCGAGCGGGCCGCTGCCGTCCAGGAGGACATTCACGAGCGGACCGCTGCCGTCCCCGAGGCGGTGCCCGAGGTGGTGCCCGATGCTGTTCCAGTGACCGAGGTGGTGTCCGATGCCGAGGCGGTGCCCGAGGCTGTTCCTGAGGCCGAGGTGGTGCCCGATGCCGAGGCGGTGCCCGAGGCTGTTCCTGAGGTCGAGGCGGTGACCGATGCTGTTCTGGAGGCCGAGGCGGTGCCCAATGTCGTGGCGGTGCCCGATGCGGTTCCAGAGGCCGAACCGGTGCCCGAGGCCGTTACAGAGGCGGTGCCTGAGGCCATTCCCGATGCAGTGTCCGAGGTCGCTCCCGATGCCTCGACCGAGGCGGTGCCCGAGACTGTTCCAGAGACAGTGCCCGAAGCCAAGGCGCCTCAGGTCTTCACAGACACTCCAGAGTCGGGTCAGGTTCCGGTGGACTCTCCGGAGTCGGGTCAGTTTCCGGTGGACTCTCCGGAGTCGGGTCAGTTTCCGGTGGACTCTCCGGAGTCGGGTCAGGTTCCGGTGGACTCTCCGGAGTCGGGTCAGGTTCCGGTGGACTCTCCGGAGTCGAGTCAAGTTCCGGTGGACCCTCCGGAGCCAAGTCAAGTCACTGGGTGGTCTGCTGCTCCGTCCTGGGGGACTCCGGCCTCAACCACGGGGGCGTGTGGGTCATCTGCTCCGCCCTGGGGGACTCCGACGTCGACCATGAGGAAGTGGTGGTCGTTCGCTCCGCCCTGGGGGACTCTGGCGGCGACCACGAGAACGTGGTGGTCTTCCGCTCCGCCCTGGAGGGCTCTGGCTCTGACCACACGGATATGGTGGTCATCTGCTCCGCCCTGGGGGACTCTGGCGGCAACCACAAGGATGTGGTGGTCATCCGCTCCGCCCTGGGGGACTCTGGCGGTGACCACAAGGCAGTGGCAGTCTTCCGCTCCGCCCTGGAGGACTCTGGCTTTGACCACACGGCTGTGGTGGTCCTCTGCTCCGCCCTGGTGGGCGCTTCAACATGCCCTTCTTGGACTTCTGTCTGGTGTTCTTGGTTTCTGTTTTGTTGCTGTCTGTTCCCCCCAGTTAGTCTTGCCCTCCATCCCTCCCCCTGAACCTCCTCCGTTCCTCCTCCCTCCTGGTTCTCCCTGTTTTATGTTACATTTCTGGTGTTTATTTCTGGTGTCCACCTGTCCGCCTCCCTCTTGGTCTCTGTGTTGTGTCTTGTCTTGGAGCGTCTGGGAGCCGCTCCGTAGAGGGGGGGTACTGTCACAGTGTCTGGGTTGTGTTCCCTGGGGTACCACTAGATGTCCTCCTTTCTCACGGTGTCTGTCACCAGATCACTTCCTGTTCCCTTATTTGGTCACCTTCCTCCTTGTTGTCTAATTGATTGTTTCCCCACCTGTCTCCTGTTTCCTCATTATCCTTCTGTGTATAAATACCCAGTCTGTCTTAGTCTGTGTTACGGAGTCCTTGTTTGATGTCAGTATATTATTCATGTCCGTCAATTCTTGTCTTGCCTTGCCTTGTCTAGTATTCGTGTCTTGTTTATGTTATGTTTGGATCTTCTGGTTTTGACCCTGCCTGGCTTTTTTACCCGTTTGGATTATCCCTTAAATAAATCATGCTTACCTGCAATTGGTTCTCTCGCCGTGTTTCAACCATCACATAACGTGACAGTATTGATATTATAATCGCTGTATTGTTTTAATCGACTAACCCTCGTGTCAAAACTGCTCGTTAAAACCACCAATGATTTGCGCCATTTCCCGCTTACTGGACTGCTAGCAAGATCCTGAGGTAAGATGTACTTGAAAACATATTTTACTTGCATGTATTAACAAAGCAATGTTTCCTGCTGCTGTCTTTTTAATACTGTTTTAAATGTGTGGACACAGTGAAATTTTGTCAATAACGTTAGCTGAAGCACATTAGTCACGTAACTTTATGTTACTGTATATCAATTCTTTCTGTTGCTTTCTGTTGGTTAGCGCTGTGAAAATGCATTGAAAACTGATTTAAAATAGACAATATTTTCCCACTTTCACTCAAACTTCCTGAGAATGAAGAGAATTTTACAAATGATGGAATTTAGCATGAAGAATTTCGCAAAGTGTGGTTAGACTCTGTATTTTACTTTTTTTGTCAATAAAAAATGGTGCTAGCAATACTATTTAATTGAAAGTGACATGACATACAGCCAAGTATTGTGACCCATACTCAGAATTTATGCTCTGCATTTAACCCATACAAAGTGCACACATACAGCAGTGAACACACACCAAGAGCAGTGGGCAGCTATTTATGCTGCAGCAGTTGGGGGTCCATGCCTTGCTCAAGGACACCTTAGACATGGTATTGCCTGCCCAAGATTCAAACCCATAACCCTAGGGTTAGGAGTCAAATGCTCTATCCACTAGGCCATGACTTCCCAACAATTTATTTATGTCTAAAGTATTTAAAAGTTTGCTGAAATGATTAGCAATAAGTGCTGAACCACTGGTGCAGACCAGGTAATGTAAACTTACAATCTAAACTTGCTAACATTTACATTACATCAAATACGTGAAGTCTAACATTGTTTATTACACAGCAAATGAATAAACCAGAAAATGGACCATTTTCTGTGTTCACCATTCAGGTAAGCACTGCAATGAAACTCACACTAAATCATTCATATCAAATCAAGAATTCTTTTGTCTATATTTTTGCATTATTTTGATCTTTTATTAGGCAGAAGACTCTACCATTGCAGTCCCACACGACTAGGAAGGTACCTGATATCAGCGCACAGGTGAGTTAACTACTGTAGGAAGGCGAAAGATCACCACAGAGTGATTTCTTACATGTGTCTTAGTGTGTGTGTTTTTTTTTTTTTTTTTTTTTTTTTTATCTCAAACAGCAACCCCTTCACTGCAGACAAGCTGAAACCTAAATCCTCAATTGGAGTCTTTATCTTTATGGATCTCATCATCTTTGTACAGAATTTAGGATATGTAAGTATTCAAATTAGATCTGGTATAATTTAGTTTGCGGTTCAGCTGAAATGATGTAAATGTTATTGACAAGCTGTCACTTACATATATATATTCTTATGTTAGAGAAGAAAGGTTTAAAATCTAGGTTAAAAATAAATTGACACTAATGTTGAATTGTCTCCTCTCTCTCTGTTTTAATATAGTGTTGAAACCCATGATCTCCACTGAAGGACTGCATTTGTGGACACACATACAGACCGGGGAACATTCTGACGTTGTCAGTCAAGTTCTAATCAGGAGCCAGTCTTTGGAGAAGTTAATTTATTCCCAGAGGTGAACAAAAACATTGAGTTAGTTTTCAAAAGGCTATTTTGATAATGACATTTACTTCCATGCTGTGGAAAAGATGGAGGAGTACAGACATTGATAATAAGAAATGTTTTTTTAAGCATCAAGGAGACTTCTTTCTAAATACTTTTGGCCACCAGTGTAATGATTATGAAGGTGAGGTTATGTGTCATGTTATCTAATGAGATGAATAGAACTGTTTTGGCCTGTGTTGGAAATTTCCCTTTTGACTGCTTAAAATGGTTTAGATATTCTACAGTTCTATGAATGTAATTATTGATAATTCATCATAAATATTTTGACAATAAGCTACACAACCAATGATTTTTCCAATCATTTTGTCAACCTCAAGCATTTAGTTTAGAATTTCATGAATGGTTTTTAACGATGTATGTAATAAAGGACAGCACATAATGTGTTTACATTTTACACGTTTACACATCTGTGTGCAAACCTTTCTGACAGATTTAATGAATTAAACTCATCGACACAATGAGTAAAAATTAACAAAAAAAACATTGTCCCAGAACTCACCCATTAATGTGTTAAAATTTAACACCGGTGTAATAATAAAACTCTCCATAATCATCGGGAAGAAGGAGGCGGGAACCAGCACACAATCAAAATGAAACTTTAATTTCAAAATAAACACAAAACAGCGCACCAGCCCCTCATGGGCGACTGGTGCGTGAAAATAAATGCAAACACAACTAAAAGCCCAGGCCTGGTCCTCTCTCATCCTTCACGA
Source organism: Carassius auratus (assembly GCF_003368295.1). Classification (NCBI taxonomy): domain Eukaryota; kingdom Metazoa; phylum Chordata; class Actinopteri; order Cypriniformes; family Cyprinidae; genus Carassius; species Carassius auratus. Next base: position 29,489,963 of record NC_039247.1, read on the forward strand.
TCGTCGCTCCAGTTTTATATCCTTCCATCTCCTACGTGGGACTCGAGACTGGTGGTGGGTCGCAGGTGTAGCTCATCTCCAATCACTACACCTGGCCTCACTTCTCGTTCCCACGTCTCTCGGCCCCACCCCACTCGTCACAACTGGTTATGTCATTTTTAACACATCTTTTCTAAGAGTGAATAGAATGTGATGGTTTCACTAAACAATATAATAACATCCGCAAACAAAGAAATATGATATAATTATTGGAGAAATAGTTTCTGGTTGTCGGACTACTTGAGCTAAGGGTTCCAAGGATATGGCAAATAACAGCACCTATGAGAACAGAGGCTGCTGGATTGGTGTACAGAACTTAATTCAAACTATCATATATATGAATCTCTATCCTAGACCCAGATGCTGTAGAACCTGCAAATGGTTCCATTCTAGCTGGTCGAAAGCTTTCATAGCATCTTGAGATAATACTGTGCAAGGAGAGGACAAACTCTTCGTTGAGTTAATGATATAACCTGCATAAGTTATCTGAAGCTAAGCAAGATTTGAAGAATCTTGTTTGGTCATGATGAACTAGCCTGAATTTAGACGGTGAGATAATACTTTAACATGTAATTTAACACCAGTCCCGATCAAAGAAAGTGGCCAGTAACTAGACCAGGAAGTTTGATCTTTATTCTTTTTTTAACAAAAGAAAAATAACAGCTATATTAAAAGATGGCTGAAATGAACCTTGAATAACAAAAAATATATATTTCTAACATGAGGGGGCCTAAATCTGAAAAAAGTAGTATATAGTAGTACAGTTCAACTGGAATACCATCTATGCCTGGGGATTTCCCCTTGTTCATAGATAGGATTGCTGACTCCAGCTCCTGAAGAGAGATCGGTTCAGCCAGGTAATCCGAATCCGCATTTGACAGCCTAGGTAAATCAAGGTTGGACAGAAAAGATGCAAAAGAGTCAGAGTCATTATCAGTAGAGGTATAGAGGTTAGAATAAAAAGTGTGGAAGGCAATGTTAATAATGTCTTTTGAGATTTAACGGCTGAAATATTAGCTAACTTTTCACTGTTGCGTAAAAAAATTGTTGCTAGATTCTGCCTAGATCTTTGCATCAGGAATTCTGCCCTGGATCTCAGTAATGAATTGAGTTTGGACACTACCGATATAATTTTGCTGAGTGTATTGTCTGAGAAAAAAATAACTTTGATTATCTCTAGTCAGATTCTGGAGCTGTGATTCCAGTTCAACTATCTTTATGTGTTGGTTTTTCTGAAGAAAAGGCATATGAAATTGATTTATTATTTACAAATCCTTTAACTGCATTCCAAAGTGTTCGCGCATCATTCACAGAACTTTGGTTAATTTCAAGATTTGTGCCCTTCACATGATATCCCTTCCACTTCTCATCCTTGAAGTCTCCACCTCCAGCATCTTTCTTGGTTGATCCTGGCTAGTTCAACATGCTCTCATCCCTTCCTTGAATTCTGGGGAGATGATTCTTGGTGATTCTTGGAGATGGTGACTTTCTTTATCTCTTAGCATCATCATCTTCTTTCAGTTATTTAGTAGTTCTGCCTGTCTACATAACCTCTATTGACAGTCCCACGATTGATGAAATCGCTTCCCACCTTTCACAATGTTTAAAATTCTCATCGAGCCTTGTAGCTACCTCTTCACTGCTTCATCTGTCTTCTGCCTTATGCTCTTTGCTGGAACAAAGGCCATGGAGGAATATATTTACAAGGCATTCGAGCAGGGTTACATTCATTTGCTATCTTGCCCTCTTAGCTTCAAACTTTCATTTCGTAGCCAAGAAAGATTATGTATTGAGACCATACATTCAATATCTATCCCTCAACAGCAACATCATTAAACTTGTTATCCTCTGCCCTTGGTTCATATTGTCTTAAGATCCTGAACTTCATTCTTATTTGCATGGAAAACCTTGAGTACCTCTACAGATTTCTCATCTCTAATTGCAATACTCTCATCTACTCCTGAAACTTAACTGAGCACATCCACCATATGCAGATTGTATTTGGACTGTCAATAATATTTTTCTCTGGAGATCTTGTTCTGTCCCTGTTCATGGTAAATGCACTATACAATATATACAATGTGTTTCTTGTTTTGGACTGCTTTTCTGGATTTTGACCTTTGCCTGGCTGATTATAATTCTGGATTACCCTAATAAAACACTGCTTTTGGATCTTCTTGTTTGTGTGCACTTTGTGACAGAAGGACTCCATCATGCCAAGATCCAGCAGTGTGGGATTTCCAATCTGTTCCCCAACACATGGAGGAGTGGAGGGGGAGACTCTTGAATTTAACCACCCTCCGTCAAAGGGGGAGTGAGGTGGGTGGTCTGGCTCAAGTGTTTTGGACCATGGCAGTAGGGCTGGGGTATAACGATGAGGCACTGAAGGACTTATTTAACAACTGCCTTGATGACCCTTTGTCTCAATGGGAGCTTAAGGGGCTTGAAATCCTGGACTTTTGGGATTTCACCAGTTATCTACACCATCGTGGTCAATGGGATACACTGGCCACACCCATCTCTCCAGACATCATGGCTGATTCTATACCTGTGGGCTTCTGTCTCGTCTGCACGGCTGTGGTGTACCTCTGCTCCACCCTGGTGGGCTTCTGTCTCATCTGCTTGGCTGTGTTGGTCCTCTGCACTGCCCTGGTGGGCTTCTATCTCATCAGCTCGGATGTGGTGGTCCTCTACTCCACCCTGGTGGGCTTCTGTCTCGTCTGCTCAGCTGTGGTGGTCCTCTGCTCCACCCTGGTGGGCTCCAGTTCCGCCTGCGGTGCCCTGGTGGGTTCAAGTTCTGCCTTTGCCACCCCGGTGGGCTCCAGTTCCACTTGCTCCACCCTGGATTCCTGCTTTGTCGGCACTGCCCTGGGCCCCTGAACTTTCCCATATCGTCACCCCACTTCAGTTCTGCATTTCACACTAGCCTTTATCTGGACTAATCACTTCATTGCACACAGCTGTTCCCACTCACATTGTTTGCACTATATACACTATTTGTTTGTCATTGTCATGGAGTCCTTAGTTAATGTCATCCGGTATTTTCGTGTTCCCTGGTTTTTGTTGTGTTTCTTGTTTTGGGCTGCTTTTCTGGATTTTGACCCTTGCCTGGCTGATTTATGATTCTGGATTACCCTAATAAAACACTGCTTTTGGATCTTCTTGTTTGTGTGCACTTTGTGACACCTACACAAAACGACGTAGTAGACATGCCAGACCAGTATGTGGCACTGTAATTCTGCCACAGAGAGTAAAACGGAGAAGAAGACTAGGACTATGCGCATAAACCTATGCACACTGTATTGTAATGGTGGTGACCACCCTAATAAACTCTTTTAAAGAAAATGTAGCACACCAGTTTAGATTAATCCTGTCAATATTTTTAAGTTCACCCAGGATAGCCCAAAGAATAAATCACCTGTTAAAAAAAAACAACAACTGTCCAATCAGTCATCCTACTACATCCTACGGTCATCCTATTACTTGTCCAGTTGATCCTATCCCCACTCGCCATTTCTTCTTCAGTCATTCCCTCACTTACTCACATTATCAACACCTCTCTTCACTCTGGTACATTTCCCACAGCATTTAAGCAGGCTCGGGTAAACCCACTGCTTAAGAAACCGTCTCTAAATCCAGCACTTTAGAAAACTACAGACCGGTAACCGTTCTTCCATTCAGTGCAAAGACACTTGAGCGTGTGGTGTTCAACCAACTCTCCATGTTTCTTATACAAAACAAACTCCTGGATAGCAACCAATCTGGCTTCAGAAGCAGTCACTCAACTTAGACTGCCCTGCTATCGGTTACTGAAGCCTTGTACCTAAACTCCAATATATTTAAACTCACTGGTTCAAACTTATGCACCCTCCAGAAGCTTGTGTTCTGCAAGTGAACGCCATCCCAAAGAGTTTAAAAATCACTCTCACGGACCTTAACACGGCCATTGGGCCAGGATGCCTGTCCATCTAGTCCCTTCATCAGCCGCCACTCGTGCCCCGGACAGAAGAGGGGAGAGTGTCTCGCTGCCAGACTCTACCCCTTACCTTACCTTATTTTCTATTTATAAAAACCTCTCCGAGGCCTGATGTCATCCCCATTGTGTCTGTCGTTTGCTGCTCCTGCCACACCACACATTGGCTTAATATTGTAGAAATCTTCCAGACCAGCACTAAATATGCAAATGATTTGTAATGGGAGACAAAGACAATTTTTAACAAACACATCAAGAACTGTCGTTGTCTACAGCTTTCAGAATGCTGTTCAGTAATGTCAATGCATGCTAGAGCCACTGCCCCTTTGCCCTCACTGGCTGAGTTGCCCCTTCTCACCAATCCCCCCATGACCCCAGTTCAAAGCAGTCTGTTATCGCTCCGCTAAAAATCTGCTGATTCCACTAATCCGCTTTACATGAATAGTGTTTGTCACACTTTAATTCTTGTAATTAAGTATATTTCCCATTATAATCACTTGATACTAGTAATCTATAACACATCATATTTTATTAAAACCATATTAATAGTAGACCTATAAATAGTTAAATAATATAAATGTTGTCATATTGGAAAGATATATCTGATTCACTACAGGTGGAAAGATATATCTGATTATAATGTGAGGAAAAGCATTTTCGTTTTTTTTTTTTTCAGATCAAAGAAGGATCTGGTGCACTTGTACACTGTCTCTATCAAATAAACTACAAATATATGATAAACTAAACCAGTAATATCACATTAAAATACCAGTTTATAATTATGAGATTTAACTTAACTACAGTGTCTCATGGTGAGGTAAGTTAAAATGCTGACACAGATTACCCCACATTAATGATTTGGCTCACTTTGTCCCATAGCTGTCATTTTGGAAAAAATAGCTCTGTTGCTTATCAGTTCAGTCTAATATTTAGCTAATTGGTTTGCATGGTTTTGTATGTTGCTAAATCACCTATACGTATCATAAATCTTTACATTTTTAATATTTACTAAAATTGTACTTTAACAAACCAAAACAGTTAAAGTAAATGGATGCCTTCCGCTCCTCCCTTTTCACAGTGTGGCAGAAATAATGGGTGGTTACAAAATACATAGTCACATGACAGTAAAAGTGAAACAGGTCAACTTTCCCATAGGCTCAACTTTCCCCATTCTCCCCTAGTGGTTGAGGCAGAAGCAAACTCAGAGAGTGAGGGAGAGCCCATTCTTATTAAATCATCTACAATAAAGTCTGAAATTATTACAGAGTGTACTGTCTTTTCTGTTAATTGTAAAGTTGTAACAACTGGATAATTTGTATTAACCAGCATCCACCCCCTAGTGCCCCTTTTTTGGTTTGGGCCACTGCCCCTCAATAGATCTGTGCATGGCCCTTTGGATATCTTTGTTGTGTTTAAACATGCTATATAAATAAAATTTACTTTACTTACTAAATAAGCTGACAAAATCTATGCCTACAGGGCAGGGACGTCCAAGTTATAAATCCTGGTGGAGTTAGATGGCAACAACCAACCGGCGACCACACAAATATCACCAATAGAAATCCAGCTGGACCAAGCTAAAACCAGACAGTCAATGACACAAAGAGCTGCTCGGAGTGTCCAAACAGGCCAGGGTGCTCGACATACACTCTAAGAGCCCAAATTGGGACAGGCCCTCATTTCGTGCTGCACACCAGTCAGAGATGACTGACCATTTAAGGGCATAAAGATGTCTTGTAGATGGAGCTCTTGTCTCCAAAATGGTATTAGTTACAATTGCGGAGAACTCCAAAGACTCCCATCGATGGTACAAACATGAAGTTTCCACAGCTCTGGCCGGGGAATCATGCCTTTTACTTGCAAGAGAAGGTCCTCCCTCAGTGCTATCGGCCAAGGGGCTGCCCACAGCAGCTGAATCAACTCAGGGAACCACATCTGACCACCAGGAGGACTGAGCATCTGACTTCCCTGACCTATCTTATAAACTGAGGAAGCAGGGCAACTGGGGGAAGGTGTAAAGACAAGCGCTGGGCCAAAGCATCTTGCGGTCTCGAAAAGTAGACTGGGCATTGAAAGCTGTCTTCTGCGTCAAAGAGGTTCACCTCTGCCCTCCCGAAGACAGACCAAATTATTTGAACCTTTTGGGGATGTGGTCTCTATTCTCCTGGAATTACATTGTCCCTGGACAGCATGTCTGCCCCCTGGTTCACTCTGCCCAGCACATGACCTGCTCTCAATGATAGGAGTTTGCCCTGGGCCGATAAAAAAAAAAAAAAAAAAAAAGTGAAGTGACATTCAGCCAAGTATGGTGACCCATACTCAGAATTTGTGCTCTGCATTTAACCCATCCGAAATGCACACACACAGAGCAGTGAACACACACACACACACTGTGAGCACACACCCGGAGCAGTGGGCAGCCATTTATGCTGCGGCGCCCGGGGAGCAGTTGGGGGGTTCGATGCCTTGCTCAAGGGCACCTAAGTCGTGGTATTGAAGGAGGCATCGAGCCAAACTGTGCAAAGAGCATCACATAAAACTACCTGGATGATGGATAAAGGCTACCACCATCATGTTTTCTGGACAGACCAGGACATAGTGCCTCCTTCAGTAAGGCAGGAAGGTTTTAAGGGCCAGAAAAACTGCCATCCTCTTGAGGCAGTTGATGTGTAGGCACTGCTCCAGGTTTGACCAGGAGCCATACACCTTCCTTCTGGAGAGCAGTCCCAATGGGATGCCAGATTGAAACAGGTTAGAGGTTTTCCAAGAGGTCATGGCTCTGATACCTGGGAGACAAGGAGCTCTTGGCTAAATTGGTTCTCAACCCCAAGGTATTCCAGGTGGCTGAGCAGCAGTGACCTGTAAGCAATGAGTTCCTATTCTGACCTGGCTAAAACCAGCCAGTCATCAAGGTTCAAGTTCAGAATGTGGATTCCGATCTGTCTCAGGTGAGGAAAAAGCCAATTATATGCACTTCAAAAAAAATGTGTGGGGCCAGGGACAGTCATAATGGTCAGACTGTGTACTGATAGATCACTCCTCTGAATGAGAATCTCAAGAATGGTATGTGATGGGGGGCTGTCTAGATGTAAAAGTAGGCGTCTTTCAGATCCACTGACTGAAACCAGTCCTCACAAAATCATTTTCAAAGTTAACATCTTGAATGGCTGTCTCATAAGCAAGCAGTTCAGATGCCTGAGATCAAGAATGGGTGTGAGCATGCCATCTTTCTTGTGAATGAGAAAATAACAGCTATAATATCCTGACTCTCTGTTCACTAGAGGTACCGTTGCCATCGCTCTTTTTGTGAGCAGTGTTTGTACTTCAGACTGGAGAACATGATCATCATTGTCCCGCACTGAAGTCTGATTAATACCTTTTTTTTACTATTTTTAGAAATTGAAACATTAGATATAGCTTTCCTAGCCTGAAGCCAGATGGCAAGTGATTCTAGTTTTTCAATTGGTAGAAATGCTCTTTTGAGTATGTGGGTCTGCTATCACAGCAGTAGTTTGAAAGCACTGAAAGCAAAGAATAGGCCCAGCTTGAATGGAGCTTCCATCACGCTGTTAAGTAGAGGAATAAGTGCAATCTTTCTTCGAGGGAGTTCCAGCCTAGACGTTTTGCATTCAGATCAGGATGGCTTCTGGGTCTCAAGGTCCAACATCATTCTTGGGGAGGAAGCTTGGAGCTTTAGAAATGTGTAGTTTTTTGCACTCTGTGAGCGCTTCTGAAGCCCAGGCCAAGAATTAGGCTAAAGAATTCCAGGCTCAAGACTAGGTTGGGGCTGAGGCAATGCAGGCTTGGCAGGCTGCTAAGTTGATGGAGCCTTTTGACAACTTGAACCACCCGCCACACTGGAACGCTTTGGCAGGAAGTGTCACAATGCCTGCAATGACTTCTGAGTTGCTGTAAACCACTCTGCAGACCCAACCACACAGGGCCAAACAGTCCCTTAGGAGAGACTGGCAAGTCTAGGAAGGCTACCTTACCAGTGTCCTTGATCTCTGTCAAATTCATACAAACATAGTGATCCAGCACCTCCAAACTGGCCTTGCCGATTGCCTGTGCAGTGCACTGTGCTGTGTTAGTAGCACACAGAGCCAAGTCAGTTGCTGTGTGCAGCTTTCTCAATGTATCAGAACTCTGGTCGGACTGGTGCGCAAAAGTTTTCCATTGAACACTTGAAGCACTGCCATCTTGTGAAGCACTGAGCCAGTGTGGCCAGCTGCTGAAAAATACCTTTTTGCTAGGGCTGAGGTAGTTCTGCAGGAAGCACTACATGGCCTTTCAACTCCAAAGCTGATGGAGGGCATTGATGTGCAGTGACCACTTCTTCAAAATTAATGGTATTGTTATCTTGGGCACTTCAAACTGCATGAATAATTCTTGATATAATTTTATCTGGATGGTTTAGATTTTTAGAATGCACATTTTCTTAATTAGCATGAACCAGTTTCAACACTGCTCATTTCCTGCATAAAAGTTAAGTCAGACACCAACAGATGAGCTGAATGAAAATCCAAGTTCACTCTATAACAGAAGGTGAATGTAAAATAAATACACCATTACCATGGTTAACCCTGTACACAAAGCAATGCAACTGTGCAAATTAAACTTCTGACACTTGCTTATTTGTTACGGAGGTCAAAGGAAGTCAGTATTTAGTCAGTAAGTAAGTATGTTTACTTACAGTATTTACAGACGGACAGACTGCTTATTTGACAAAAAAAAAAAAAAAAAAAAAATGAAAATCCACAAATTTTGATCTGGTCTCAATCTCAGTTTTTTCACATGTCCAAAACATTACCAAACCTGATATACATTACATGTACAATCAATAAATGTCCTTACCAAATGTGGAATATATGAACAAACCCATAAGCTCTAGTGTGCATTTGTTGCTTTTTTTACAGTCTATGCTTTCCCCACATCCCCAAATCTCTGTCCATGTAATCCATGAGGAAGCACTGTAAAACGCAGAGCAGCAGGGTGGTCCTGTTCAGATAGAGGTATCCAGCTCTGTTTTTTCATTTCCCCTCAATACCCTCACATCAATGAGCCGCTGCACAGTATAGGCTGGCGACCCCTCGAAGAGCCTGGGAGTTGGAGGGGTGGAGGACAGGGTCTGAAGAGGGGAGCAAAAGGTGAGTTTAACAGCTAGTAACTCCCTATTCCTGATGTCGTAGGTTATTCCATGGGGGTTAAACAATGGGGGAGAAAAAGGCCTGCAATGACCAACAGAATCGTTTTCTTGTGGAGGTGAGATCCGTCAGAGGAAGGGCAATCTAGTAAAGTTCCAAATGAACCGGCTGTAAAAATTGGCAAACCCCAGAAAACGCTGGGCCACTCTACAACTATCTGGGGTGAGCCAATCAGCAACCGCCTTTACCATGGCAAGATCCATTCAGATACATTCAAGTAAGAGAATAAATCCTAGGAACGGAACCGACCGTGCATGAAACTCACACTTATCCAACTTGACAAATAAATGATTCTCCAGCAGCCACTGGAGCACTCGCCTGATGTGCTGGACATGATCACGCTCTTTCTGGAAGAAGATCAGGATGCCGTCCATGTAAACAAAAACAACCCAATTGACCATGTGTCTAAGTGCATCATTTACAAGTGCCTGAAAGACTGCCAGGGAGTTTGAAAGCCCAAACGGCATAACTAAATACTCAAAATGCCCTGTATGGGTGTTAAAAGTGGTATTCCATTCATCCCCCTCTCTAATCTGAACCAAGTGATAAGCACTGCGGAGGTCCAACTTCTTAAAGATGGTTGCCTCCTTCAAGAGCTTGAAGGCTGATGACATCACAGCAAAGGATAATGATTCTTTACCGTGATGTCATTCAACTCCCTATAGTCAATACAGGGCCACAGTGAACCATCCTTCTTCTCCACAGAGACGAACCCCGACATGTTGACAATCTGGAATACATGAAGTCGCCCTCCACTCCAGAGCTCCAGAGTCAATTAATATGGAAACCTGGAAGACAGCTCCCCCAAACTGTAATGAAGTCTGAAACTCTGAATGACCAACAGATGGCAGTCGATTGGTTGCATGATAAGCATCAACCTTCAACACAGCATGAAGTAGCGACACATCTGATTGGCCAAGCAGCGGTGTCGCTCCCCTGTGGTCAGCCATGCTCTTCCGACTTGCATAGGCTCTTCCTCTGGGAGGATGAGGTGTTGAGACAGTGTGTCACATCCTGCTACTAGCTCAGCACCAGTGACGTGCTCGGGAATGAAGAGCAATCTGGTCATCGACCTGAATGGTGAGGTAGAACAACCCATCCAAGCCAGAAGACAGTTCAAGAGAATAGATTTCATTCTTTACATGCTCAGCCTGGCCGTGGAGGAAGTGATCCCAGAGCACATTCTCATTCCAGCACAGGATGCAGTGAGCTTGTGTAACTCAATGTAGTAACAGGACACGGACTGCACTCCCTGCTGAAGCAGCGACAAGGCTCATGCCACCTCAATTCCTCATGCCGAATAATCAAAAACCTTTTGCAACTCGTGCGAGAATGCCTCAAAGGACAAACAGCAGTCATGCTTGCTATCCCACATGGCCATTCCCAACTCTCTCGCTCGCCCCACCAAGAGTGTGATGACGAATGCTACACTAGATTCCTCCGTGGGGAAACAGGAAGGCTGGAGAGTGAAAGTCAGTGAGCACTGGGACAGAAATGATCGACATGAGTTGGGCTCACATGAGTATGGAGCGGGCGGATTAAGCAGCGGTTCCGTGTGGCAAGGAACTGCTCCTTCAGGCTGCCATTACAAATCCTTAAACACGAGAGAAACACAGGGTCAGACTCTGATGCTTGCATTAAAACACAAAACATGAGTAAGGACAAAACAATCTACTCACTATGCAGAGACATATAAGGGAGTAGGGAAATGAGCAACAGGTGGGGGAGAGTCAGCTCATGATCTGCGCACACCCACCACAAGATCAGCGCTGATTGCCCAGACCACAAACTACTGAACATGACAGGACAACAAAGTCGCAGGGGAAGCCGAGAGAACACCCTGCACCATGACAGGTCAGATGTAAGTAAAAAAATTAACACAGTAGACAGTTGTAATTATAATTGAATGCAACACTTTTAATAGTGTAAAGCTGCCTATTGTATAAATATACATAACATGATTTGACTGGAGTGCTGAACTGCAGAGATGATGTAAAAATATTTCCTGTGTGCATATTTGCATATCTGTTGTGAGCGTGTTCACTGTCCTGCTGAAGTATGACGCTGCTGACGGGTTTTCTGGCACGCCCAATAACAAAGATAACACATCAGCAGCGTCGTATGTCAACAGTCACAGCAGTCGTACTCACAACAGGCCCGGAAGAGAAGACAATGCTGAAGTCTTCACTTTTGGACCAAAATGTATTTTGGATGCTTCAACAAATTCTAACTGACCCACTGATGTCACATGGACTACTTTGATGATGTTTTTATTACCTTTCTGAACATGGACAGTATACTGTACATACGTTTTCAAAGGAGTGACAGAAAGCTCTCAGACTAAATCTAAATTATCTTAAACTGCGCTCCGAAGATGAATGGAGGTCTTACGGGTTTGGAACAACATGAGGGTGAGTCATAATGACATAATTTTCATTTTTAGCTGAACTAACCCTTTAACTGCTGTTCCCTCAGTGCTGTCTTTTTTGTTGTGTGTTTATTTTTTAACTCAGAGCTGTTGTAATTGGAGACTCACACTACATGAAATCATATAATCCACACATTGTCACTCTGTCTGTTCTGTGTTTCCCCCAGGTGTCCACTAGTGGTCTCACTTCCCCATAGGCACCTCACCGCAGGCACTACAATTCCCACAAGGCCTTGTCCCTTCATCACAGTAATTGCACTCCTGTTAATTGCACTAAGGTGTCTTCACTTCATAGTCTTTACCCTGCCTATATTAACCGGTCTGTTTCTGTTTGTTTTCATGGAGTCCTTACTTTCTGTCACCCAGTTTCCTCGCATTCCTACTTCCGAGTTCCTGTTCCTGTTTGTGTTTGGATTGATTTTTGGTTTTGACCCCCTGCTTGTTGGATTCTGATTTGGACTACCCATTAAAACTCACACTGCTTTTGGATCTCTCGTCTCCTGTGTCCCTGTGTTCCCGAACGTTACACACGTGTGATTAAATCAACATATGCAAGGAATATTCAATGAAGCCCATATGCATTAATGTGTACTCTAACTGTATAGAGATTTTCTTTGAGGAAATTAACAACTATTCTGCTCATATTTCTGACTTTGAAGCATAGCTTAATCACCTAAGGCTACATTTACATTAATCCAGATACATTTGAAAACAGTGTTTTTCATTTTAAAACTGTCCGTCCACACAAGCATTTTCAAGCATTTTCCAACAGTTTTTCATCCACACTCAAACATAAGAGTACATTAAATTAGTCTTACTGTGCATGTGTAAAACCTCATAAAAGTTCACTGATGATACAGACGGAACAGACGTAATAGGTTTTCATGCAATTCTTCAGGAAGGATCATTTTATTTCTGAAAATATCTCATCATACATTGACGGTGAGCAGGTTAGCATATTTATAAAAACTTCCACAATGTTTTAAACGGGAAAAAGTTTTGCAAAGTCTGGACAGTGCCATACCTGATTCCCCAAAGGCATGATGAGCTGGGAACAACTGATCTGAAATCCCCTCAAGAGATGAGTCCAAAGCCCTTTCCAGACGGCATTAGAATTACACAGGGAGGTGGATAATATAATAGTTAACAGAGCTTTGCTGTCATTTTAATCCCTTCCAAATCAACCACCTCAGGAATTATTGCACACTAATTCTAGGCTGCTCTCACATGCCAATAAATATTACTGTGTCTTTTGTGTTCTACAAAACAGCCTGAAACAATATCCTTTTGTAATAGTAGTTATGGGACTACAGTGTCATATGATGTACAATGCATTCTTAACCATCCTGTCTTTTCTAATTTTATTCTACTAAATTTACAATACTCAAACAATTCTTCCTACCATATTGGAGAAGAACAAATAGCACATTTATCTGTCAGTCACGGGTCACTCTGAAAATGTACCAGAAATAGTAGACCATCTGGGGACTTTTGAGATTTGGATCTTTTTAGCAAACTATGCTTTGGGACACATTTCTTCTAATCTCACATAATATTTAGGATGGATAGTACACATATTGGGATGAAGAGTAGTTTTATAACTAAACTATCTGAGCAATCATACTAGGTGCTCAGTGTCCAGTTCACTTCTAATGTTAATTTAAGCCTGGTTTACACTATTGCAGAACTTTCCACAGACTGATCATGCAGCTCATCGTGCTTGAGGCATTTGTAATTCACATATTTGGTAGTGGAGTTAAAGTACCATATTAGCATTTTATTTGAAGATACAAAATCTGGGACATGCAGAGCCAGTTTAGATATAGAGTCTGAGCTGCGAGAGATCACATCATTTACAATGCATTATTGTAATATTTTGCACAAGATACTGCCATGCAACACCTATCCCATACCACTGACTTAAAACAACTTGTGCACACAAAGACGAACAACTGAGTCTGAATTCTGCATGTCAGGCTGAATGAAAATGAATAATGACTTTTTTTTGATGGTAGATGATGCATATAGAAAAGAAGAAACACTCTGGTATAAAAAGCAGCACTGTGCAAAATCCAGTTTCTGATACTTGTCACAAAGAGGAATAAAAGAAGCCAAGCATTCTTTATGTGCTTTCAAAAAGCTGTTCAAAACTTTTTATTCAAGCCTATCCAGGGATGTAGTGGAGGCTAAACGCACGTAAACGCCATAAACTTACGTACCTCCCAAAATTCAGAAATAGCATTTACCCATCTCCAAAGTTGGTTTATCCACCTCTAAATTGAGTTTACCCACCTCTAAATAGCCTACAGTTCCTAAGCTTATGTCGTTTTAGTTTCATATTGTTCATTATTAGTTTCATATGTTGTTTGTTGTTAAACCTAAGACGAAGTCTTTCATATTGCGCTGCAACTGTCAGTGTTGCCAGTAGTGGTGGGAAGTTCGGATCATTTTACTGACTCAGATCTTTGAGTCTCGTTCAAAATTAACGAAGTGAAGTGACATTCAGCCAAGTATGGTGACCCATACTCAGAATTTGTGCTCTGCATTTAACCCATCCGAAATGCACACACAGAGAGCAGTGAACACACACACACACACACACACAGTGAGCACACACCCGGTGGGCAGCCATTTATTCCAGCAACCTGGCGCCTAGGAAGCAATTTAAGAAAAGAATAGAGATAAAGACAAGGAAAATAGGACAAATCCTATAATATTAGACTATATGAATACGCGATAAAGCATCAGCAGTTGTGTTCTCTGTGCCTTTAATATGGCGAATATCCAACAGGTATCCCTGTAAAACAAACACCACTTCATTAACCTTTGGTTAGGGTTCTGTAATGAATGAAGAAAAACTAATGGGTTATGATAAGTAAAAACCACCAGAGGTCCCACAGATGAACCCACATAACTTCAAAGTGTTGCAAAGCCCAAATGAAAGCCAGTGCTTCCTTCTCAAATCACAGAATAATTAAGTTGGTAAGCACTAAACTTTCTAAAAAAAGAATCCAACTGGGTGATCAATGCCATCTTCAGAAAGCTTTAGCAACATCTTTTGCTTTTAAAGACGGACACTCATTCTTCCAGTGACCAAACGCACGGCAATAATTACACTGGTTTTCTCTGTCTTTCTCTCCAACAGAAAAACTACGTAGTCGATCATATGAAGTACGCACAATTTTAGAAGACCTGCTAGGATCATAAGATTCTTTCTGAACACTTTCTCCTACATTTTTGTAACCAAAAGAGGTTTTATGAATCAGAAAAAAAATCATCAGCCATAATGGCTGCCTCATATGCGGTGGCGGGTTTTTTCTCACTGATATATGTTGCTACTCTTTGTGAAACTGAGTTTTTAAACTGTTCAAGCAACATCAAGTCCTTCAAATTATCTAACGTCTTCACGTCAGAAGCAGTACACCAACGACTGAAGTAAACTGAAATATCATGTACAAACTCAACATGCGTTTGGCTATCTTCTTTTTTCCAGGACCTAAATTTTTGCTTATAGGCCTCTGGAACCAATTCATATGCCCTCAAAACTGCATTCTTAACGGTCAAATAATCATTAGCATCTTCTACACTAAGAGATGCATACGCTTCTTGAGCTTTGACTGTAAAAACAGACTGCAACATAAATGTACGTTCCTCATCAGGTCACTTTCTTGCATCTGCCACACGCTCAAACAACAAAAAGAAGCGTTCGACATCTTTCTCGTCAAACCTAGGGATCAATTTCATATTAGTCACTACATCAAATTTACACAAAGTCGAGTCACGGTCTACACCTCCCATTACCACAAATTTTCCTTCTCTTATCAGATCTAAACAAAAACGTTCAAGATCAACTTGCTGTTGTTGTAATTGAATTTTAGACATCTCCACGTGATTTTGCGCTTATAACATCTTCCCTTTCATCTCATTCTGAATTAACAAGAGTTGTTTTTGTTGCTCAAACGTTAAATGAGACATTGTAGATGCATCAACAAAATCTGAAGCACCTTCTGGAGACTGAGGGTCTAAAATTCCACGTTCAATTAGTTCCGTTTTTATCAATAATTTAATGTTATGTTTTAAACGTTTATCTTGGCTTACCAAGTTAATTTCATAGTGACCTGCAAGTTCTACCAATTGATCCTTAGTTAAATTATTCAACAAACTTTCAGATGGAGCACTAATAAACTCCCCAATTTTTGAGGCCATGGTCAAACAACAAATTGGCTACTTAATTTTTTCAAACATATTTGAGGGGTAGAACTTGGATAAGCAATTCCCTCTAACTAAACTTCAAAACTACATAAACTCATCCCTAATCTTCATACAGTTACTTGGAGTGGGTTCTTATACACCATAAACCAGTGTTTGCAATAGCAACCAATTAACGAGTCACTACCACAAAACACGGATGTGTTCCTGAGACAACTGCTTTCACCGTACAAAAAAAATAAACTAAAATAAAAAAGATCAGAGTATCCCGTTAAGGATACCCCGCTAAGCCTAACCAGGGAAAAGCAAATCCAAAAATAAACTTCCCCTCTAAATATATACAAAGAGTAGCCAATACTTACCAAACCTGAACTCCCGCAAATTAACAAAACAAACAAACCAACCAACCACTATTTCCTCCAGAATTTATAGAACCAAATATTAAACATTACCAAAAGAGCAAACAGAAATATTAATTTAACAAATCAATCATCAAATCAATAAAACTGAGTAATATTTTTACCAAACAAATCACTTAAATTTAAAGACGAGCCCCCACATTTGTCACGACTGGCTCAAAGCCGTGACAAATGGGAAGGAGGACATAGTCAGGTTGGTATGTTGCAACAAAGATATTTATTAATATATATAAAGAACATAAAATAAGAAATCAACAAACCAAAACACGATTCCGTCAAACAAACAAATGGTCCAAGCGTCCATCAGAACCGAGTTAAACTAATCATAACCTTAATTAGACAAAGCAAAACCAAACAACCGGGAGTTCACACTCCACACTAAACAGAGCTGAAACTATATAGGGAAGGAACAGGTGAACACAATTCCGTTGACGAGCCTTCCATCCACACCCACTGACCGGTCTTAGTGGAAGTAACGAGGGACTCGTCACACTTTTCTCTTTCCGTCTCTATGGGACTGACAGGAAGAATAAAAGACTCGGACCTCACCTGTCGATTCAGAACCCATATGTTGCGTGATGCGCATGTGCGGTCAACACAAAATGAACGAATCACTCTCTGAGACAATTCGGTAGTCCGGAGTCATATTAAAGATTTGTTCAAAATAAACGAAACGTTCATGAACGGCACACAACAGACTGCATCAAGATTCAAAAATGGATATTTGGTGTTACGGTTTAACTGGTTACCATGTTATGTGGTGACCAACTTCCTGGTTCAGGTCTCCGCTGCAGATGTGCTGGAATGACCGCAGCATATTCGGCGATTCTGAAAGCACAAACTGACGTGATATTAAGTGTCTAATGAATGCAGACTTGCTTATTGCATGATTCTGATATTCTTGTAAAGATTACAAGTTATTGCTATGATCGCCAGTTTCGTGGCTGAAGTAAGTAGGATAAACAAAAAAATAAAAATAAAGTACGTCTGTGTTGGCGCGGGTTTCGAACACGAGTTAAAAGAAGGCACGGCATGAGATGACTGTCACAAACCACCAAGCTACACCGAATCAGCCCCAGATTTCTGGGATTCAAGACATGACACTCAGCGTCACATCGTGCAGCTGCTGAATCAAGGAAATGTGACCGTGTTAACTTGTGACCTGTGTTTACCTATTATGAAAATAAACCATAGCAGAACGATGACCACATTTTATGGTTCATGATGTTAGAGAACATTTCATGACGTCTCAGACAACGAGAAGGGTATTCCTGCACAATTGGAGGCAGCGGTTTTAGGACCCCATCTATAAGACCCCGGTTATAGGACCCTAGTTTTTTCTGACAGCGCCACCTTCCGAACTAAATCACAGAAAACACTCATTTGAGATGGACAACATCATGGACAATCAGACTGTGATTACATAAATTAATTAATTTTACTTTTATTATATTGCGTTTAAACTAGCAAACTTAGCAATACATTTTAATCTTTACAAGAATATCCGAATCATGCAATAAGCAAGTCTGTGTTTATTAAACACTTAATATCATGTCAGTTTGTGCTTTCAGAATCGCCGAATCTGCTGTCGTCATTCCAGCACATCTGCAGCGTAGACCTGAACCAGGAAGTTGGTCACCAGATAACACAGTAACCAGTTAAACCGTAACACTGGCAATGTTTTAAGCGCTGTCAAGACAGCAGCCCTCCTCCTGATGCCAGCAAACGGCCTCGGCTACAAGCCCAAAGTGAGTGAGCCCGGAAGACAGTACTAAACTTCATGTTTTTGAGGTTAATTTGGTTCACGGTAGATTCATGCCACTGACTCAAGTCACATCTACCCAGCTAGTTAATGTTATCACTAGCCGTTCACGGTTTCAGTATGTAAACGTCCGTTAATAATAATACTAATAAAAATAACATTCGTTACATACAATATCCACGATCCGCCAGGGCTATATAGTCCAATGTTGCTAACATTTGGAGAAATAATAATTTTATGACATGTTTGTAAAATATTTTGTTATACAGAATAACATTTCTATTCATTTTGCACTGATAATGCGATCTGAAGAGCTCAAACAACTAACAGAGCTAGCAATTACTCTCCTCTTATTGATTCGTGTCAGCTATGACATCAGTGCGATATCATTAGTTTGTAAATTTGTCATCAGCTCACGTGAACCACATGACCAAAAGGATGTCCTTCTGCAATGACGCTATCTGTGTCATTGATAAATATATGAAAGCATCTTCTCAGCCTGTTCTAAAACTTCTCCAAAGCCTCCCATGATATGGTCTTACAAATATAAAATTCATAATTTTAGAGATATCATCATCAGATTTTAAATGAAGCATGACATTGTAGCCACACTTTAGTTGTGGTTAGTGTGTAGTTGATATCCTAATATATAGAATTTATAGTTTACCCACCTCTTTTTTTTACCACTGCACCTCTGAACCTATCCAAACTTTTGTATTGCTTGGTGATCAAACACCACTGAAGATAAGAGCTGCTCAATATCCATCTCCACTTTCATTTACAGATTCTCCTTAAGCTATTCATTGTTGTTTTTCAAAATATGTTTGTGAGCACCACCAAGCCATAATTGTTATGTAACTGCATTATCTCTTGGTACATGTCAAAAAGTGCAAATATTATTGGTTTTTCAGCTTTCTTAGCAGTCCGATAGAAACACTACCCATCACATTGACAGCATGTGAATGTTCATGTTGGTCTGAACAGACACAACAACAGACATCAATTAAAATTGAAATGTTTATCGCACTCACAAGTCTGAGCCCTCACAAAAACATTTTTTTTACTTAAAATATTTCAGATATTTAATTGTGTTTTTGTATGGTGGGATATGTTGGTTGGTTCTCACAATGTAAAACTTCAGTTTTATAGTATGCTGAAGGCTATGTAGGCAATATTCACATACACTGTCTGTGCTCAAACATTATGCAATCTACCCACACTAAAAAAATGCATTAAAGAGCAGTATGTCCCACTTTTGTAATGAAGAGTATCAACGATTTAAAAATACTTACATTAGGTAACTTGAAAATATGAGAGTAACAAAACAGAGCAAAAGAGAAAGTTAGTGACCCATAGAGGGACAGATGATTATTAATGCATAATGATTCAGTTCTTCATGTTAATCTATCAAGTCATTGACATCAAGAGTTGATGACTCCTGTTATCTCAATCCTAGCCACACAGAAAATGTAAAAACAGATGCTGAATTAAATACATGTGTGTGCGTATATACAGTAACAACTTGCAAATGTCAGTCCATGTGAAACTGATTCATCCAAAGATTACAAACAAAGACAGCAATCTCCCACTTCACCAAAACATCTATGAGACACATAAGGAATAGAAAGGCTGTGCTCAATCAATGATTAGTGTAATAAACTCATTAGACACATAGAAGACAGAAGGAGAGACCACCCACCTAACTGCTGACACATGCACACTGATGTACAGACAGATGTTGTCAGAGTGAAAGTTATCTCATTTGGTTCATAACATAACTGTGAACCAAAATGTTGTCGGATTCGGGAGCAAGGGGCCGCTGACTCTGTACTCTGGGCAAATGCCACAGGGTGTGTATGATTCTCAGTGATGTGTGTGGGTTGTCCAGCCCCATCCCACCCTCCATCCATCCATCCATCCATCCATCCACTCTCACTCACCATATAACCTATTTTAATCCTCCACTCACCCAGCAGACTCTTTGAGTCTGTGTTTAGTCTGCATCCTCTTCCAGTGGGTTTTAAGCACATAAGATCAGTATCTGTATCCTCTAAGGTTATTATAGTAATTACAATAGCTGGGTAACAACTGGTAAACCTAACCTTAACCCTGCAGTTACCCAGTACTACTTAGTTATGTACTACTGAGACTATTTAAATGTTTAATAAACATATTTTTAATGCATACAGTATGGACATTTACTGTGCATTCTTGTAGCTGTCTTTTCAGAAGTACTATGGGGACAGAGCAGAGTTTTCATGTGTTATAATTAGTGATGATCAGTCACTGGAATTTGTTATTTTTAATGTTTCGCTCTGTGGCCGAAGGCAAATATATAATTTTCAATCTTGTACAATCACACATATACGTACATGCTCCAATCTACTCTTTTCTACAGTTGCAGCTGCTTGCTATCCATTCTTGTAAAGTCGAAAAACAAAGTGCTAACAAATGTTCTGCTGCAACTGAAATGTGTTTATATTAGGGCAACAACAATTAAATTTTTTAATCACAATTAATGCACAAAACTAATAATGCATTCAAAAGTAGTGTATTGTGCACTTTTGTTCATTTAAAAGTACTGTTACATGAACAAAAGTGCAATAACATTGGGTTGCTAACACTTTAAACAAATAAAGTGTATGTAGTTTTACATAGTAGCAGATACAATATTTCTCGTAAATCTTAATTTATAACATTAATGTAATTAAATTAAATATTTAATAAAATAAATATTTACAAGCTATTTTCACTGCCAGGACATTAAAGTTTTTATAGGAAATATTTTAAAGTTTGTTATAGAAAAACAAGTTATGCTCAGAGTCCAGAGCCTCGAGCCTCGATCATAACATTATAACACAGGCACCTTCTGAGTAGAGACCTGCACGATCGTGGGACTGATGAGACTCGTGTGTGCGGGATGCGGGAGAATAATTAGGGTGTGCTCACACTAGGCAATCTATTAAAGTTCGGTGCAGTGATTTCGAAGGGTACAATTGATGGACACTTCAGGCTCTCGTGATCCTTTGTGCAGATTCTTTGCATGATGACGGCACCTCCATGTGGGCACAGGATGATGATGCAGAAGGGCTTTTCAAGAAAGTTGTTTGGTTCTCTACACCCTTCAATCCTTCAAGCTCTCACTCCGGAGGGTAAACCCTTTGAAGGGATTAGGGCATAGGGTTGAGCCCTTCCAAATGGAACACTGGGTAGGTCGGGGGGGGGGGTCGGTGGGGACTAAACAGGAAAACAGGAAAAGAAAGAAACACAAAAGTCCATAAGTGTGACACAAAGCAGTCTCAACCACATATACAGTTATTTTGATTAGATTTTTTAATAACAAGGACAAACTATGCAAAAGCAGCAGCACTTCCAATGCACTGATTCATTTTATCCACTCATTTAAGTAGACTATTTAGCGGACTCATATAGGCAATACGGTAAAGGAAGAACAGAGTTGAAAAACTTTGTTATATACACTGTTAATTATTTGTGTGTCAGGTTTTTTTTAATTTTTTTAATTTGGTAATTTTTATATTTGAAGAATGTTTAATACTTCAGTTTGTCTTTCTGTTATTTCAAGTTATTTCTTCATTTTCCTCTCTCTTTCACTTTTGGCAGCTACCATTAAGGGTCATCACTCATCACCATAGTCCATTCCGTCTTAATTGTATATTATATATTCCTAAAATGCTATTATAAATCTTATCTAATCTTTCGTAACAATTATTTTTTTTATTAAAATACATGAAATGCTTACAGCTTCAGCTTCACGAGTTCACACAATCCCTCCAGTGTGCTTTCTGTGCTAGGAATTAGAGTGCAGTAATTGTGGTACATTTAGGGAGGTGAAGGGGGAGACCCTGCGGTCTTTTCATGTGTAATGCCCCCCTCTTTCTCTCTCTGTCACACACGCACACACACACACAGACTAAGACACACCAAAGGAATCTGATATTAATAATACACAGAGGTCAAAAGAGGTGGTTGCTGCTGTCTAAGGCTTTGTGATGCCAGATCCTGCATGTGCCCTGGATGAGGGGGAACTAATGGCATTCCCAGCTTTCCATGGCATACAAAAGCTATGAACTCAATCTAGACTGGGGTTGATAAGTGATTAAAATTTAAAATCTAATTAATTACATGATGTGGTGAATAATTCATCTAATTAATCACACATCAAATTTGGAGAAAGTATCTTTTGGACCATGTGAGTAAATTGTCATTTTGGTTGGGTGAACTATAATTTTAATAATTTATTTTCTTAATTTTATTATTATTACTATGAAAATATTAAATATGGGGGATGAACAGTTCTGATTTTGGTTTGCAAAATTTAACAAAACAGACAACATTCTAAAATAACACAATATTAACTTCTTAATAAACTGTTGTATAAGAGGAGTATCACATTTGAACTCGTGTGAAATTGCACTCAGCCTACAGCTTGTGTGATATTTCATATCTCTGTGATGTAAATATGAGACAAAATTTCAAAAAGGGGTATTTTGAGTGAGTGAAGTGACATTCAGCCAAGTATGGTGACCCATACTCAGAATTTGTGCTCTGCATTTAACCCATCCGAAATGGGCACACACACAGAGCAGTGAACACACACACACACACACACACACACTGTGAACACACACCCGGAGCAGTGGGCAGCCATTTATGCTGCGGCGCCCGGGGAGCAGTTGGGGGTGCGATGCCTTGCTCAAGGGCACCTAAGTCGTGGTATTGAAGGAGGAGAGAGAACTGTTCATGCACTCCCCCCACCCACAATTCCGTCCGGCCCGAGACTAGAACCCACAACCCTTCGATTGGGAGTCCGACCCTAACCATTAGGCCACGACTTCCCCTATTTTTTTTGCCCCATATCTTGAATTTTTGGGATATTCTCTAGGCTCCATCACGCAGTAAGTTGTTGCCCTGCCTCATATTAGTCATCAATTGACTGTATGAAATGGCAGATGATCCACATAGGTCTGGGGCGGGGCAAGTGCGTTATATGTGTTAATAATTTAAATGTGTTATTTTTATCCATAAGTAATTAATTAATTAACGCATTAAATTACCAGCCCTAATCAAGACATATCAACATTTGCAATCAGACATGTTAACTTGTCTGATATCTCCTTAATAGAACATAAAATGAACAAGAAAGACTCTGTGGCTGAACATGATTCAATCATGGACAGTGGTGGTCACACGTGTTTGTATCATGTTATTTGGACATGATTAAATCAAGTTCTTATGACATGTCTAATTTTAGTTGAGTTTACTCGTTTTTTTTTAGTTCATCCTACATGAAATATCTGAGTAGCGATACCGTAATTCCACAAATAAAAACCGGTAGTCAAATAAACACCGGGCCTCTTATAGTGGTCAAGGCCGTGGTCAACATGGACAAATAAAAGCCGGTCTTAAATAAAGGCCAGGGGAAATTTTGTGCAGCAGAGCCAGATAACGAACGTACATGCCCACTGCCGGAGCGTTTCTCGTTCTCGAGACAAGAACCAGTTGCATCGGTTTTCGGTTCACCAGTACACTCGAATCGCGTCCAATTCGAGAACCGAGGAGCTGATGATACTGTGCATGTGTGATTCAGCGTGAAGCAGACCGACAAACAGAGCGTCTGAACCGAACTGATTCTTTTGGTGATTGATTCTGAACTGATTCTGTGCTAGTGTTATGATCTCTGTCCACTGGAACGCTATCGCTTTTAATTTAAAACAGGTTATTTAAAACAATTACTTATCAAACACATGGAATTAGAAATAAAGGCTGCCTCTAATAAAAGCCTGCTTCAGAAAAAAGCCTGTTACCTTCTGCAGTTCAGGTAAATAAAGGCCCCGGCTTTTATTTGAGGAATTACGGTAATATGTTTACATCATGTATAACCGCTGTCCATGCAAGTTTAGCCAAAATGTTATAATAACATATTAGTAAGATATAACTTTTCTTTACACATTTGATGTTAGTTGTCAGCAGTTTAAGGATGGTACTGTGTGTACTTGCACTCACAAGCACTCCCATTTAATTGCTTTTTTTTTTTTATTCAAGTATTTTAGACTCTTTTAAAGGTGCCAAATGACGTTGCTCAAAAAAAAAATTGGTGTATTTGGTGTAATGCAATGTTTTATGGGGTTTAAGGTTGAAAAAACATATATTGTTGCTCCTCTATGCCCCGCCTTTCTGAAACACTTGGATTTTTACAAAGATCATCATTCTGAAAAACAAGGTGTGCTCTAATTGGCCAGCTATCCAGTGCATTGTGATTGGCTCAAAACCTTAAGCATGTGACGGAAATGTTACGCCCATTACCATACTGTGATGCCCGGCTCGACAAGACAATAAAACCCATTACAAACGAGGCATTTGTTGCATCCAGTGGAGGGATTATTACTGATTATAATGATTTATACTGTCTTTTTACATGCTGCGTATCGTGCTGCGTAAGTATAAGACCATGTCTGCATTTGTAATCTGAGAAATGACAAACAACAAGCGCTACTCTGCACTGCTCAAAACTCGCATTTGAATCATCAGTGGCAAATTATTTAAATATGAAAACATACTTACAGGCTGTGAGTCAGAAGCGCCAGACTGTCCTTGCAAAGTTGTAACTGCTCCACTTTACAGAAACAGATAACGACATTGTAAGCTACTCTCACAGGAAACAGTCCTCATCCTCCGCAAAATGCAGTGCACACATCTAAATATTTTATAATATTTGTAATATATATTGTTCTAATAAATATGTATTTACAGGCGGTGAATCCACATTCTACTGCATCTCAACACTGTTGAGACAGTTCTGCAGCTTTATTCTGAAGAAGCAGCTGACCACTGTGTCCACCTTCACCTCTGCCCTCATTGCTGCAGTCAAACTGAATCTGATCATGTATGGGAACATCGAGGCTGTCGTAGCCTGAGTGCACAGAGAGGATGAGGAAGACCATGGTCTGATGCACCTGAATGACACAACCCTGAATGTGGCATATTACTTTGTTTCTAAATTATATGTTCTTCTTACTGGATCGTTTGAAAATGGGGCAAAGAGCCTCACTGAAGTGTCTAGTGCAGGGATTCTCAACCCTGAACTTTGAGGTCCACTGCCCTGTTTTAAAGAAGCCTGGATTTTAGGAAAGTAAATCCTGTGACTTTGTGGGTTGTGCTTAGTTTGTAAAGTAAATTTGATCCGCTTAAAGGATATCAACACATTATTTCAACATTCCCCTTTGAGTTTGTATTCTTACTGGGTTATAAGATTAGTCTTCACAATGCCCTGTCCACATTTCAGTGATCACATCATACATTTTTTTCACACATTTTAATTCTTTTCTTTCTTAGGCACTTGTCATATTGGAAGTCAGTAATTTTTGGCTAATTATAAAAATCTGAATTGATATTCCAAATAGAAACTTTACTGTAGCAAAAAGTTAAAAAAGTTCAACTACACTAAACAATAACAATTCTTACAGACACACAATTACAGTTTGGTATTGGGAGAGCAATTTGTTGTGGATCCAGATGATCATTATTGAAGTTATACTGCTGACAGAGAACTGGTTTGATGCAAAAGGTCTTGAATGATGAAAAATTAGGAGTCCTACTATGACATCTAGCTCAGGATCCTTATTTTAAAACAATATAAAAGAAAAATCATGACATGGGAAAGTTTAAAGTAGACGGACATTTAAGGGAAATGGTGCAATCAAACCGCTTATTACCCAACATTTGACCACATAAATAAATGCAATTAAAGGTTTATTTATGTTTTAAAATCTTACCAGTTTGTAAGTTATCTTATAATCCATCACAGCGTACAAAACAATCATAGTAAATGGCAGCAGCTGCGTTTGTACAACGAGAGCGAGTCCGCAATACAAAGATGACATAATTTAATAATTGTACACCATTTTGAATCAAGTTTTAATATTTTATTAGCTAAACAAATGCAAAGCTTCCACCAAGAAAAACTGTTCCTAGCAAGAGTACAGAGTCAATTTCAGTTACCCAGATGAGCCTGTGTTCTTAGCTTTTACTGGTTGTTATCAAGGGATAACATCAATTTAGAATCAAGTATTCCACAGAGCCGTGAAATAAGGCTGGAATAAAATACACAACTTTTATATAATAAAAAAATAAACTTGCAATCATACACCAAACAATTGTGGATCACACACTACCAGACTTTAAAGTTGTTTCCGATCCCCAACTCTCACAGAAATGTGTGCCTAAAGTTGAAAATCTGAGTCTATGACCATCATACACTATGCGATTTTCTAAGAAATCTGTCGACTTAAGTCTGCAGACTGGCTCTGACTTTCGGCAACTAGTGTGAAATTCGCCAGACAGAAAATCGGCAGAAAATTGTAGTGTATTCCAGCCTTTAGGTGCAGTTTGTGAGTAGTTCCACAAAATATCTGGCACCCAACTTCCTTGTTTGTTGAGGGGTATTGTATTTTGTGTTTAAATTAAATGGAAGTAATAATTGTGTGCTTTATCCATCTTGGACAATCAGGGCCTGTCCATATTTTTCGGACTATAAGTCGCACCTAAGTATAAGTCGCATATATAAGTCGCACTGGACTATAAGTCGCATTTATTTAGAACCAAGTTAAAACATTACCGCGAGAGGGCGCTCTATGTTTTCAGTGGTAGACTACAGGAGCACTGATCAGCATAGAGCGCCCTCTCGCTGCTGCACAGTAATATTTTAACTTTGTTCATTTCTCTTGGTTCATGTCAAATTAATTTTGATAAATAAGTCGCACCAGACTATAAGTCGCAGGACCAGCCAAACTATGAAAAAAAGTGCGACTTATATTCTTCCTTGATTTTGCGCAAGCAAACTACATCCACAAAGTTCATTTCTTTAACCATGTCCAATTCAATGGTAAACAGGGAGAGTGCAGTCGATTGTCGTCATCGTTTTAAAAAAAACTTTCGATCCCTGGAAAATTTTGAATTGTAGCTAAACGTCTAGCGTCCTTGTCTTTCTTTAACTTTCTTTTTGCAAAACCACTCAAATGCAACTGTCCATTTTGATTCATTTTCTGTAGCCGTTAAAAAAATGACACATTTGCGCATACTTGTTGTGGATCAACTCAACTCTAACAGATTGGGGACGGAAGGGGGGTGTGATAGTGGTCATGTAATCTTTATTTATTTATAATTTATTATTATTATTATTGTTGTTAAGTTAATGTTCATGAACGAGTTATGTATGGTTTTTCAAGAATTTCAAGTTAATAATAAAACAATTTACGAAAAATATTTTTAAAGCTTGTGTCATGTGGTGCCCCCCTAGTTGTTGTGAATGGTTGGTGGCACTGGCCAAAGTGCCCTTAAGGATAATCCGGCTCTGTGGACAATAGAGTACTGTGACGAGTGGGGCGGGGCCGAGAGTCGTGAAGGAACAGGCCTGGTTCTCTCTCGTTCTTCACTGTCGTAGCTCCTGTTTTATACCCCTCCATCTACTCCGTGGGACTCGAGACCGGTGGGTCAATCAGGTGTCGCTCATTTCCAATCACTCCACCGGCCTCACTCCGTTCCCATGGCTCTCGGCCCCGCCCCACTTGTCACAAGTACCATGTGGCTATATGGGCACTAATTGCAAGTTTTTCGTGGCACTTAAGGCTGAACCACACTATAAGATTTTCAAAATGTGAGAGATCACAAACATAACAATAAAAAATCATAGATTTAACGGTTTCGTTTCCTATAGTGTGTGGAGTGCCGCGATGTGACCAAGACATAAACAGAATCTCTCATGGTCAAACGTGACTATAGAGTAAAGAAATAGTGGACAACAGGCAAGAAGAACTGGTGATAATAGTGTTTGTAATGCTTCTTACAGAAAATCTGCAGGGGAAAAAGAAAAATGTTTGATGAACTTTACACGTTACAGTGCAAACCAGAGGTGAATAATAATTCTGTCTTCTGTCATCTTGCTTTCTGATTCCGAATCAATTTTTTCCACATGACAATCAAGAGGCAGGGCTTTTCAACTCTGGCCCTCGAGGTCTACTTTTCTGTAGAGTTTAGCTCCAGCCCCAGTCAAACACAGGGTTGGGTTGGAGCTACATTCAGCAGGACAGTGAACCTCAAGGACCAGTTGAAAACCCCTGATATACAGAGCGCATGCACGTTTTTCCTCAGAGACTTTCCTGTTTCCCTATTGTCCTTAAATTTTGCTTTTGTGAGGCAGCTGGAATTGTTGGAACTTATAATTCAGAGTTTTATCTCCATAATTCCATAATAATCAGGCACTCCAATATTACATTATTAATGAGAAAGTCCTTTGAAGCCTGCAAACTCTAACTATTGCCACCATTAATAATTGATTGTATTTAAAGACAGCGGTTCCTAAATTCTTCCCAAATAACTGTGGGGACTCCATTCTTGGAATCCCTCAAACGCCGTGGCTTCTGACGCAGTACACCATTTTTCTAGCATTGCTCTTTTATTGTGGGCAAACTTCAATATCCTGCCTGTTATTTTTGTCTATGTGCTAAAATATATCTGTCATGTTTAACCTTGTTCCACACTTAAAAAAGCAAACATTCAAAGATTTTACTGATGTGTTTGTGCTGGTATACTGACCTGAATTACAGAAGAAGCGAGAGGGGCTTTAATCCTGATTACACACATGCTCCATCCTTCAATCCTCCCAACAAACTGCAAAACACTCAACCATCAACCATAATCTCACATCTTACATCTGACAGACACAAACATACTTTAGTAACAGCACACACAAAGCATATGGCTGAGCTTCATTTTCCTAGAGCTTAAATTAATTATTTTGAGAAGGAAACATGATTGGCACAACAAATATACATTTAAACATAGCACAGTATATGTTTGGATCTTTCCTGCTCCATGATTACACCAGCTGCACATGCACATTATTTTTTAGGAATTCAAAATGCACTTGTAGAGTTCAAATCCAATCATAATTCATATTCTGTATCCACTGAACACGGTGCATTCTCATATTGGGAAAACCAGAAACCGCAGATTAATTTTAGGAAATTAACTTCTGGATTCTTAAAACATTAAGTACATGAAACTGGTTTATAGATTAACAAGAACATGCACAGAATTAAGTGCGACGTCCATCAGATGGCCATTGAACAGACTGTAGATTGTCCACGCCGCCCAAGGCTGAGACTAATGTGATCTGAAAATTCCCTAAAATCTGTTATAAAATATCTATGTATTATCCAAAATGTGTTCAGCTCATATGCTCAGTGGCCCATTGAGATTTTGACTCTTAATTCAGTTATAATAGTGGCCTCAAGCGGTGATCCGGGTGCACAGAAAATCAAAAACCAACACTGCCCACCCCTCAGAATTGCTTGTGTTCTGGATACAACCTTTACAGAAATTTAGATCAAAATGTAATGTTTCAGATTCAAAAGTTCTAATAATAGCATCCACAGCCTGCTGTCACCACAGAAAACACAAGCCACAGCAGACTAAGCAGGGTTTTCTAGCTTTAATTCTGAACCGTTTTCACTCACAGTGACACACAAATTGTTTATATAATTACATTTTTTTTAAATCTTAATGCAGCAGTTCAATGTCAGTTTTTTAAATCTTAACTGTACATTAGCAATTCAGCGTATGGGAACATTTCAGGTTCAGTACAAGATCAGCTACTGAAAAAAATCAAGGCGACACTGAATTTAACTTACGACAAAATTGTGGCATTGCACTGGAATGAACTGGGGCCAATGGAGTAATTAAAAGCAGGAGTGTGAAGCTTCTAGTTTAATGAACGCATCTACACCATTAAAAATAAAGGCTCCAAAAGGCAGTTTTCAGAGTGATGCCACAGAACTATTTTTTGGGAGGTCCTCAAAGAATCTTTTAACAGTTCTTAACAGAGCAATTACTTCTTAGTGTGAAGAACATTTTAATAATCTAAAGAATGTTTTAATGCTATAAAAAACTTTTGCACTGCCAACGAAGATTTTTCTATAGAGAGAAAAGTAAGGATCACATAGTACACCTCAGTTATTATAAACACCATTTGTTGTGTGCTTTAGGGACCCAGAAATGGTGACACATCGTACTTATCAAATGGATAGTGTTAACTACTGAGGCAGCATTTTGTTTCCTACTCAGGGGTCCAGGGTTACATAACCAAGACGATTCGAGTCACTCATTTGGGGATGATAAAATAAGATGCTATGCAAACAATCACTGATGTCTCTGTTCTCACTTCAGCCTGGTTTTTGTTAGATTGCATGAATAAAATTATTGCATGGGAAAAGAATGACCAGGACATACTTAAAAAAAAAAAAATCTACTACTTTTTATATAGAATATACTTTTAATAACATGGTCTCTTCAATACAGACTTCAGGCAATGAATCCTTACAGGCGAGGGAAAACCGATTTTGAAATTCCACTGAAAATGAAGAAGTTACAAGCATTCATACAAGGCACATAGTCAAACACAAAACACATTCTAATGAAAAGTCTTTGGGGATAGACCTTTTATGTGCACCTTTGGTTACGCACACATAACAATATAATAAATTACTGATGAAATATGAATCTACAGCGGGACAAGCTGTTATGTCTGTTTTAAAGTGAGATGATGGACATCCCCAGGATGCTCATGAGCAGGAATCCCTACAAGGTAACAAAGTTTGCTAGTCAACCTTAAACTATAAAGCTTTATTGAAGTACCACAAAAGGTACCACAAATGTATGCAACTGAAAAAAATAGATGTGACTTAATATTTGGGGAAAATAATGGAAAGAGAGAAAAAGAAAAAACACCTTCGGGGCACGAGCACAGCGTCAGATGACGTTACATTGATGGCAGATATGTAGAAAGAAAGAGAGACACAAAATCCTTTCAATGTTTGAAATGAGGCATTTCTTTTTGGTAACGCAGGGTTTTCTATAGGCTGTGATCATATTCCTCCTGGTACAACACAATGTATTATATTTAGTATTTTTTGTAATGATTCCAACAGTCTCTTCATCCTGTACAATGGCAGAAAAATCGAATGATCCTCCACAGGTACAATCAAAAAGCCTTTATAGTCTATAAGAAAAGGTGTCCTTGTGGATGACGTGCACATGTTTCAGTCTTTTGTAAACAAGGGAGCACAGAGCTTGAGCTCAGGTTGTTCAGGCTGGACGTGCATCTGAGACGGCGCTCTGTGCATGTGAGGTCAATCATCAGCAAAGGTGATGCGTCCAGGCCCCTCGCTCTTCATCCAGCGCCTGTAGCGTTTCCAGCGTGGGTCTGTGGCCATCTTCATCTTCATCTCCTCCTCCTGCTCCTCTCTGTAGGCCTTTCATAAACACACAGTATGATCACACAAACATACTGACACCACATGCTTATTAAAAATATAAGAAATATAAAATAATATAATAAAAATAAGGAAATCACAGATTGACTTAAGGAAAGTTTTTTCTTAATATGAAAAAGTTCTGGGTGAATCTGATTCTCCATAATTTGGAAATTACACGATCTTAAGTCAAATGTGTGTGTGTGTGTGTGTGTGTATATATATATATATATATATATTTGTTGTTGTTGTTTTTGCACCATTATGGGAAAAACAGACATGAAATCAACTCATGAAAAAAACAGACATAAAACTAAACGAAATGCATTAAAGGGATACTCCACCCCAAAATTACAATGTTGTCATTAAATCACATTATCCCCATGTCGTTCCAAACGCATAAAAGCTTTGTTCGTCTTCACAACACAATTTAAGTTATTTTAAGATACTGCCAAATAAGCTACACTGTCAAGTAGGGCTGGGCGATATGATGATATAAATCAGATGGACGAAATTAAGTCTATTGATTTATATTTTGCTCTATTGTTTATTCCATGGTGCAGTAAAATACATTATTTACGGCAATAAGTTTTCATTATCTGAATGACGGCAGTCTTACGTACATTACATGGGGACGCAGACAAACGTGTGAATAACAGCATGCCCGCGCTCATGAAAACAATGTTTGCATGCGTTTTTAAGCACTGCAGTTTAAAACAACTGATTTTAGGCCGTTGAATCAAACAACAGAGCTATATGCGCGCATTGTCCCAGTTTCGGTGTGAGAGGAGTGCAGAAGCCACGCATCAGCTGCTAATAGAGCTCGTGAGTATTTTTGCTGCTTTATTGGCTTTGAACCATTGCATACACACTAATATGCGTCCAAATGCAAGGATCCTCATAAACAGTCATTTAGGTCTTAATGGAATGTAAACAGTTGTGAGGGAAAGCGCAGATGTAACAGTGTATTGGATCCGGACTTTGGTCTAAAAGGGGAAGCTGTCCAATATTTGTACTGTCTGCCGTTCATAAAAATCTCTCACCGACTAAATCACTTTTGTAACTAGAATAAGAATATAAATAAAGCTAATGATTATGCGTCTAGATAGATAGATAGATAACTTACACAGTTCATTTACACAATGTATTTCTCATTGTAGTTTTTGTACTATTGATTGTAATTAGTTTCTTGTTCTTATTTCTTCACTGACTGCTGTATCTCCAGTGAGCTTGACAATTGACATTGGTGACAAGGATTTTGAAAATTCTATGGTGAATTTTGAAAAAAAACAAAAACATTTTCATACTTTTCTGGACCTTGACAGTATATTTACTTGGCAGTATCTTAAAATATCTTAAATTGTTTTCTGAAGACGAACAAAGCTTTTACGGGTTTAGAATCCCCTTGCGAGGAAGGGTGGAGTATCCCTTTAACAGTTCAAAGGTTTTTGAACTTATTTAGACTTCTTTCAGAACTCAAGAAAATAACTTAAAACAAATATTTTGACTGTATAGCAATTACTGTAATAGATTGCTGCAGGGGTGATGTAGTTTTGTAGTCCAAAACCCAGCAAAAAGTTTGTATTTTAGCACTTCCGGTTCCATCGCCCTGAAGTCAAAGGGTTTTTTGAATAGGCTGTGGTTAAGTGCCTTCTATATTTGGCCTTCTATAAGCCAAAATATATTTTCACTTTCACAAAATTGTGATTGCTATTTTGCAGTTGCACTAAAAACCTTTTGAGGTTGTGGTGGACATTAAACATCATCAGATCAAGCATGAAAAAAAATGAATCTATTCACTAGTCCATGTTCACGATCTCACTGTTTATAAGCTTAAATGCTGAAAAGTAATGCAACCATGGTGTAGTTTGTTTATAGCCTACATTAAGCTTTTTACTTCTGCAGATTGTACATATGCTTCAACATCAACAAAGGTTGTTTTCATTTGTGAAGTTTATCATGATGAACTAAATGTGTAGGAATCATAAATCTTTGTTGGTCACTGGGCTTATTTTCAGCGATAATCCAAAAGGAAATGGAAAACCCCATTAAGCTTTTGTCAAAGGAACCAGGGGGATGATAACTTCTGGGTTGGCCTACAAAAAACATCACTGTTCTCTTATGTGGAAGTAGATCAACTTTGCAAAAAAAATAATAATAAATTGGAAAGAAATCTTTTCAAACCTCATAGTTCTCTTTGATCCAGAGCTGCTGCTTCAGGAAAGTCTCTATCAGGCTGCTGTCCAGACTATCAAACTGAGCCTGGGACATCTTCATGTACCTGCGGATAATGTAAAGTCTCTCCTCATCCCCATACTCCTCCCGGCGAATGGTGAAACGGTAAAACCACGAGCAGTTCCACGCCACATAGGTGCACAGATGGTAAGGGAACAGAATGATTTTACAAAGCAGAATATCAGATACATTGGGCTTCTGATAGCCACCCTTGATGTCGATCTTGTTCTTGATGATGTCTCTGATGATCTGCTCCTCCTCCTCACGGATCTCCTCTTTGGAGCGCCGGTTCTTGCCCTTCTCTTTGGTTTTATTCAGCAGACCTTGCTGCTTGGCCAGTTCAGTAGCCTGGATGCGGTATTTGGGAACGGTCATCAGGTAGTTGATGGCTTCTGTGTAGCTACTCCACCAGCTGTAATACTGCAACAAATAAATACATCTGTTTCTTAAATGCATAGTTCTGACTCTAATAAATTATTCTATGTGCCATATTCTAAAAAAGGACATGCCATACAAAAGACATTGCTTGTTGCAGCTGTCAGCAGCCTATGACGGACACCAGACCTCTTGTTGCACTGATCAAGCTGAAGATGAGCTTGTTACAGTTTTGGGGATTTTGCTGTCATTTTCTATAATCTGAAAATGTTTCAATTTATTTGTTTTTGTCTTAATTGACTTAAAACATAATACACATTTTTTTTTAAATTCTATAGGACAGTGACATGTTTTAAGAGGTGAATGTATACATTTCTACAGAACAATCTTTCTTTCTGTGTCTCTCTCCATTATCATTTATGATTTCGTTTTACTACTTCCAAACTGCAAACGAATAATACCAGGTTCCCCACACATTGATTTATTTGTGGCGGGTCGCCACAATATCAAAACTGACCACCTCAAATAGATTTTCCAAGAAGGCTTTGACTTCTTTGAATAAACATGAGCACTGCACGTTTCAAAATTAAAAAAATCGGGTGTTTTTAAATAACTATTTCAGAAGGAAACCGACTGTATTTAGAAAATTCTCGATTTCATTTTAATTTGATCTTGCATGTAATGCTTGATAAGGCAGCGTTTGTAAGCATATCACTGCTTTACAGACATTACTGGAGAAAACTCTCTCCCGCTCTTAAAGCGCCTCCTGCTGGCAGGAAATTAATTTGCATATATATGTATCAACCTGTCCTGCAACCAATAAGCTTGTATAGGTTGTTTGTCCAAATCCCTGAAATACGACTCAGAGCATATACTACAATTGCGCCCCTATCAGCAAAAGGTCGTTTTCATATTAGTGTTTTGTACTCTTTTATTTACCCTCTGGTTTGTGTTTCGTGTAGCTCAGTTAGTAGATTATTGCATTATACCTTGATATGTAATCATGCTATCATGGGTTCGATCCCATGGGGACCGACGTTCACGAAAATGTATATGCTCAATAAATCATAATTTATGTAAGGGTTAGGTTTAGGGGTGGGGTTAGGTGTGGTCATTCGAACGAATAAGCCACCTACAGTAGTAAAATATGTACGAAATACTGTGAGATCGGTGTAAAACGCCCATACATTGCATTTAAATAAACGTGCGTTTTGATTGGAAATGACGTTATACGTCAATTCATGACGACAGACGCAACGCGATACTGTCATTATCTTAGCTTTAAAACGTAATATAGGTCGTAACAAATGCTTGCACAAATGACCTATATGGTCGTTTTTTGTTGGAGGACAGGCTCATATGTATATAGGGGGTGGGGGAGTGCAGCCACAAATTGAGTTTGAAAGATTTAACACATCCTCTACTAATAATGGCACCTTTGGTAAATATGCGCAAACTGTCATTCAAAATATTCACAATAATCTAACTATTACCTTGAAAATAAAAACGTGGAATAAACAAAACACATTTTATGGATCATCACTTTACCATTTCTCCTGGTTTCCTTCTCTATCTATCTTTCTTTCAGATGTAGAACCAACTGAAGCCTCCCTGTAATGAGACATCACCCTCACAATGAGTCTCAGCTCACTGGGTTTTGCTAATCTTTGCCTGTTCTTAGTGTCTTTGTGAAAAAGAGCAAATTCCCAAGCATATTTAGATTGCTCCCGCTGACTAGATCCAGCCACTTATGAAGTCTTCAGATGACGCCAACCCCCGAGAGAACTCTGCATAAACATACAAAACTGCCAAATTGTAAACATCATGATCACATCATGTAATCACTGTTTTAATGTGTTTTTTCTGCTGAATATGACGTTAACTGCATGATTTGTGTAGCCTAATCTTAGAACATTTAACATAGCAGAACTCTTCTTTGTAATGTAGAAACATTCATTTTCTGTAAAGCTGCTTTGAAACAATTTGCATAATAAAAAGATTACATTCACAATTTGCAATACAAATAAATGTGAACTGAATAAAACTTGATGGCTCTTTTTTCTTTCTCCTCTGCATGCAACTTAGCAAACCTTGGTGGAGACGAAACAAGGACAGCATGCTTTTCAGTTTATTATAAATCAAAAGTCACCCTTAAATTATGATATGTCTAAAAAAAAATGTTTTAACTTGTTTTAAATTTGAATATACTATGAGCGCCTTCAGAAGGTTTCAGAGAACTAAAATCTTTTACAGCTGCTTGGATTCAACTCGCTTTATTTTTCTCAATCTTTTTTATAAATAATTTTTAGTCATGTAGGATGTTCGGTGCATTACAAGCTTGGGATGCTGTTTAAGAAGAGAGTGTGTGCGTGTTTTTCCTACATAGAAATGTAGAAAATACTAAAGATTACAACACCGTATAACATCCCTGAATTATACACATTTTTACATATATAAGTCACATTTCTAATCGATATAGATGTAATGATTAACAATAAAGATTAAAATTAAGGACAAATATGCACATTAAAAATGCGTCACTGAAACGCATCCAGAATAAACACAACATAATTCCATCTTATTAACTAACAAAGACCTAGTTCAAAGACACTATACAGTGATGCCAACCTTTAATAAGCAGTTAGTTTATCACACAGAACACCATTGCTGTAGTTAAACTATGATGAGTCGTGCATCTAGCAAGAACTTAACGATAACAGATACACAAAATAATCATATTGATTTATATATTTAACATGCATGAGTTAAATAAATGCCAGTAATGAACAATACCGCACAAATCATGGCAATTATAAAGAAGGACCTTATTCTGTCCCAAACAGTGAGGTGGATATAAAACCCATCAGCTATATTCAGTTCTTTACTGAAACCTGTTGGCACCATATATAACTAAGAGAACAACTTGTGTTACATCAAAAAAAATTAAGTCGTGATCACGAGAAAACAACTTGCGTTATGAAGAGATCAGGAGATAAGTCTTGAATTTCTTAATAATTGAGGGGTGCAAAATAATTTTAATCATTAAACAAGATTAATTTTCACTTAATTGAATCTTAATCTTCACTTATTTGGAATAAATTTTCTAAGATAACACACTGAACATTGTGTCTAAAATTAACTAGGCCCTCACTTAGCATCAGATCAGTGAAAACACAATGAACATTAACATGTGACTGCACCTGACTAACATACATGTTTTAAGAATATTAAAAAAATACATATTTCAAGACAACAAAGCAAAGGTAACTTTAGGCTAAAATATGTTAACAAGTCAGGAAACGATAGTAGGACCACATCAACATTAACACTGAATAAACCTTCATATACATGTTGATTTATTTTATAAATATTGTAACCAAATGCTACTAATTACCAATTATATCAGTGCTGTCTCTCTAAATCAATTTATTAAAATTGCCCGCTATGAACTTCCTGGAACTGGATCTGAAGTCTACATGAATCACGTGACGATAAACCATTTCGAACTTCTGATGGCACAGCTCTCTCTCTCTCTCTCTCTCTCTCTCTCAACGCCTCTGACACAAGCACAACAAGAGTAAAGTAAATGACAGAATTTTTGTTTTTGGATTATCTATTCCTTTAAGGTGAGCATTTTTTGCACTTTTGTTAAAATTTGAAAAGGCTAACATAACATTTCTGGACTTATTTTTAAATGTTTAAGTATTTTTGGTCATTTGTGATCATGAGACTAAATAGAATCTTTCTGCACTGGTTTAATTCCATAAGAAAATGTCTTCGACTAAAACACTATACACATGTAGACCCGTCACAATAACAACTTTTTGTTGTGCTATATAGTGCCCCAAAAATAATTGTGATAAGCTATATTACTGTCATTTTAAAGACCATTTTATGCCACTGAATATATGTAACGGCATAATAACGCCTTTTTGTCACGAGGGTCCATAGATGAAACACACCAAATTGGGTTCTCTGAGATTTACAGTCTCTGATTCCAAAACAGATTTAGAAATGAATATAAGGATTAAGAAAAACTATCATCAGTATGTCAGCTTTTTCAAGGCAATGGCAACAGATGGCAGTAAATGACCAGAACATTTTGTGATGAGGGGTGTACTCACCTGAAACAGTGAGACTGCACAAATAGTTACGAGAATCACTATCCTAACGTCTACTTTGGGAGCAAGTCTTCTTCTGTAGTAGGTGTAG
Organism: Carassius auratus; assembly: GCF_003368295.1. Lineage (NCBI taxonomy): Eukaryota > Metazoa > Chordata > Actinopteri > Cypriniformes > Cyprinidae > Carassius > Carassius auratus. The sequence goes on from NC_039247.1 coordinate 29,528,147, forward strand.
TAGTGGCTGTAGTATTTCTCTGGGTGGTCCAGCATGTAGTCGTAGTCCTTACGTAATTCTTCATCCTGAAAGTTGCAATATGGGAGTCTATTAAGCTGTTATAACCATTTACCATGTCTCAAAATTGCAATGGAAAGCACAATTCATCTTTGATGCTAGTTGATGCTAGTTTGATGACAAACGCTTGACAGTAATTTTACTGTAAAAGCTTGAAGACTTTACATTTGGTCAGTCAGACAACTCTATGAAAGACATTTAGGCCATGTTTACACCTGGTATTATGATGCTTTTTGTTCAAGTAGATCACAAGTAGATGTGGGAGACACATTTACCGTTCACACCTGGTGTTTTAATTTCGTCTCTTCTGTCCACTTATCGTGATTTGTTTTGACGGGAGGGTGTATGAGCCAGTGTATGTGGGAATTTTATGATCTTACCATTTAATATTGTGGAAAAAAACTATTTTTAGTCTTGTCTTTTTTCGTCAATGATACTGCATGTTCATTTAGTCGTTCGGTTATTGTTTAATGACCTTAGTATCGTCTTGTTTTCGTCAGTGGAAAAAACCTTGTTGACTAACATTTTTCGTCATAGTTTTCATTAACAAAACTGTCTACATGCAAAACTAAACCACTAAAAAGAAAAACATTTATTTTTAATGGGTCACTTTAAAATTTATTTAACATTTAAACAAATTCTCAGTTAATGTATAGGAAATTAACATGGTAATTAGGGCTGCACCATAAATCGAAAGATCGTGTTTCCACAGAAGCTGTGTTTGTCATGCGTATCTTTCAGTGAAGCACAGTTCTGTGATCAGTAGTAAATCTCCATCTAAAAGCCAGAGGGCGCTCTTGCGCTGAAACTCCAAATATGCCTCACAGAAGAAACCCAGGAAATGCCTATAGCTGTAGCTGGATGAACTAACCCTTTAACTGCTTTCATTGATTCAATAAGACTAATAAACACACAACTATGACAATGTATTGTTTATGTGAGTTAATATTATTATAATTATCATTAAAATAAAGTATATTTATAATGCAATGCCTTTATCACTGCTCAGAATACTATGAAAAATGTTGCATACCTTATTCTGTGCATGTTATGAAGTGAGTTTGGAGTAAAAATGTTATTAAATGTGGCGTTTTCACATGCTTTCAGATGGAGCAGCATTTACTACACAGAGCCGTAGTTCACTGAGAAGCTACGAAAAAACAGCTGTCATTATCACAAACTATTTCATATTCACGCAATTAAATTGTCTGTCATTTTTTTGTATAACTTGTTACTGAAATACGCCTCTGTGTAGTAAATGCTGATCCATTTGAAAGCACGTGATGATTTACTGCTGATTACAGAACTAGCTTTACTGACAAAATGTGCGTGACAATCGCATTCGATTAATCAGTCAGCGGAGAGTAGGCAGTCTTTAGTGAATGCGGTTTCAACCACCTTTGGAAGTGGTCTAATGTGTTTTAGACTCCGTTCCTTAATACCAGGTGTAAACAGATAAAGATAAAAGTCATAGCAAAACAGCAGCAGGGTCTGTGCAGCATCATGTATTTAGTCAGCAAGTCCTGGGAAGAGTTATGTACAGACATGCAGAACCTTACAAGAATGAGAAAAATAAGTTTAACTTGAACAGAGAAATGGGTTCAAGTTGACTTTTGACCTTTTACTTTTCAAACTATTGGGACAGTGCCAAGTGAAAAATGGTTGAACCACACTTCAGTGATTAATGATAGTGTTTACTCAAATCAGAATCGCTAACGTTTCTATATTTTCAGTAAATGTAAGTGAGATATGCTTTTTATGATTTAAAATTGTCATTTTGGCCAATCCTAAATGGGTTATACCATTGGCACCTAAGCAGCTGAAGTAAATACTACAGAAAAACACATTCAGGATGTTTATTTAATGCATAAACAGAGCAATAATATAACATAAGTGTCGAAAATGCATGGACATGATGCAGTTGGATGATAGAGGTTAGCCTCTTTAATTAATGCTGTTAAACTGAAAGTACAAAGCAAACTGTTCGCTTAACCACAACATTGCATACTTTTTATTTATTATATTATTTAAAAGCCCTTGCTACGTGTACTGTGTTAAGCTAACTGAGACTTGTTATAGCACTTATATTGCTCTTTTTGTTGGTTTTGATTGCTTCCCCTGTCCTCACTTGAAAGTCACTTTGGATAAAAGCGTCTGCTTAATGAATAAATGTAAATGTGGATAAAATATTTGAAAGCATCTTTTTTTTTTTTTTTTTTGCTATATTTTAATACTTAAATAAAGTGAAGCAACACTTCATTAGAGAACTGATGAGAACTTGAACATGATATAACAATGGACAAAAGCATTGTAACTGCTCACTAGATTGGTGAGGTTTGTTGTAATAACAGATTATTATATTTCTAAGCACACATTATTATAACAATCAGTAGGTTGCCATAATAACATCAGCATACCATTAATGCATTTCTGACTGAACTGAAACTATATTAAATCCACCTCACGCAAGCTTTTATTTGAAGTTTAAGTTTATACACTAAGTTACCTGTATGAAACCGTTTTCCTTCATAGTGCAAATTCTAAAATCTCCTGACAAGGGCGGCATGGAAGCGGGCGCTTGTTTTCAGGGTTACCTTGAGTGTCTCGTAAGCGGTCGCGACGAGCAGGAACTTCTGCTGCGCGGTTTCTCGGGTGTCGTGGCTCTCTCCGGGCTGGTATCTGTCCGGGTGATATCTGCGGGCCAGCTGGCGGTACGCGCGGCCGATCTCCGCTTTACTGGCGTCCCGCGAAACCCCCAGCACGTCATAACAACTCTGAGTCCCGCAATACAGTCCCTCAATGAGCGCGGAGACCGAAGAAAAGCCCGAAATAAAGACAAGACCGATGCATAAAGTCAGTCTCGTCTCAATGGACGCGGCCATGTCAGCGTTCTGACGCTACGCTCGCGCTCTGATGACGCAACGTGAGACGTACACGTGTTGAACAAGCTTCAAAATCACGTGGTTTTGAAACGGTCCAAAACTTTTGGATGGAATTGGCAACATTTAACTACGTTTTTACGTTTTAGCATATTGTTGTATATTACGAAAATAAAACTAACAAAGGTCTTATTGTTAATGTGTTTACATTGCTGGCAAAATTTTATATACACAAAAAAGTTTATATTCATAGTTTAAGTTTATTGTTGAATTACAACATTATACATTATCCCTTACAATTAGTCAGTTACTCATCAGTCTGTCAGTCAATACATATACATTTATTCATTTAGCAGATGCTTCCAAAGTGACTTACAAATGAGGACAGTGGAAGCAATCAAAAACAACAAAAAGAGCAATATAAGTGCTATAACAAGTCTCAGTTAGGTTAACACAGTACACGTAGCAAGGGCTTTTAAATAAATAAAAAGAAAACAGATAGAATAGAAAAATAATAGAGCAAGTTAGTGTTAGAGGTCTTTTTTTTGTAATTGTATAATAAATGAAAATTCTTTTTTTTTTTTTAAGAATAGAATTAGAATTGTAAGTGCTAAAGTTAGAGGGTCAAATAAAGATGGAAGAGATGTGTTTGAAGATATGTAAGAACTCAGCTGCTCGGATTGAGTTGGGGAGGTCATTCCACCAGAAGGGAACATTTAACTGAAAAGTCTGTAAAAGTGACTTTGTGCTTCTTTGGGAGGCACAATCAAGCGACGTTCACTTGCAGAACACAAGCTTCTAGAGGCACATAAGTCTGAAGTAATTTATTTAGGTAAAGGGGTGAAGCTAGTGGTGGTTTTGCATGCAAACAGTCTATACTTTCTATTCCACTGAAACTAATACATCGAGACTGACAAAGACCTTGCCCTGTTATTTGATTGCGTAACTTGTGCGTGTCCGGGCAGCAGTAGCTCCTCCTCCTTCACATGCTTGTTCAGCTTGTTATTCACTTCAGTCATGGGTCCCAGAGGAAGCGTTGGTTTTTTCCTGTTAGTTCTGCTGAACCTGAACCTGAACCCACAGTGTGTGTCGGGAGGTAAGGTCATCGTCTGGCCTTCTGAATTCAGCCACTGGCTCAATTTGAAAGTCATCCTGAACGCACTGATCGCAAGAGGACACAATATCACAGTGGTGACCCACTCAGCTACACCGTCTGTCAACACCACCCCATCTGCGGGTTACAATGTGGAGATTTTACAGGTGCCTCACACAAAGCAGGACATCCTGGAGAATATGGAGAGGATGCTGAAATACTGGACTCACGATCTACCCAATGACAACATCATCAGGGCTTCAATGAAGATCAAGGAGATGCTTGACATAGGCACAGAACAGAACCAGGTCGTGTGCAATGAACTCTTTGCCAGAAAAGACCTGCTGGAGAAGTGGAGAAAAGAGAAGTTTGACGTCTTACTTGCAGACCCCCTTTTCATGTGCGGGGAGCTGCTGGCACGGAAGCTGAACGTCCCGTTAATCTTCAGTCTCAGGTTTTCATTCGGTAACACTGTAGAGAGGCTCTGCGGCCAGCTGCCGGCACCGCCATCCTACGTCCCTGCCGTCGTCTCTGAGAATACAGATGAAATGAATTTCTTGCAGAGACTGAAAAACTTCCTCTTTTATGGCACACAGGATATCCTGTTTTATCTAGTGGCTAAATCAAAGTGGGATCACTTTTATACACAAGTCATGGGTAAGTGCATTCACAATTCATTCATTGCAGTGAAAAAGACCTTGTTCTGTATTAGAGGCAGTAGATCATGAATGTCTTTTTTTAAATATATATCTGTTATACATAAACAGATGAATTAGTAGTTGCACATCTTTTAACTCAAATGAACACTGTTTTATTTCGTCTATGGTGAGCACATTTAGGCCTAAATTAACATTGGTGTATTTGAATTGCATATACACTTTCCATCAGTTTGAAGCAAACGGTTTTACATAAACTAATAAACTTAATATACGCATATTTGTCACAGGAATGTAACGGGTAAGATTTCTGTAGTAGTACTAATAAACTAAATGCATTTTAAATACACGCACACACACACAAAACTGTTTAAATATTTATCATCAATAAACCCTTTTTTTAATCTCATACATTTGAAGTAACAAAATATATAACTTTTCCAGGGCTAGCCATATTGTAACCGTGTTCAAATAACTAAATAAATGTAATTGTTTGTATAATTGTACTTTATGTTGTAACTGCAATCCAAATAGATGGAAAATTGATAAGCAGTTCAAAGTGAATTAACATATTTACACATATCTCATTGACACATGAAAGGCTGTTGAACATTTTCACCTTTCACCTTAGATCAAATACATTCAATGAATTACACGTTGACATTTAGTGATCACATGCCCTTATTAAAGTGCACTAATAAAGAAAAACACACCTCTGATCCTTGCACTTGTTATGTCAGCAAACCCATGCATCTTCAAGTGTTTTCTGATTGGTTAAAATAGCTCAGGCCATTTCTTGGACACTTTTATTGATTTTCAGGAAATACTCACATAGTTATAAAGAATATGAACCTGCCATGAAGAAAACAATGTTTAAACGTTTATTAGATGATGTGTTTGCACATAAAAACACAAGCAATATAATACAATGGCTTTACAACTGGTCTTAAACACGAACAAGCTAATTCAGGGTCACCAGTAAAACTCTGGCAAGAACTTCCAACGTTATTTTTATTTCTACAGTTCTGACCATTAAACAAGCTGAAAAACACGAGCTAGAAGGTCCTGGATAGGTCACTGGATGTTATAACACATCATTCAGAATAGCTTCAAATAATACAAGAAACATAAAACCACTGATAACGTGAACTTTACCATGCAGTACTTTCACATTCAAGTGCACTGGAGCAGTAGATCCTAAAAATTAGATAACATTCTCAGTTTTTAAGATTTGTTATGCAAGTTATTACGGGCATTTAAACTACATTTCACCATTAATCACACTACTTAAGTGTACACAACTTGTGAAATGTAGCATAGTAAACTTACATTATGCATGAGTACTCTGTTGAAAACATATTTACATTTTAATAATTAAGTGCTTGCCAAACACAAGTTACTACTTCTTGTTTTACTTTTAATAAAAAATTTAAAAAAAAAAAAAAAAAAAAAACAGATGACTTTATGATATTTTTTGTCAACTCTGTTATGGACAAATTAGTCAATATGTAGAAGTCATAACGGGAAAAATACTTCTTGTTTTATAAGACAAACATTCTTTACATTCCATCACCTGAAACTGAGATAATTTCACCTATTCATACCTGAAAAAAAAAAAAAATTATATATACAATATCCAGTTTAAAAAAAAAATTATGTTGAAATATGCAAAAATAAATCAATAATGTTTTTTTTTAAACAACTTTTTTTGTGTGAGTGTTAAAATAGTTCATAAACAGAGTTGACCCTTTAACCAAGTAACAGAATTATAAAGTGACAGAACTGACAGAATTGTCCGATGGACCGTCATTTTTGTTACCGCATTGTCAGCATTGTTACTCTACCTTATTAACAGAGTTGTAAAAGTATATATATACTATTATGGACTGTAGCATCTTGTAATTCATAAGAATGAGTAACAGTTTAAAAATATTTACAAATATAAGCATTTGAAAAAAGCAGAAAAAAAATAATGACCTCGAACACCAAATGTAAACGCAATTACAGAATCACTCTTATATTAATAACGAGCGTATGTTTCCGGATTCTTTACTCGTTGATGTGACGTAACTCCAAAGTCCTGCTCTGTCAGGTCTCTGCAGAGCAAAAGTGGGCGTTTATCACCATGTGGGTGTTTTCAAACTGCTGGGTGTTTCTCAATCATGCACTCTAAATGATCCCCCTTACCCAACCCCACCCCTAAACCTAACGTCACTATTACATCAACCAATCAGGTATCAAGGTGTAAAAACACCTTGATCTTGTAACTCCCATTACTTTCCTGCAGAGACCTATACTTGGCTCTGTCTCCACCTTTCACACAGAAACTTTCCTGAACGGGTACGCCCAGATCCTTGGTATCTTGTCGAAACCGCTTATATCATATATTGTCTGCTGCGTCTTCACGAGTGCTTCTAAAATGCAATGTTTGGGAAAGTCCTTTACACTTTTTGTAATCTTCCTACTCGGTGACTTGAGCTTTACGCACGGTGGACATGTGCTCGTGCTGCCGGGAGAATACAGCCACTGGTCCAACATGCGCAACATTGTGGACGAACTGTTGAACCGCAATCACAGAGTGACGGTTCTGGTCAACTCAGCCTCGCCAACAATAAACTTCACACAGCAGGAGAGGTTTCAGTATCTGGTGTTTGACGTGCCTCTGAAGGCGCACGAGGTGCACGGTCTGAGCGAACAGCTTCTTGATATCTGGTTGCAGTATCCCGCACCAAGTAAGGTCCAAATCGGTCTCCAGATCATCGATCTGCTGGGGAAAGTACGCGAAATGCACCGGACTATGTGCGACTGCATGCTGCGTAACGAAACGCTTATCAGTCGCTTGACGGCTTTAAAGTTTGATGTGCTTTTATACGATCCCATGAACATGTGCAGTGACTTGCTGGCAGAGATTCTGGACCTGCCTGTCGTGCTTTCCCTTCGCATTTCTTTGGGGTTTTCAATGGAGAGGATGTGTGGACAGATGCCCTCACCGCCCTCTTATGTACCGGTTCCTCCGACGGAGATGACCGATCACATGAGCTTCATGGAAAGAGTGAAAAATATGATTGTGTATGTCGTTTATTCATTTGCGTTTCGGATGGCCTCGATGACTTTGGATAATTACTACAGTGAAGTATTAGGTAAGATCCTCGCCGGATGCAATGGGTTCAAATGTTGCTTTTCTCTCCTGTACATCTGTAAACTGCGGACAAATTGATTGAGTTCTAGTTTAGCTATATTTTATCAAGTCGGTGAAGTCTGGTGCATGCTTTTATCCATTGCTGTTAACTGTGGTAGGGAATGATCAGCAATCAACTCGAAAGTTGCAACAGCACTGTATTCTTGTACAAATTGTGATCAATTTTAACATTTAATATTCGTTCTATATTCAGTTTCAGATCTCAATGCACATTTCAACGTTTGTCAACTTAGCTGTAATTCAAATAACCATTGTAACTTATAATTGTCAAAATGTTCTTGACTTTCTGTTGAGCTTTAGGATTAAACTTCTGACCTCTGCATTGATTTCCCTTACGAAAAATAACCATGGTTTTATTATAGTAAAACTGTAGTAACCCATGGTTTTTTGGCGTATTGACTGCCATTTGTAAAACCACAGATTTACTACAAATACCATGGTTAAACTATGGTTAATATAGCAAAACCATGGTTAATTTGTGGTTACCATGGTTTAACTACAGTAACCATGGTTTTTTGGTTTTATTTGTAGTAAAACCATGGTTAATTTTCGTAAGGGTTGAGTCTCCTCAAAAAGATCTTGATGTCCAAAAAATAGTGAATCAGCAACTTTGTAGTATAAACAGTTTTGGATTTAATGGATTTAAATGTTCTATATTATCTCCAAAACTAGTGCTATATAAGGAATGATGTTCAGAGTTATTTGCACTTGGTCAGAGACCTTTAGGTCAACTTTTTAAGTTATTTGTATACCTAAGTTGATTTAGACTTAAAAAAATGTGCAGAGTTTAATGGGTATGAAACCAAACATCCAACGCATGTCAAACGATAAACTATTTTTACTTCTGTGCTGCACAATCATAATGCAATCATCCTGAGCTTTGAGCCTCAACACAAGGAACAGTGTGACAGTGCTAACGCCCAATCTGCTATTTTGTCCGACAAACAACACAAACAAGAGTAGATTAATGCCGGTGAACTTGATCCTGAAAAACAGTGTATTTTGACGTCTTTTCGCAGTTTAAAAAAAGATTCCTTCTGATGTTCATTCATGTTTATTTCATGCTATAACTAGTAAAGAGGAAGAGATGATCGGGTCACATCACGCTTGAACTGAGGTGCTAGTACAACGATGTCTCCACACATTAAAGAGCCACAAAATGGGATTTATTTGAATCTCTTAAAAAAAGTCAAAATTTGGAAGCTGAGACTTTGTTTTATACCAGAAGTAAGCTGCTCTGTCTTGTCTGTCGACATGTAGTCAGTGTCCTCTTTGCTCTGCGATATATTTGTCACTGCATGAGAACATGATGTGTGGCATATTTATATCATCTACGAAGGTGTAGGAGGATAAAATGTCCAATCATATCCCTCGGTCCGAGAGCTACGATAGGCTGTCCTTCCTGCCTGTCAATGTATGTATTAAAGTGGGTGATATTGATGCTGCAGCATTAGGCCCATTGCTGAAATCGGCCCAGATGAAAACAGACAAGAATTTTGTGGAAGCTGAACAGTTTTCCTTCAATATATTAACCTCAAAATAATTCTTAGAATGAAATTACAAAAAACAAAGATTCGTTTTTATTTTGAATATACACAAATAAAGGCAAAACTTTTACAATTTGGATTATCTTAACTAAAAGGAGTCATTAAAAAATCAAGTGATTGCACCAGCGGTGCATACGCACTCACAGTTAAGCATTGCTTGACAACGCAGCCTGTTTAATATCATAATAAACTACAGTCAGTCAAACATGAAGAAACACACACACACAGAGAGAGAGACACACACTGCTCAGTTTAAATATGTAGTAAAATCTGTTAGGTGTTATCACCGTACTGCCGTGATGTTAGTTTTACGTGGATGTTGGAATATGAGTAAATTACATAATAAATAATAATTTGGCATTCAAATACATTGCGGATATGGAAAATTTGATTTTGTGTCAAACGTGAGACCCAACATTGGTTTTAGTTTTGTTTTAGCATAAATGAATTTGTTTTGGCTTGTCGTTTATATTGCTATAGCTTCTTATATTTTTAATCCTTGTTCTTTTCTAAATACTGTTAATTGAAAGGATGTGTTGTGGAGTGCAGGGAACTAATAGCCTAGCTATGTTTACAGTGTTTATTATAGCCTAATGTTTGTAAACACTGCATTAGCGACTGCATTAGTTCTGTTACCTAAATTAAATAATAAAAGCAACTTTTCTTCTTTTCTTTCCCTAAAAACACTCTTTTAATATATACACGTAGCATATTTTAACCATGCAGTGAATTTTGATTTAAAATATAACGTTCTAGAAACATTGATTTGTAACATTCCAAGAACATAAAAGATCCAGGATCTTTAATGTTAGTAGAATGTTATTTAAAGGTTAGTATGATGTTCCTGTAATATTCTCTCAGTCATTCAAACACCTGCTGTGAACAAGCACTGAAAGAAAAAGAAATAAGAACACAGACTACAACTTTCTTCAGCCACAGTTACAAGACTTTAAATCTCTAAAGATCTGATTAAACAGCATTGCCAGCTTTACTTAATGAGGTCTTATTGTAAAGTGATAACTTTTGTTTTTTATAGTTCTTTTGCACTTTAATATGTAAAACATTTGACTTTAATATATTAGTCTGTATTGCTTTATTGTTTTAAATGTTTAGTTATTTTTGTTATAAGAAAAAAGTTATTTAACCTGTTATACTGTATTATGACCACTTAAAAAAAAAAAAAATCCAATACTGTGATAATCCCGTATACCGTGAAAAAAGCATTATCAATTAACAGCAACAGGAAAATTTGATACCGGCATATCCCTAATTACAATATTACTAACCAGATTGACTTTATTTCTGTCACATGTCTACAGAAGTTCAACATGATCAACATGTATGTTTTAATAAAAGCCCAGTGACTGCATTAAAGTAGTTTAAGTTATTCAACTGATATATATATATATATATATATATATATATATATATATATATATATATATCAGTTGAATAACTTAAACTACTTTAATGCAGTCATTGGGCTATAATATGTATATTGTAAATAAATATACTGATGTTTAAGAGTGTATAAATATTGTCCTTTTTAACTTTTTGTTTAAAACATGTTTTGTGTTCTTTATACACTCACAGACATCACCATTTTCATGCCAGCATAGAAAACATGTTCATGGCTCCCAGCATGCTGTATTTTTTCTTTTTTTTGATTGTCACCATTGTTGAGGATTGTATGACAACGATACAAAATAAAGCATTAAGTTGAAAGCATGCTGCGCAGCCTTGACTTCACTGACACGATCTAAGAATTCGCCCTGGATGAGGCTCAAAAAACAGCAATATAAGTAAGTAGAACTAGTAAGAGTGACAGTATGCCTAGGTTAAGTTGATCTTGTTTAGCCTTTTCTGCATTAAGTGCCTTTTCTGATAATTGCTGTTGAATGTTGATGTTACATAGCTTGATGTCAATCTCATTTTCAGTAAAGGCTGGCTGGTTGCGTCGCTTCTTGGTCGTTCTGAGTGCGCATGTATGGTGAGTGTTGAATGTACATGCACCAATGCCAAGAAAAAAATAGGCCCTTTTTGTGCTGCAGCATCAGGATCAATTTGCAGCACTGTATTTTTGTATAAATTGTAGTAATTTTTTTTGTTTAATATTCATTATATATTCAGTTTCAGACCTCGATGCACATTTCAACATTTGAGTCAAAAGCAACTTAGATTTACACAAACTAATGTCCTTTGCTCACACAAAAATACGTGTGTGTGTGTGTGTGTGTGTGTGTGTGTGTGTGTGTGCATGCATATATTTAGCACTGTAAACCAATAAAAAATGTATAATAGTCAAACTGTTCAGAAACATTTTCTTCGACAAAACTTGCCGCTCAGCTTTAAGATTTATCTTCTGACCTCTGCATTGTTTGAGTCTCCCCAAAATGATCTTGATGCCCCCAAAATAGTGAATCGTGAATCGAAGTCATCTTTGTTAGTCTAAACAATTTTGGAGTGCGATGGATTTAAATTTTCTTTGTTATCCAGGAAGGGCAATTGGGCATAAAGCATGTGCAAAATCAGTTGTGCGGATCACTCCACTGTGGCAACCCTTGATAAAACGTGTGCAAGCCAAATGAAGAGAGAGAAAATGTTCTATATTGTAGATTTGTTGTCGAATATACTGGGCTGTGATCCACTTCACTTTTAGACACACACTAGCAAACTTCCCTAAGCACATTCCCTCAGGGAAATCCCCACTGCCATTTTCACTTTGTGACGTAGACAAGGGACCCTCGACCCCTCAATTTTGACTGATGTAGTGAGTATACACTGCGGGCTGCTCAGTAGACTACAGTGCAACACGATAATGATATCATTGCAAATTGCGTTTAATTGTGATTAGAATGCTGCATCCAACAAATTGAATAATTGAAATGATGGAAATAATACATAAATTCATCATTGCAGATTCCGCGTGATCAAGGACTTAGGATGGTCCAGTTCAGCCCATTGCAAAGTTTCAGCTAGTACTGGGCTCTCATGCAATGTAATCAATGACATACAACCGATTAAACAGGATACAGGGTTAGCGAGGGAAGGGCACACATGATGAATTGGAACCCAGCCCTGGTGTCCTGTTGGTTCCTGTTGTGTCTCACCTCGGTGCTCCCAGATTTGTCCTGCCCTTCCCTTCCCTTCCCTGCCCTGCCCTGTCCTGTCAGCATATTTGTTACTTTTGGGTAGTTTTAGATCAGTATTTTCTTTTTCAAACTTAAATAGACAGCCTACTGCACTCCAATCCTTATAATGCTCTATCGAAACATTATAGTTGGACTGTTATAACTGATGCTTGCAGTTATATTTTTCATTTTCATTATTCATTATGTAATGAATTATTACTTAGACATGCTATGTGACAGCTTGTTTTGGATAATGGTGATCTTTAACCACTTGCTGAAGAGAGTGTTTCTCTCACATTAAAAATGGGTCTCTATGGCAATGATTTTTAAAATATGTTTTATATAAAATTATATACATAAAATATATAAACTAAGCAGCTTTGTTTTATCTTATGTAAATAAGAGGTTGCAGTAACTTATTTCTACAGATTTCCATAATTTTAATGGCATCCATCATTTTGAAAGATAAAATGCTACAGAGAAGAAGTCCATTTCATATATAGCGTGTCTGTTATCCTATTTTTAAACAGGAGATTTAAATATCAAATAATAAATAGGATATTATTAAATCTGAATTTATTTGTAGGATTATTCCAAGCATGTGCCATTTAAATGACAGAAGACACTCATGCGACTAAATTGTGAGCAGGTGTTCGTATGATCACAGAACTCACTTCTTCACTGTGAATAGATCGTCATTCGAATCCATAGTTTTATCAGTGGGGTGCAATGTAATTATTTATTTTATCTTTTTACAGACATCCACACGAGAAACAATAACAATCTAAATAAGGTTTTCTATTTATGTTTTCTAAAGAAAAAGTTTTGTTAATGGTAACATTTGCATGTCCCTCTACATAGTCAGAACAACAAAGGCAAAACGAATAAAAGAGATTAGACTGTCAACTGCAAGCTTGAGTTGAATGAAAGTTTAAGTCAACAGTATTCATTATCTTTTGACAAAATAGCTTTAATGATTCAGGACAAAGTGCACCTACCCTCTATAATGCAACACGAACTTTGCCCAAATCCTGTTGTGCACATAACTTATTCCTTTAGATCCTCGTTTCCCAGACCAGGCTGCACTTTCAGAAGCAGAAACATTTGACCATGATTTCTGGGACTTTATTTGTGCTTGTACTGCTGTGTGGAGTAGAAGCTGGCAAGGTTTTGGTGTTGCCAGGCGAGTACAGTCACTGGCACAACATGCGTGCGATCATTGACGCGCTGGTCGATCGTAACCACAGTGTGACTGTTCTGGTCAGTTCTTCATCACCTACTGTACCGCACACACGGAAGGAGCGGTTCGATTTCAATGTGTTTAGAGTCAACACGAAGAAAGAAGAGGCCAATGCTGTGTGGATTGACTTCATTCACCTCTGGATGAATGACACAGCCAGTAAATACGAGACCGTGGTCAACATCTGGCGAGTGATGTCAAACTTCATGCTGCTGGCTACTGACATATGCAAGGGCATGTTTCACAATGAGGATCTTTTACACATGCTTCAGGAATCTCATTATGATGTGCTGTTTTCTGATCCAATGATGCCATGCACTGACTTGATGGCACAGAAGCTGAATATCCCACACGTCCTGTCGCTGCGTGCAACATTTGCGTATACTTTTGAGCGGCTTTGTGGTCAGATGCCTACGCCGCCATCCTACGTTCCTGCAGCCGCTTTGCAAGATCACCTCACCGATCATATGAGCTTCACAGAGAGAGTTGAAAACATGCTCCTCTACATCATACATACATCTATATTTCGACTGAACATGAAGTACACTTATGACTGGCTTTACACTGAAATAAGAGGTAATTTTTGTTTGTTTGTTTTGGCCAACTTTTATGCATGTGCTTTAATTGTCGGAAGGAGTTGTCTATTTGGCATACAAAACTGATGGTTAAATCCATTCGTCAATGAATATAAGATATACAGTATGTGGAAGACAGCAGTTAATTACTTAAATGTTGTGCAATAGTGACAATATGCTTTAATAACATAACATGTTCTTGCTGCTTTCATAATTCAAAAAAGTTTCTCTTTTAGTTTATTTAAAAAAAGGACAGTACATAAAAAAAAGAAGAAACAATTTGCATCACTTCCCGCCATCTACTGACACAAAAATATGCACATTTACACATAGAGAGTCTCTAAATAATAAGTTAAAATATAAGCTAAATTTTTTTTTAAAGAAATAATATTCGTTATTCTACAACAGTTAGTACTTGCCCTTGATTTGATTGCCTGAGCAGCTGTCTAACATGTCTACACTGGACGCAACCAGCATGGTACATGAAGAGTCAATTCAATCAAGACTACTCAGTTTGATTAAGATTATAGTAGAGGTCCTGAACATTATTTTAGTGGCAGGCTTTGGTCAGAAAGGTTCAAATTCTGAGCTATCCACAACTGAGGTTTGAAACCCCTGAAGCTTAAAAGATTAAGCAACGATTCCTGATAGATGATTACCGTTGGCAAGACGCTAAGTCAGGGGTGCCGAACTCCGGTCCTTGAGAGCCGCAGCCCTGTAGAGTTCAGCTCCAACCCTACTTAAAACTCACCTGCCTGTTGCTTTCTAATAACTCTTCAGTCATTGATTAGTTTGTTCAGGTGTGTTTGATTAGGGTTGAAGCAAAACTCTGCAAGGCTGCGACTTTCAGGGACCCTTGTTCGCCGCCCCTACGCTAAGTGATCATGCCTGTATAAGGAGGAGCTGGGGATGGAGAAGGGTAAGTGCATGTCTTTGCAGACTAAAAGCCCAAAGTATACTTCACTTTTAATGCATATGTGAGGGACAGTGTACAGTGCACATGACGCGAATTGCATCATAAAAATAGTATACGTGTATTATGCATGCACCACCCGTTTTTTGTAACCATAGGTACTTTGTATGCGAAAGGTCGCATATGCGCACTGAATTATTTTTGCAGTAATCAGATGTTCCACAGGTGACAACACTATCCCTGGTCGTTTTTTTACAGCAGAAACAGAACAACAACAGCAAAATAGTGAGACTTCAACAACAGATGCCTGCATTGATAAGCTCTTGTGAGCGAGAGGGTATGAGACCGATGAGGGTATGCAATGCTTGTTCAACTCAACCTGGTCATATGACCGGTTACGCTTCAATATTAACTTATCTCTTTAAAGAACCCATGGCATTAAACATTTTAAGGGAGAACATTCTCTACTTTTAAACAATAAATTAACTCAAATTGATGAGAATATTTAAACATAACTGATGCACATAAATAATGCAAATAATGCCTCTTCATCTTCACAAACATCAAGCACTAGTCCAAGTCTCCAGTCATTGCGGGGAAGCTCTTCCTCCTTGACAATGACAATATCTCCAATCTACATTTCATCTTGGAGAGTGCCACCATTGTCTAAGAGTGATGTTTGCCGGATATTCCTTCCTCCATCTACTCCAAAATTGGTGTGTCAGATATTGTACTCTGCGCCACCCTTTCCTTGCATACAGATCCTCCGGCACAAATTTCCCAGGTGGAGGAAGAAGGACAGAAGATTCATGGTGAGTATCTCTTGAAGGACTGCTGGGTGCTTCGTGTATAGAGGTAAGAAAGCTTTCTTTAATCGCCCTCCCACCCTGCAAACACCATCTGCAGTACTGGGTCATATTGGAACAAAGGATGACTATTTGGAAATTTGCCTTGTTTAAATTTTTGCATCTCATCTTTGAAGACATCCCTTTGTGCCAATTTTACAAGCCTGATGCTGGCATTTCTCATGTCTTCTACATTTTTGGGTTTAACTGCCTTGTGTATCACTAACTGCTGAATTTGAGCAACAACATTCAATGCAGTGTGCCATTTCAAAAACCGATTAAACCACCAAAACAAAATCATAATTTGCTACCTTTGTTAGTAGCACTTGCACTGCCCTGATTTCAGGATCACCAATCAGTAGCTCTGGAGCGGGGATCTGATGTGATATTTTCTCTTTCCCAGAAAAACTTAAAACTCATCAATTCTGACACCTTAAGGCCGCTGGAAGGGTCTATATAATGCCACTGTTCAGGGTCAGTCGTTTCTCTGATTCTTTGGACTCTTTTTGCTACGAAAATGTGAAACCTACGGGCTTTGTTATTAATGTAGCATCAGACTACCTTTGAACTGGTCCAAAAATATTCTTGAACAATTTTGAGCTCCATCTCCTCCTTTAACATGCTATTGACTGGTGAAGAGATCACAGCAGCAGTTAACTCAAGTCTGGGTAAGGTCACGACCTTTGTGGGTGCAACCCTTGCCTTGCCAATAACTAAGGAGCAGTGCACTTTTTAGTTTTAGATCAGTACACTCGGGTATATGAGCATTGACCATAGCCATAGCCACTCACATCTGAAAAGTGATGGAGTTCGATCCTCTGAACAGTCCCTAGATAGTCAGGAACAAAACATCTTGCAATCTGGAGATTGTGCAGATTCTTCAATTAATTTATCCAGCTAGTCCATTGTGGCATCAACTCTGTGGGGAGTGGGTCATCCCATTCAATGCCCCTTTGGCACATCTCATGTAGTACTTTCTTTCTTAATAAGAGGAAGGGAACCAGGAAGCCTAATGGATCAAACACAGATGCGATGGTTGAGAGGATTCCTCGCCGCGTTGCTGGTTTCTCATCCAGGGCTACTTTAAAGGAAAAGGTGTCACTATTTACACTTCATTTAACTCCCAACACCATCTGGATTGGGAGTTCATCAGAAACAAGCTCCACATCTTGAACATCGCAGGCTCACTCACTGACAGGTATAGACTCCAAATGACCTTTTTGTAATTTGAGATGAACTTGTGTAAACGCAATTTCCCTTTTGAACACACATTTCGGGCCTCTTGTACTAGTTTGATAGCTGAGTCCACATTTTCCACACTATTGAGCCCATCATCAACATAAAAATAACTTTTAATGAAACTGGATGCAGCTGGATGTTCTCTTTTGTTTTGACATCCAAGATACTTCAGTCCATAATTTGCGCAGCCAGGAGAGGATGCTGCTCCGAAAAAGATGGACTTTCATGCAATACTCCTTTGGCTCTGTGTTTGTATCGCCATTTTTCCACCACAGGAACCTTTAGTAATCTCTGTCTTCCTGGCTTACATGGAACCTGTGAAACATCCTTTCTACATCACAGATAATTGTTATTAGATATTTGTGAAATCTGCAGAGTACCCCTGTTAGCCCGTTAGTGAGATCAGGCCCAGTTAACAAGTAATCATTTAATGCGGTGCCATCATATTTGGCAGAGCAATCAAACACAACTCTAATATATACTCCCTGGTGAGGAATATACCAAACATTTCCTTCTTTAGGTTAGTGTTCAGCTCTCTCCGCATCACCATCCTTGAAGACACCTTCCATAAACTTTACATAGTCATCCTTGAATTTTGGGTCTTTCTCAAATTTTCCTTTCAGAAGCTTCAATCGCACCAGAACCTACTGCTTATTTTCAGGTAACTGTGGGCATGTCTTAAAGGGGAGGGGCATCTCAAGGTGTCCCTCTGAGTTCTTGTGAATGTTCTCATTCATAAGTTGCATGAACTGTATATCATCTTGTGATATGCTCTTTTCCCTTTGTATTTATATCTCTAAAGTCTGATTCAAGGGCTCTGATGACAGAGGTCGGTGTCAGTATTGGGAGTTCTTTAACTCTTTCACTCTGAACAATGAAATCTTTTCCCGTCATTGTGGTAAGCTTTAACTTGAATGGCTCTGAAATAGCCCCCATCTTCTGACATACCTCTTGATTCTCTGAATCCATGTTTCTTCAACCCATAATACAGAGGTCCCGCGTTCAACTCAGCCTTGTCATATGACCTGTTACGCTTCAATATTGGGTGCATTCGACTTGAAGCTCTGCTACAGATGGCGATCAGTAGGTGCGTTCGATTTGATGCAGCATTGCGCAAACCGATAGCTATCTGACTTGAAGCAGTGCATGCCGGGTAGAAATTTTGTCAGACTTGAGACATGTCTGTCACGTGTGGCATCAAAGTACCGCGAGAGCAATTCGAGAGCAGCCGTCTGACTCAGCCGCCGCAGATTCTCCAGAGTGGCTGCAGGAGTGCTGATGACGACACAGCTGTTTCACGATTGGCCAGATTCAGCACATGAAAATGATCACGTGTGTTTTGGGTTAGACTAACCTTTTCAGTTCCAATAATGGCAACAAATCTGAGTTTTTAGAATGGTAAACGCTTTTAAATGTAGTCACACTGTTGTATTGAGTCCCATTTATCAACACTGATAAAAGCATATATGCCCTAATGTATTAGTATTTAAATAGTATATGTCTATGTTTAACTTTGTTCTTGAAAATATGGCGCTGCTTATAACCAAAATATAAGAAGTATGTAAAAACAGTTTCTGTTGCTCATTAAAAAGTTTCTAAAACGTCTGTGTATTTTACAAATGCTGCATTTAATGTACTTCATTTGTGACAAATTATGCAAACACCAAGTGAGTGTCACTAACAAGAGCAGAAAGTGTCCGGCTTGCGTTCGACTTGAAGCACGACTGTAGGTGGTGATCAACGAGAGTAGCCGCTTGCAGTCGGGGGAGAAGTTGAAAACACGTCAAGCCGGTAACTTTCGGCTCCCGTTAGTGACACTCACATGGTGTTTGCATACTGTCTCACATATGAAGTGAATTAAATGCAAACTCCAACTGAGCTTGATGATGTAGATGTCACGTGAGCAACCTGTCTGACAATTGTAAGTCTTCTAATTGCTGTGCCAAGAGAAATCTGAATCAACCACAGAATCTTGCAGAGAAGGTCCTCCTCCACGTCCCCCCAATAGCCTCATAGACAGTAAAAGATTGCCTGCGAGCTTCTCCTCCTGTCCATACGGTAATTTCTCTACTGTGCGACAGAGATTCGCAGGTTATGATGCAATCGTTAGCCGATTTTATACAAAAACTGCTTCTACGGGGCCATAATGTAAGATACAAGGTAATGGAGCCTTTTATAAAATTTTGTGGTTCTTTAGAAATAATGAATGGACAAATGGAGTCCTTAAACGCCTCAGATGTAAAGTTATTTGCTGTCAAAGTGACACAAAAATGAATGGGAGTCAATGGAATGCTAACAGCAGGTGGGGGTCCGCTAGCCGATGGCGGCGCCCAGGGGTGCTTCAATAAAATATGAAACCCTGGCCCCCTGGTCTCAAGTCAGACAACATTTCTTACCGGCATGCACTGCTTCAAGTCAGACTGCGATCGAACGCACCTACCAACTCTTTCTTAAAGAACCCATGATATTAAACATTTTAAGGGAGCACATTATCTACTTTTAAACAATAAATGAACTCAAATTTATGAGAATTTTTAAACATGCCTTCTCTTAGAAACATGCCTTTGACAGTTACAGAGGGATTACAATCATCTGATGCTGGCTGTCACGCTGTGTCTGCCTGAACTATGCTTGAGCTCCATTCATCAATTAAACTACATTTCAGTCAGGATCCCTCTTTGATCAAGATTATTGTAGAGGTCCTGTACATTCTTTTGGCGGTATGCTTTTCTTTGAAGGGTTCAGATTCTGAGCTGTCCAGAAGCAAACCTTAGTGAGGTTTTAAACCCACAACACAATGACGTAGTGTGATGATCGATCAGGGAATTCAGCTCCTTAAATGGTTAAAAGAGGTGACATGCCTTGATACTGATATTCATTTGGAGTAGCTTCATATTCTGTCTCTTTCCTAGCAAAGGTAGCACATTTCAATTAAATACTGTAAGGTGACTGGTGAGGGTATTAACAGAAAACTCATGTACACAAGACAAAATTTTTGACAAAAAGTCCATGAGATGGTATGGCACAATGATGCTCAATTTATTATCCCTCCAAAATGTTAGCTTACTTGAAGATAGGCGATTCGTGTCTCCTTAACTGCAGGCTATTGGCAATAACCAAAAGCCTGAGCAACAAGTATGTTAATAATACACAAATCTTTGATCAACAGCACTAAAACAGTTTAGCCAAACAACAAGAATGCTCCAGTGATAATAACATAATAATGGCTTATGTAAACACAGTCAGATGAATGGAGTGAAGTATATCCAGATGTGATAAAGATGATTGATCTTTCTGATGTCACAGTCCTTCATATAGGGAAGACTGACCTTGATTGAATTGAAATTGAAAAGTCACCTCTAATCCAGCTGCTTATAGTGGTCGATATGGTGAATTGTGAGCTCAGGATCATGAAACCGAATCTGTGTGAATCTGAAATTCGGTGGCGAACAGATCCTTTAATCTGTTTGAAAGCATGTTTCCTGTGGGAGAGTTTGTGATGAACTAGAAGGCTGACTTAAGCGAGTATCTGGACGACAATAAAAATTTTGAAGTTGTTGACCATAATATATACAGTATTGTTCAAAATAATAGCAGTACAATGTGACTAACCAGAATAATCAAGGTTTTTCGTATATTTTTTTATTGCTACGTGGCAAACAAGTTACCAGTAGGTTCAGTAGATTCTCAGAAAACAAATGAGACCCAGCATTCATGATATGCACGCTCTTAAGGCTGTGCAATTGGGCAATTAGTTGAATTAGTTGAAAGGGATGTGTTCAAAAAAATAGCAGTGTGGCATTCAATCACTGAGGTCATCAATTTTGTGAAGAAACAGGTGTGAATCAGGTGGCCCCTATTTAAGGATGAAGCCAACACTTGTTGAACATGCATTTGAAAGCTGAGGAAAATGGGTCGTTCAAGACATTGTTCAGAAGAACAGCGTACTTTGATTAAAAAGTTGATTAGAGAGGGGAAAACCTATAAAGAGGTGCAAAAAATGATAGGCTGTTCAGCTAAAATGATCTCCAATGCCTTAAAATGGAGAGCAAAACCAGAGAGACGTGGAAGAAAACGGAAGACAACCATCAAAATGGATAGAAGAATAACCAGAATGGCAAAGGCTCAGCCAATGATCACCTCCAGGATGATCAAAGACAGTCTGGAGTTACCTGTAAGTACTGTGACAGTTAGAAGACGTCTGTGTGAAGCTAATCTATTTTCAA
The DNA here is from genome assembly GCF_003368295.1 of Carassius auratus. Lineage (NCBI taxonomy): Eukaryota > Metazoa > Chordata > Actinopteri > Cypriniformes > Cyprinidae > Carassius > Carassius auratus. Next base: position 29,549,747 of record NC_039247.1, read on the forward strand.
GAATCCCCCGCAAAGTCCCTCTGTTAAAAAAAAGGCATGTGCAGAAGAGGTTACAATTTGCCAAAGAACACATCAACTGGCCTAAAGAGAAATGGAGGAACATTTTGTGGACTGATGAGAGTAAAATTGTTCTTTTTGGGTCCAAGGGCCACAGGCAGTTTGTGAGACGACCCCCAAACTCTGAATTCAAGCCACAGTACACAGTGAAGACAGTGAAGCATGGAGGTGCAAGCATCATGATATGGGCATGTTTCTCCTACTATGGTGTTGGGCCTATTTATCGCATACCAGGGATCATGGATCAGTTTGCATATGTTAAAATACTTGAAGAGGTCATGTTGCCCTATGCTGAAGAGGACATGCCCTTGAAATGGTTGTTTCAACAAGACAATGACCCAAAACACACTAGTAAACGGGCAAAGTCTTGGTTCCAAACCAACAAAATTAATGTTATGGAGTGGCCAGCCCAATCTCCAGACCTTAATCCAATTGAGAACTTGTGGGGTGATATCAAAAATGCTGTTTCTGAAGCAAAACCAAGAAATGTGAATGAATTGTGGAATGTTGTTAAAGAATCATGGAGTGGAATAACAGCTGAGAGGTGCCACAAGTTGGTTGACTCCATGCCACACAGATGTCAAGCAGTTTTAAAAAACTGTGGTCATACAACTAAATATTAGTTTAGTGATTCACAGGATTGCTAAATCCCAGAAAAAAAAAATGTTTGTACAAAATAGTTTTGAGTTTGTACAGTCAAAGGTAGACACTGCTATTTTTTTGAACACACCCCTTTCAACTAATTGCCCAATTGCACAGCCTTAAGAGCGTGCATATCATGAATGCTGGGTCTTGTTTGTTTTCTGAGAATCTACTGAACCTACTGGTTACTTGTTTGCCACGTAGCAATAAAAAATATACTAAAAACCTTGATTATTCTGGTTAGTCACATTGTACTGCTATTATTTTGAACAATACTGTACCATAAATATAAACGTATTTCATTGATTGGACTTGTTATCTGACCTATTAATAGTACCATAGTTAATGTTCAGAATTGGACTAAAATTTTCTAAGGCAAATGGGAGGTTTATTAAATATAGCCGTTATAACAGTGTTGTTCTAAACATTTTCACATTCTTTTACATCCTTTGAGTTACAGCATACAGTTATACAAAATAAAGCAATTGAAAGGTGAAAGCTTCAATTAAGTGAAAGTTTAAGTCAACAGTATTTATCTTTTGGGAAAATGGCTTTATGCATTCAGGACAAAGTGCACCTACCCTCTATAATGCAATGTGACCTTTGCCCAAATCCTGTTGTGCACATAACCTATACACTTGGATCCTCATTCCCCAGATGGCACTGCACTTATCCAGAAGCAGATATATTTGACCATGATTTCTGGGACTTTATTTGTGCTTGTACTGCTGTGTGGAGTAGAAGCTGGCAAGGTTTTGGTGTTGCCAGGCGAGTACAGTCACTGGCACAACATGCGTGCGATCATTGACGCGCTGGTCGATCGTAACCACAGTGTGACTGTTCTGGTCAGTTCTTCATCACCTACTGTACCGCACACACGGAAGGAGCGGTTCGATTTCAATGTGTTTAGAGTCAACACGAAGAAAGAAGAGGCCAATGCTGTGTGGATTGACTTCATTCACCTCTGGATGAATGACACAGCCAGTAAATACGAGACCGTGGTCAACATCTGGCGAGTGATGTCAAACTTCATGTTGCTGGCTACTGACATATGCAGCGGCATGTTTCACAATGAGGATCTTTTACACACGCTTCAGGAATCTCATTATGATGTGCTGTTTTCTGATCCAATGATGCCATGCACTGACTTGATGGCACAGAAGCTGAATATCCCACACGTCCTGTCGCTGCGTGCAACATTTTCGTATACTTTTGAGCGGCTTTGTGGTCAGATGCCTGCGCCGCCATCCTACGTTCCTGCAGCCGCTTTGCAAGATCACCTCACCGATCATATGAGCTTCACAGAGAGAGTTGAAAACATGCTCCACTACATCATACATACATCTATATTTCGACTGAACATGAAGTTCACCTTTGATCAGATTTACACTGAAATATGGGGTAACACTTTTATGTTTTAATTGTTCAGTAATCTTTGTATCTTTCCAGATGCTGTTTGCACTTGCGGCATATGAAGTTGATGGTTTAAATAATTTTCAATAAATATAAGTTACAGAATGTGTGAAAGTATTTTGCAAACATATAGGCGTTAATAGCATGATCTTGCTACATTCATAATTTAAAAGTATTCCGGTCTGTAAAATATCTTAGTAAGTATTACAGTGAAAACATAAGAAACATTTTTAACAAATAATATTTATTATTTTACAATAGTCCATCTATTTGATTGCATTACCGGTGTTCTAAGAGTGCTGTTACTGTCCAGTGGCTCTTTTTTTTTTTTCAAAGCCCATTCTGCCACTTAATTAAAAATAAAAAAGGTGATTGAGACTTTATATCTCACAATTCGGACTTTTAAAAAAAAAATACGCACTTGCAAGTTTACTTCTTGCTGTTCTGACTTTTCTCAGAATTGCGACATAAAATTGCAAGAAAAGAAAAATGCCTTAAGAGATGTGAGATAAAAAGTTGGAAGTACCTTGTTTTTTGTTGTTTTTTTTCAGTGGTGGAAACGTCTTGGTTACACATGATAACCCTCCTTCCCTGAAGGAGGGAACGGAGACGTCCCGTCGGTGACTGACGGAATTGGGATATCGTTTCGATAGACTAATCTACTTTGAGAGTAAACTAAACAAGCCAATGCACTTTGGCATACAATTATTGCATCCAGCTGCCGCTGATCACAGCGTGAGTCTAATAAGGCAGGAGGTGCATTGCATACAAGCTTTTCGCTGAGGAGCCGAGCCGGGGACCCGGCAGCTCAGCGGAGGTACTGCAACCATGGCAACCATCTCCGTTCCCTCATTCAGGGATCAAGGGTTACCATATGTAACCGGGACATTCAGTTTCAGTCAGTCACTCTTGACGCCCCATCGGTGACCGACAAAATTGGAATCCCTACCAAAGCGCCATGGTTGCTGCCCCTTCTAGTGCCCTGTGCGAGGCGCCTGCACCCCTATTAGGTGTTGGCAGGGGCTCAGAACAAGAAGTTCCACTCACCATTTTCAAAACACTGCCTCATTAGGTGAGATTGGATAACAATGGGAAAACGTACCCATTCCGCCTGGAAGCCCCATCCTTCCCCATCCTTTAAGGTGGAACCAGCTTTCTTACAAGCGATATTGGTACTGCCGGTTAGACCAGACGAATGAAGCACCGGGTCTCCCAGCCAGCAGGAGGCAGACTTGGGATACAATTGCGTTGCTACTGCCCGCTCCACTGGGGGAATCACCAAATACCCCTTAGCTGCACCGCCGTCCTTTTAGAGAAATTTGCTCTTTAGGAAATGCTCTTTTAGTGCTGAGGCGCACAGGGAAATTGGCTGCTTGCAACACGACAGGGGGGTAGTGCAGCCTGGAGTGCGCCACTCGACTCAGGAATGACCACCGCTGAAGCGCCATCTCGCTTCCCTCCAACACATGGAGCTTCCGAGAGCGTGCTGAACCCATAGTTCACAGCAGACACAGTTGAGCAGAACGATACTAACGTTTTGCTTTGAAGCGAAAAGCTGTTCTGCATTACTCCTGCTGTCTTATTATACTCACGTTGTGATCAGTGGCAGCTGGATGCAATAATTGCATGCCAATGTCCATTGGCTCGTTTAGTTTACACTCAAAGAAAATTATATCGATATCCCAATTTCGTCAGTCACCAACATGACATCGAGAGTGACCGACTGAAAGGGAAATGGCTTTTATGGTTTTTGCATCATTTGTATCATTTCATTTATTTGTTATTGTGCATTACAAGCATTTGTGAAGGGAGCTTTTAGCGACTCTTTCTGTAGGTTACACAGATACACAAGTAGGTAATGACAGTGGCTGTCTTTATGAGTGAGTCATTGAATTATCCCTCCAACTGATTAGTTAAAAAATAATTTATTCAGGACATTAGTACTTGGCATACTATTAAAATTATGAGTATTTGCAATGATGGCTTTTAAAATGTCAGACTTGCTCTTTTCTATAAAATGAAAATGCAGTGTTTGCTTAGATTTAAGCCATGTAAGCCTAAGCCTATTTTATCAATTGGATTTGAAAAAAAAAAAACTTTTATTTTCAGTTTTCTTGAGGGTTTAAGAAGGATGCTGGAAATTAAGCTAAAGAAAGCAAAATATCTGATTAGTTGACTGGCGGTAAATCAACAAGTAGCATAACTTTTCCTTATGTTATACAGGCAAACCCACAACAATGTGTGAGACCATGGGAAAAGCAGACATCTGGTTGATTAGAACTTACTGGGATTTCGAGTATCCACGTCCACTACTGCCGAATTTTAAATTTGTTGGAGGACTACACTGCAAACCAGCCAAGCCTCTGTCAAAGGTAATGACTTTGCTTTGCCATCTATTTTGAAATATCTGCTCTTCTGAAATATTCTTGATGCCTTTTCCTTTTTTTGCTTTAAACATTGCATCAATCCTTGCTTGAATAGATCAAGTAACAACTTCATGCCCGTGGATGTAGGGAGCGGGATCTCATTTAGCTCCTATTGGAAAATCAGAAGCAAAGACAAGGAAATTCTGCTAAATCTTCAGCATGATTCTTTATTGAGAACATGCTGTGTGGCACTGCTGTCATCGAGTCTGACTATAGCAGAAATGCACTGTATTTTAGCTATTCAGAGGGCATTCCTTGTCCATATTGGTCTTACACCCAGGGGTTAAATAGAGGTGAGAATGTACCCCAAACTGAGAGCTCAAACAGACCCAATTTACATCAATTGGTCTAAAGTCTTGTTAGCACTTAGCATGCCTAGACTAAAAAACAAGTTTAAGCAACTCTTGTAAATATTCACACATAGTTTGACAGAAAGAAAAGAGACTGGTAAACCCCACTCACTAGAAACTATGTTCAATCTTTAAACTGATGTTGATCATGTTCATCTTGATTGCCCAATACAATGTAGTTCACCTTTATGCATTTACCAGACACTTTTATCCAAAGTGACTTACAGTGCATTCAAACTATATATTTTTTTAAACAGTATATGTGTTCCCTGGGAATCAAACCCACATCCTTTTTCGCTGCTAACACAATGCTCTACCACTGAGCCACAGTTTCCACCAGTATCCCCTTAGTTTTTCATGTGATGTTATGTCAAAATGTAGAATCAGCAGATCTTAAGAAGATTCTTAAATTTGCAATTCCACAATCTGTTGACTTTAAAAGATGCTGTGGATTTACAGTGTCAGTCTCATTATGTAAACTGCATGTGGCAAACTTTGAAATGGCATTTCTGATGGAACAATTGGTTCAGTTTTAAACCATTAGAAAAGATGGATATAGGGAATAAATATGTCAGGGCAATAATTGAAGTGAAATTTTCATTGCTAAATTTTGTAATTGTAATGCTTTCAGTTTTTGTGTGACTGGATGTGCTCATTTGTTTGTCTCTTAGGACCTGGAGGAGTTTGTGCAGAGCTCAGGAGATCATGGCATCGTTGTCTTCTCACTGGGTTCCATGATCGGCAACTTGACATTGGAAAGAGCAAACGTTATTGCTTCTGCTCTAGGTCAAATCCCACAAAAGGTGTGTAATTTCCTTTTTATAGTAATAAAACAGCTGGCAGGAAAATATTTTTTCCTGTAATTTTGTCTGTAGGGATTTCTGTGCTAAAAACCAAAAGGTACAAGACTGTATATTTCATGTCTTTAATGAGGCAATAAAGTTCTCACTGTCAATTATGGATAGTTCAACCAAAAATGAAAATGCTCTCATAAATTACTCATCATCATGTTGTTTCAAGTCCATAACACTTTCGTTCATCTTCGAAACACAAATGAAGATGTTTAATGAAATGTGAGATTTCTGTCCCTCCATTCAAAATCCAATCAAAGAAGTCTTCCTCAAAGAAGACATCATAACAGTAATCCATATGAATCAAGCAATTTAATCCAAGTCTTCTGAAGAGACACAATTGCTTTACATAATGAATAGATTTAATTTAGGTATTTATTCACATATAAAAATCGATCAATGCACATACAGTACTCTTTAAATATGGGCAACGGCAGTGAGAGCAAACCTTGCTGGTTCTTGCGCATTAAGCAAGCACATTTGAGCTTCTCTGTTTATCATTATTGATTCGCTCTATGTATGTGTTTATATGTGAATTGAAGCCTCAATTAATCTGCTATCATCCAAAGCAATGATGTACTCTCTCAATAATCCCAGAGTTCTTTAGGTGATATGTAGGAAAAATAAATACACTTTTTTTTTTTACATAACCAGAGTTTTCAATAAACTTGCTGCTTAAGTGTTATTATGCTCAGTGCCCTAAATCTATATGTATATGTGTATTTGCACAGGTTGTTTGGCGTTATAATGGGAAAACACCAGAAACTCTCGCCCCCAACACAAAACTCTATGACTGGATCCCACAGAATGATTTGCTTGGTAAGGAAAGTGTTGTCATGTGCGCTTATTATACATTAATTGATGTCAGATAGATTCAGACTTCATTTTATCTGATAGGTCATCCAAAAACAAAGGCCTTCATAACCCACGGTGGGACAAATGGACTGTATGAGGCTATTTATCATGGTGTCCCAATGGTGGGCTTGCCACTGTTTGCTGACCAGCCTGATAACCTAATGCACATGAAAACCAAAGGAGCTGCTGTTTTTCTTGATATCAACTCAATGCAGTCCAAAGACCTGGTGGATGCTCTCAAGACTGTCATAAATAATCCATCGTGAGTTAGTCCTTTATAAATTTGAAATTACCTTTGAAATAATGTATTACTAAAGGCCATTTCCAGTTAGTTTCCTTAGTTAAGAAATAACGCTTTTGTTTGTTTGTTTTACTTAAAAGGATAGGGACAGCTTGTAAAATGTTTGTAATTTCTACATTTACATTGGATTTTGAACAAAAATTTACACTACAATTATAATTTCAGCTCAAAGAAAATAATACATACAGAACAGTACATACAAATGCACAAGCATGGCTTGTCTCATTCTATATTTAGAAACGTTTATGCTTTTCTAGAGCTTGTCTTGTGTTAAGCAGCGCTTCTTTTTCTTCTCTAATAAGGTACAAGGAGAGCATCATGAGACTGTCCAGAATCCACCATGATCAGCCGATGAAGCCTCTGGACCGGGCAGTTTACTGGATCGAATTTGTGATGCGGCATAAAGGAGCTAAACATCTACGAGTTCAGGCTCATGATCTGAGCTGGTATCAGTACCACTGCCTGGATGTAGTGGCCTTCTTACTCTCAATCGTTGCACTGATCACATTCCTCTTCATTAAAACATGCCGTTGCCTTTTCCGTAAATGTTTCAGAAAGACTCGTCCTGATGCCAAAGCACAAAAGCGTAAAAAAGAGTGAATGCAAAGTAGGTTTCCAGCATTGCCATCAGTTGACTGTGGTATGTGTGTTGTCACGTGTGTATGATGGCCAGTGTGCATTTAGTCTACATTCCAAACTTGAAATACATGTGAATGTTCATGTAAAATAAATTAAAAGTGCCTCAGGTTAAATATAGTGCAGGAAACCCTTTTCTTTCTGCCGTCATGTTTTTACTACTATTGAACTATGACAAAAATGAATGGTCCATCTATTCTCTGTGTTCTGTGTAAAAAGGGTGACAGGTGAGTGCAATACATGTGTGTAGTAAAAGCCCATAGTTAAGAGTGACATAAAACATTCTGCATTATTTGCTGAATGAAATCCAATAACTGTTCAATACTAATTGATTGATTCTGATCCTGAAAGTAGTACTTTTGTTCTAATGCATGTCAGTTTTTCTCACAAAATATGCTGCATTTCAGAGCAGTTTTGCTTCAGATAGCTGTTTATAAGGAATAACATGAGATTTAAAAATTCATATTCAGACACACCTTATTTAAAGTTTAACAAGTTGCATTTAATATCAGTCAGTTGGGGGCAGTTGATCTAAAAGTTGAGTGTGTTTTTATTAAAATAATTTGCCAAAGTAAATAAAAATCAAACAAGGTTTTCATTTCTAATGTATTTTGAGTTTGCTTTGTCGATTTTGTCGAATAACTAGGCTACATATATACATAACTATATCATGAAATATATAGTTACTGTGAAATAAAATTAGTCATACCGTGAAACTGAATTTTGGTCATCGACCAATAAGATGGCTTAATTTGCCCCCCAGATCTGTACTCTCACACCTGCATGTACAAGTGCACAAGTGTGTTTTGCTACAGGAATATGTCAAAGCCTTAGATTTTGAAGCTGTCCTGCCAGTTCTGAGAGGCTATACAAGCTGACTTGTGGTTGTAGAGTGAAACTGAAGTAAAGTGCAAAAGTAAATATGTTGTACACATTTGTGTCTGTCATTTTGCCTATCATTTTACACATTTGTAACTATTAATCTGCAACTTCGAATTTGAATTCAAAACACGGGTGTTTCGATAAGTGTCTGTGTGTGTAAATCAGAAGATTCAGCTTTACACATCAGAGCTGAGTTTAAATTTCAACTTACAAATACCAATATTAATATGACGAGTTCTCACATTCAAATCACCAAGCTCTCTGGTTTTGCTACTATTTTACCTTCATACTTGTTCCACATGTATATAGGCCTACTAAATAAAAACATGGAAATGCTTGCACTTAACAGCTTTCTTGTTTATCAGATTATAAATAGGTTTAGCTTCTGTTATTTAATATAAGTATTGTTTAGCTTCTGACTTCAAAGGTTAAAATAATGCTTTATAATCAACTTACTTGCATTTAACCAAACTTTGCCAACAAAAAAACAAAAAAATCAAATAATATTCCTTATGGATTGACTGTCGTAAGTATATTTATTATGTATGTATGTATATATGTATATTCCAAATAAAGTTGAAAGCTGGACATGATCTCTAACAAACCAGCAGTAGTCTAACTAAAAACTGAGTGAATAAGAACAACTCCAAAACAAAAAACTTTCTGTACGTAGACCTCAAAAATATGACAATGAAATCTGTTTACAAGGAAATAGTTACTGTGGTCATATTTATAAATGAGTGTGAAATAAATGTATTTTACTTTTTTTTTTTTACTTTATTTGTTTTTAATTATTTATGAGGTGATTTCCAAATTATATGCCATAAAACTATCAATACAGATATTCCATAAAGGTAGAATATGTGGTCTAGAGACAACATCCCTTTGAATTTTTTTTTATTCTATTTTATTTTTTCGCTTTCTTCCTGTGAATCCAGGGAGATATTACGTCTCGTGCGGCCGCTGTGTCCCTTCTAGCCACAGCCGAGATGAATGAATGCGAATGATTTTACACACTCACTCCGGTATAGTAGGTGGCAGTATATGCACCTTTAACTATGATCTGCAACCCGCTATGAACAAGGAGATGAAATGCAAGTGATTTACAGTCAGTTTGACAAGTTATTACTCTGGTGCGAAGCGTCGTGAGGTGTAGTTAGAAAGGTGGATTGGGGACAAAGCAATAATGCAACGTGACCTTTGCCCAAATCCTGTTGTGCACATAGACTATACACTCTGATCCTCGTTTCCCAGATGCCCTTTCAGAAGCAGAAACATTTGACCATGATTTCTGGGACTTTATTTGTGCTTGTACTGCTGTGTGGAGTAGAAGCTGGCAAGGTTTTGGTGTTGCCAGGCGAGTACAGTCACTGGCACAACATGCGTGCGATCATTGACGCGCTGGTCGATCGTAACCACAGTGTGACTGTTCTGGTCAGTTCTTCATCACCTACTGTACCGCACACACGGAAGGAGCGGTTCGATTTTATCGTGTATAAAGTCAACATGGAGAAAGAACAGGCTGATTCTGTGTTGAGAGATATGATTCATCTCGGGACAAATGACACAGCCACCAAATACAAGGGAGACTTCCTGGTCTGGAGAGTTTTTTCCAACTTTATGGCGTTCCTTACGGATATATCCAAGGGCATGTTTCATGAGGATCTTTTACACACGCTTCGGGAATCTCATTATGATGTGCTTTTATCTGATCCGATGATGCTATTCCCTGACTTGATGGCACAGAAGCTGAATATCCCACACGTCCTGTCGACGCGCGGAACGTTCGCGTACATCGCAGAGCGGCTTTGTGGTCAGATGCCTGCGCCGCCATCCTACGTTCCTGCGGTCGCTTTGCAAGATCACCTCACCGATCATATGAGCTTCACAGAGAGAGTTGAAAACATGCTCCTCTATGTCATACATACGATTATATTTCCATTGAGCATGAAGTTTACTATAGATAAACTCTACACTGAAATATTGGGTAATTATTACTAGGCTTTAATGCATGAGCTGTTGTCATAATTCAGAATATCTTAGTAATTACTACAGTGAAAACTTGAGCAAAGTTTTTTTTTTTTTTTAAATAAATAATATTTCCAGTATGTGCACCAAGAGCTCTGGGTTTTTACACTTTTTGTGTCATGACACCCCTTTAGTGTTTGTCTACCTGGAATATCTTTATATTGTTATATATTCTGTAGGTAAAGAGATCAGGATCAGAACACTGTAGATAAAGCAGAAGAAAGCTAAATGTTTGAGCGCTTGACCCACTGTACATTAAAGTATAGTTGCACTATATTTGCGTTTGTCACAGGCAAACCCACAACAATGTGTGAGACCGCTGGAAAAGCCGACATCTGGTTGATTAGAACTTACTGGGATTTCGAGTATCCACGTCCACTACTGCCGAATTTTAAATTTGTTGGAGGACTACACTGCAAACCAGCCAAGCCTCTGTCAAAAGTAATGCCATATATTATTTTGAAATGTATGCTTTTCTTGAATATTCTTGATGCATTTTACATGTTTTTGCATCAAAGCATGCATCCTTCATGAAAGGAATACTTACTCGAATGGAACAAGTTACATCGTAATTTAATCCCACATGTATATGAATGGAGAGGGATCTGATTTGGCTCCATTGACCTCAAAAGATATAACTGGATTTGTATAGTGTCACTTCCATTTTGTAAACTTTTACATTACGTTTCTAATGGAAAATAATTTCAGTTGGTTTGTCTTTTAGGACCTGGAGGAGTTTGTTCAGAGCTCAGGAGATCATGGCATCGTTGTCTTCTCACTGGGTTCCATGTTGGGCAACCTGACATTGGAAAGAGCAAACACTATTGCTTCTGCTCTTGGTAAAATCCCACAAAAGGTGTTTAACTGCCCTTTTATAGTAAAAGAACAGTAATCACTGACTTTTTAGCTGCCTTAATTTTGGAAATATTTTTCCATCCATTTTTACTTTAGAAATTTCAATCCGAAATTAAAAAAAAACATGTACTTAATATATTTGATGATCTATTTTATGAGGTAATAATGCACTACTAATCAATCATCATGAATTACAAATAGTTGACCCAAAACTATTGAAAATAGTCAAAAAAATCTCATCAATTACTCCCCCTAATGTCCTTCCAAACCCATTCAATTTATGTTTTTCATCTTTAAAACACATGATGATATTTTCTACAAAACATCTGATTTCTTCTCCTGCATTTTCTTCCAAAAGTTCATAAAGACATCACAAAAGTAATCCATACAAATCAAGCAGCTTAATCTAAGTGTTTTAAAGAGACATGTATAAACATTGACCAATGTAAATACATAGAGCACATCAAATATGGTCAATGGCAGCTCAAGCGTACTTACGTGACACACGAGAAGAAACCACACTGTTTTTCACACATCATGCAATTATGTTTGAGCTTGTCTGTTTACCATATTTGATGTGCTCTATGTATTTGTTGATCAGTAAGACCCAGGTATGTAAGTATGTATTGAAAGGTTTGGTGTTACATATTTTCATTGAAAATATATTTCTCAATAGGAAAAATAAATACAGGTTTTACAAAACCAAACTTTTCTATAAACCTGTTGCAGTGTTCATATGCTCAGTGCTCTAAAGTAGCTGTTAATAAATTCTGCATATGTGTATTTGCACAGGTTGTTTGGCGTTATAATGGGAAAACACCAGAAACTCTCGCCCCCAACACAAAACTCTATGACTGGATCCCACAGAATGATTTGCTTGGTAAGGAAAGTGTTGTCATGTTTGCTTATTATACATAAAGAACATTAATTGATGTCGGATAGATTCAGACTTCATTTTATCTCATAGGTCATCCAAAAACAAAGGCCTTCATAACCCACGGTGGGACAAATGGACTGTATGAGGCTATTTATCATGGTGTCCCAATGGTGGGCTTGCCACTGTGGGGTGACCAGCCCGATAACCTAATGCACATGAAAACCAAAGGAGCTGCTGTTGTTCTTGATATCGACTCAATGCAGTCCAAAGACCTGGTAGATGCTCTCAAGACTGTCATAAATAATCCATCGTGAGTTAAATCATACATTTCATAATTCTGAAAAATGTATAGTTTAGTTCTCCAATTAATAAAAGGTAAACTGCAGAAATAAACTCAGTTCTCCTAAAGTGGTGTTTTTCAGTGAGGGGTCTATAGGAAGGAAAATAGTTGGGTATTACTTTTGGATTTTGGTAGAGAATTTTTTTTATAAATTATTAAAATAAATTTACGCACTGCTCAAAAAAAATACAATAGTCCCTCACTGCAGTACACAAGATCCATCCAGGGGGTGGAGATGGGAAGGTTAAGTGGTGGAGGCGGGTAGGTTTAGGGATGTGGAAGGTGGGTGGAGTTGGATTTCCGGCTCAGAGGAGGTCTTTGGGAAGTCGTGGCCTAATGGTTAGAGAGAGGGACTGAGGGCGTGTCACGGTGCAGGGTGCCGTCTCAGCTTCCCCTGTGGTCTGTGTTGTCCTGTCTGTTCACCAACGGAGCTGTGCCGAGCTCTTCAGCAGCAGGGCTCTCTTCTGGGTCGACAGCAGGAGGAAATTGCAGCTTCTCGTCGCGCCTACTCGGACACCACTCTCCAGCTCAACCGGCTAGCCGAACGGCTTGACCAGCTGCAGGCCAACCCCTCAGCGGCCCCGTCTGTTCCGGATGCCCCGTCTGTCCCACCTGCTCCTCGCCACGCGGAACCGCGACTCAATCCACCTGCTCCATACTCGGGTGAGCCCGACTCATGTCAATCATTTCTGTCCCAGTGTTCGCTGACTTTTACTCTCCAGCCTTCCTGTTTCCCCACGGAGCAATCCCGGGTGGCGTTCGTCATCACTCTCCTGGTTGGTCAAGCGAGAGAGTGGGTAACGGCTATGTGGGACAGCAAACATGACTGTTTTGCGTCACTTGAGGCATTCTCGAGGGAGCTGCGCAAGGTGTTTGACCGCTCGGCACAGGGTATTGAGGCAGCACGAGCATTGTCGCTGCTTCAGGAGAGAGCAGTCGTTGTCCGGTTACTCTATTCAGTTCCGTACGCTCGCCACATCCTGCGGCTGGAATGAGAAGGCTCTCTGGGATCTCTTCCTCCACGGCCTGGCTGAGCAGGTGAAGGACGAGATCTATTCACTAGAGCTGCCCCCTGGCTTGGATGGGCTTATCGATCTCGCCATTCGGGTCGATGACCGGATTACACTCCGTTCTCGGCACCGTAGAGAGGGGAGTCCCCATGAACACGTCACTGGGGTTCCTTATGCTGCAGCTTGTGACACGATGTCTCAACGCCGCATCCTCCCGGAGGAGGAGCCCATGCAGATTGTGAGAGCACGGCTGACTATAGGAGAGCGACGCAGTCGCCTGGATAATCAGCTCTGTCTGTACTGCGGTGAGGTGGGTCACGTGGTAGCGGCGTGCCCTGTGGCAGGGCGACGCTTTTCACGCAAGGGAGAGGAGCATGGTGAGCGTCACTACAACTCAACTGCCACCTTGTGGCCGTTCAGAGTTCCAAGCTTCAGTACAGTTTGGGGGAGCTGTTTTCCAGGTTTCAGCATTGATTGACTCTGGAGCGGAGGGCGACTTCATGGATTCCAGACTGGCAGCTCGTCTGGGGATTTCGGCTGTTGCACTGGCCGAACCTATTTCTGCCAGGACACTTTGTGGCACCCATCTCACTAATATCACTCACACCACTCAGTTTGTCACATTAACTTTGTCGGGTAATCATGCTGAGGAGATTAGATTTCACCTCATTCACTCGCCCACCGCTCCAGTGGCTCTAAGAATGGTAAACCTGATGCGCTGTCGCGGGTTTTTGAGGCTGAGGCTAGTCCCACCCTCCCGGTGGCCATTTTGCATCCCAAACGGGTTGTGGCTGCGGTCACCTGGGGGGTGGAGTCCAAGGTCCGCGCGGCACAACGCCATGCTTCTGTTCCCACTGGATGCCCAGAGGGTCTGCTCTTTGTACCTGAGTCAGTCCGAACTAGCGTACTTCAGTGGGGCCACTCTTCTAGTCTAGCTTGCCAAACTGGAGCGACTCGTACTTGTAGGTTAATCAAGCAGCGGTTTTGGTGGCCGTCCGTGGCTCAGGATGCTCGACGGTTTGTGTCGGCCTGTCCAATTTGCGCTTCGGGTAAGGGATCCAATCGACCCCCTGCAGGGCTACTTCAGCCGTTGTCGGTCCCTTCGCGGCCCTGGTCACACATAGCGATGGACTTTGTGACTGGCTTGCCTCCATCTAGGGGCAAGACGGTGGTTCTCACTGTGGTGGACAGGTTCTCAAAGGCGGTCCATTTTATTCCCCTCCCCAAATTGCTGTCAGCGAGGGAGACAGCGACTACGGTCTTAGATCATGTTTTCCGTAATCATGGCCTCCCGGTGAACGTGGTTTCTGACAGAGGTCCCCAGTTTGTGTCTAAGTTTTGGACAGAGTTCTGTCGACAGCTGGGGGCGACTGCAAGCCTATCTTCCGGTTATCACCCACAGACTAATGGTCAGGCCGAGCGTTCAAACCAAGATTTGGAGAGAGTCCTGCGCTGTGTGGCGTCGGCTGAACCGTCATCTTGGAGTTCCAGGTTGACCATGGTAGAGTATGCGCATAACTCCCTCCCGGTCTCATCTAGGGGTTTGTCTCCCTTCCAGTGCTGTTTAGGCTACCAGCCACCTCTATTCCCCTCTCAAGAATCCGATGCCATTGTTCCCTCCGTGCATGCGTTTATTCAGAGATGCCTCCGTACTTGGAGGATCGCCAGAGAAGCCCTCACTCGGACTGGCGAGAGGAACAAGGTATCGGCGGACCGTCGCCGTACTAAGCCCCCACTTTACGTGTGTGGTCAGAGAGTCTGGTTGTCTACTAAGGACATTAACTTCAGACTGCCCTCACGTAAACTGGGACCCAAATTTGTTGGACCGTTTATCATAGCCAAGGTGCTTAGTCCGGTGTCAGTTCGGCTCAAATTACCCCCTCAGTTTAGAAGGATCCACCCGGTTTTCCACGTTTCTAAGATTAAACCTGCCTTTCACTCCCCCCTTCAGCCCCTGACCTCTGCCCCTCCGCCTCCTAGGCTCATCGAGGGGTCGCCTGCCTATACTGTACGGCGGCTCATTGATGTTCGGCGTAGGGGTAGAGGTCATCAATATCTGGTAGACTGGGAGGGTTATGGTCCGGAGGAGAGATGCTGGGTTCCGGCTCGCGATATTCTGGATCGCGCTCTCATTGATCAATTTCATCAGCGTCATGGTGAGTCCTTCCGGGGACGCCAGGAGGCATCCCTGAGGTGGGGGGTACTGTCACGGTGCAGGGTGCCGTCTCAGCTTCCCCTGTGGTCTGTGTTGTCCTGTCTGTTCAGTAGCTCGTGGTCTGGGCAATCGGCGCTAATCATGGCGGGGTTGTGCAGATCACGAGCTTATTCTCCTCACCTGTCGCTCATTCCCCCACTCCCTTTATATGTCTCTGCTTTTCTGTCTGTGGTTGTGAGTAGATTGTTTTGTCTTTGCCCATGTTTTGCACTGTTTCTCAGTATCAGTCTCACCTTCTGTTCTTGTGTCAAAGGATCTGTAACTCGGAGATCCGGCAGTGCGAGTGGTCCGCAGTGTGCTGGCCAGCTCGGAGATCTGTGTGCGCCAGAGCTTTTCGTTATTGTTTATGTTATTTTGTGTTTTGTGGTGAGAATAAAGATTCTCCTTTTCTAACTCTGCATCTGAGTCCTCTGTCCAGTACGCACCCCGTGACAGGGAGAGGGACTCCAAAGGTTGTGACTTCCAGTCTCGGTCCGGCAGGGATTGTATGTTTCTGAATAAACTCTTAGAAAGAGACTCCATGTATTGAGACATGCTCACAACACAGCACTGTGCATCTCGATTGGCATTTGCCAGAGAACACCAGAATTGGCAGGTCCACCGTTGGAGCCACATTCACTTCACGGATGAGAGGAGGTTCATACTGAGCACATATGAGAGGAATGTCCCTGGAGGGTCACAAGACCTCCACGTGCTAGCTTACATTAACTTCCCTGCTGTTAGGTACTGGGATGATACCCACAGAGCCACTGTCAGATAACATTAGTGCAGTGGGCAATGAATTCCTCCAGTAGGCAGTTTCTGGATGTCAAAGTCAATGATGCTGTTGACGAACTCATGTTCCTACTAAACTGACATTTAGAAGTTGATTTTAAAATGCAAAGTATTGAGAATAAAAATATAGCTCTGTAAACTTTTGCATTTGCATTTGACTAGTTATTTTAACAATTTCTGTAATTTTTGGTTTGATTTTGAATCCATGATTTTGGTTTCCAGTGAACAAATGTTGTCACATTATTTTGTTCACAATGACTTACACAAAGTGGGTATAGAAAATAGTCACCCCCTTTAATAGAATCACATTGTGTTGCTTTACAGCCTGAAATTAAGGTGGATATAGTTTTTGTTTTATCCAGCTGTATTTACTCAGTGCAACTTACAGCATCCAAGTGAAAAAAATAACACCAACATGACGAGTCGTCACCTTTATTTATATAGCACTTTTAACAATACAGATTGTGTCAAAGCAACTGTACAGCATTGTTTAGTAATAGTGTCAATAATAAAAAATTACAGTAGTAAACACTCATTTTTCGGTTAAAGGCAGTTCAACACTGAATTCAGTCATGTCATCATCCAGCTCAGTACAGGGAGTTCCCGGTTCCTGTTTACCTAATTAATGCAGCCTAAAAATCATTTAACGGATTTGGATATTAAAAGCATATTAGTGTGCTATTTGTAAGCCAGGTCAAAGAGATGTGGGTTTAATCTAGATTTAAACTGCAAGAGTGTGTCTGCCTCCCGAACAATGTTAGGTAGGTTATTCCAGAGTTTAAGCGCTAAACAGGAAAATAATCTGCCGCCCGCAGTTGATTTTGATATTTTTGTTATTATCAAATTGCCTGAGTTTTAAGAAAGCAGTGAACATGGAGAACTATAATGTAATAGCTTGTTCAGATACTGAGGTGCTAAACCATTTAGGGCTTTATAAATATTAAGCAAGATTGTACAATCTATACGATGTTTGATAGGGAGCCAGTGCATAGTTGACAGGACCGGGCTAATATGGTCATACTTCCTGGTTCTAGTAAGAACTCTTGCTGCTGCATTTTGGACTAGCTGTAGTTTGTTTACTAAGTGTGCAGAACAACCACTCAATAAAGCATTACAATAATCTAACCTTGAGGTCATAAATGCATCGATTAACATTTCTGCATTTGACATTGAGAGCATAGGTCATAATTTAGATCAATTTTTTAGATGGAAAAGTGCATTTTTACAAATGCAAGGATTGTGGCTTTCTAAGGAAAGATTGCTATCAAATAGCACACCTAGGTTCCTAACTGATGACAAATAACTGATAGAGCAGCCATCGAGTCTTAGACAGTGTTATAGGTTATTACATGCATGAGTACATGAGTTTTTAGGTCCTATAAATAACAACTATTTTTTCCAAATTTAGCAGTAAGAAATTACTCATCATCCAGTTTTTTTATATAGACTGCATTCTGTTTCAAATTGGTAGGTTTCACCAGGCTGCAAAGTAATAAAGAGCTGATATTATCAGCATAACAGTGAAAGCTTACACTCGGTTTCCTGATATTTAGCAAGGGTAAAATGTAAACCGTGAAGAGTAACAGCACTAATACTGAGTACCTTTGTGATTCTTCATAGACATAAACAGAGAGAAGTAGTTCCGGCTACGATGTTCTTCTGCAAGACGCAAGCAGTTCTGTTTATTTACCGCTAGAGCGCCAAAAGTTCCCTACTGCAGCTTTAAAATATGTCCAAGAGTTTTAAACACGGTCTGTTATTGTGAGGACATCTCCATGCCCCTAAACATGACGTGTCACAAAATGAAACGTGATTGGTTGCTTCATCTGTCAGTCATATGGCCTCTTGCGCAGTCCTTGGCCATTCAAAGTGGCTATGGTTTCCAAACCTTCTGCCATCAAGTTCAGTTCAGTCTGATGGTGAGTGTTTGTGGACTGCAGACTTCTAGTCATTCCAGAGATTTTCAGGGAGGTTCAAGTCTGGACTCTGACGAGGCCATGAAAGGACATCTCCTTCAAACACTGTGTATCAGTTTTTCTGTGGGCTTTGGGTCATTGTCATGTTGACAGCGCTCTGGCAGAGGGCAGCAGATTTTCCTCAAGAATTTGTTGGTATTTTACCTCATCCATTTCTCCTTCTATCCTGAGAAGAGCTCCAGTCCCTGCTGGAATTGTTTTGGTAGCCATCTCCTTTCCACAACTTTATACCAGACATCTTTTGACAGTGCTTTGTCACCAATAGTTGATTGTTTGATTCAGTTGCTCTACCAAGAGCTGAAATTCTCCAGGAAAGCTCTTTTCATGCTGAGCTGATCAAAATGAGCACAGCTGAAAGGCTAAATGGCTTTGTGTGCCATTGAGAAGGTGATCAGCTAAACCTGATTGAGTTTGTAAGTCATTTTTAGGAGATGCTAATCCTATTTTTTTCTGACATGTAAGTGTCATGTCTTTCACTTGGATGTTATAAGTAGCATTGAGTAAATACAGTTGGATAAAACAAAACAAAAAAAAATTTTTTTCAGGCTGCAAAGCAAAAATGTGATCATATTAAAGGGGCTGATTCTTTTCTATACACACTGTACATGTATAAAAGTCAAGATTTTCAACTGAAAAATTTATTTCGAGATCCAATTAAGTGTTCCCTTAATTTATTTGAGCACTGTACATTAGAGTATATAAATGTTTTCTTTTTGGCTATTTGATTACAATGGCCACAGTATTCACATAATTCCTGATGCTATGGTACAAATCTCTAGTTTAAAGCATGGATTGTCACACTCTATATTTAGAAACGTTTGTGCATTTCAAAAGCATCACAAATCTTGTGTTAAGCAGGGCTTCTTTTTCTTCTCTAATAAGGTACAAGGAGAGCATCATGAGACTGTCCAGAATCCACCATGATCAGCCGATGAAGCCTCTGGACCGGGCAGTTTACTGGATCGAATTTGTGATGCGGCATAAAGGAGCTAAACATCTACGAGTTCAGGCTCATGATCTGAGCTGGTATCAGTACCACTGCCTGGATGTAGTGGCCTTCTTACTCTCAATCGTTGCACTGATCACATTCCTCTTCATTAAAACATGCCGTTGCCTTTTCCGTAAATGTTTCAGAAAGACTCGTCCTGATGCCAAAGCACAAAAGCGTAAAAAAGAGTGAATGCAATGTAGGTTATCACAGAGCAGATCCCAATTCCAGTCCAGTCTCGACAGTACAACTATCATGGATTAAATAAGAAAAAAGGACACAATCAGTGTAACCAAACTGTGTTTATTTTCATATTAAACATTGCTACAGGAATTTATCATTTAGTTTGGGGCTTTTGAATTTGACAGGTTAGAGTAAGTAAATTTAATAATTAATATAATATAAATAAGTGAATGTATTATACATATTAAAGGAAGTATGGCAAGTTATATTTGCTTACAGACGTAAATCAAACTTTAAACTCCTCTAATGTGCACAACTTGTCATCTGAGTTTGATGACATTGAAGGGTGCTGCAAATAAGTGCATCAACAGATATCCTGTGCTCAGGGAGTAGCAGTGAACACTGAATGATTTTTAATCATTTTTGTCATTAAAACTTTTTTTTATATTGAGAAGTGCATTAAAGCTGACACATATGTGCCTGTATAATTTGAAAAGATTCTTATTTGGTCAAAATAAAATGTATCTGATAGTAAAGTGTTTATAGATATTTCCGTAGATTATCACATTAGGCAATATTATGATAAATTTTTTTTTTTGGCAAATAAGCAGACATTATTCTTTCAAGATGTAGGGCTGTATAATGTGTGCAGCTTTCTTAAGCATTTGAGTAGAGACAAAATAAAGCACATTGTTAAAGCATGCAGTGGTTGACAACCCACCAGGGAACAAAGATCAGTCCCCCAAAGAACAGCATTTATTCAAAATAGAAACCTTTTTCAACAATATACACTACTGTTCGAAAGTTTGGGGGCAGTGATTTTTTTAATGAGAATCCTTTATTCAGAATGGATGTGTAAAAATGTAAATGTGTAAAAAAAATGAAAAGTCACAGTAAAAACCTATATTGTTAGGTTTCAATTTGAAATAAATGGTTTTAAATAAATACTTTTAAACTTTTTATTCATTAAAGAATCCTGAAAATAATTATCCCAGGTTCCAAAAAAATATGAAAAAAACCATATATACATATATACATAAAAAACATAACATACATATATATATATATATATATATATATATATATATATATATATATATATATATATATATATATATATATATATATATATATATATATATATATATCTTTGGCTGCTAAAGTCTAAGACTGAATGGTCTGGTTAAACAAGGCTTAAAAAACAATAAAAGGTTTTGATTTGATTTATTTATATATTTTCAATAGGCTCATAAAAATTTAGACTAATTTATAACAACAAATTAAACAAAACAAAATTGTTGGAGACCTAAGTGAATTAACCTATATATCCTTTATTTTTTGTCTTATGTTTTGTTTTCAGAATCGTGGGAGAACCATGATATCTATTCTGAAAATCAATGATCCGGCGTAAAATGTAGGCTGCAATCTTACAGACTTTATGTAGTATAACAACAAGGATTTGGTAGGCTTACATTTATAAAACTGCTTCTCATCCAGTGTGTGAAATTTTGCACCTACGTGCTTTTTTGTTTAATTTCAGTGTTTTTGTGGAAGCATATGCTTTAATATATTATTAAATATATTAATACATTATATTTATTATTACATTTATTTATTTTATTTGATATATTTTAGTACATATTTATTGTGTTCTATGGTAGTGGGGCAGTGACTTTGTAAGATGAGCATTTAGAAACAAGTGTTAGCCCATTTTTACAGAAAATATACCACACTAAATACCACATGGGGACTGAAATGGACCGAATGCGAGGAATGACCATAGACTATGACCCAGCAGCGTTGTCCGCGCGCGTAACAAAGGCGTAGTTCAGCTCTGCAGATTTGGCAACCCTCGTTCACTGCGATGCGGGAGAAAGACATCCGCCATTTTAGACCAGAGGCACACACACTCCAGCAACAAAACATTTAGTGCTGTGGGATAGTGTCTTAAACAACTGGGAATTTATTGAATTATCAAGAACGAGTCTAGAGAGAGAGGAGGGCCTTTAAAGTGTGTTTAATCCACGGGGACTGAAGATGTCTGCCGACAGGAGAGATGAGAAAGGTATGCGATGGTATTTGTGTCTGTAACGTTACTAGACAAAGATTCGTTTAAAAAATAGGCTTTTTATTGCCATTAATTTAATACAGTATTTGCTTTTGTTCATTGGTTATGTTTTAAGGTAAATCCCGTTTTTTATATTCATAACTTCAGCCATTATGGCTAGAAAAGAGTCTGTTGAGGAAACACAACAGCGATCATTAGCTTAGCACGATGCTAACTCGTGTTATCACGGAGGACTTTGTTTATATCGAATGTTTTTTGGAAAGAAACGTCGTTGTGTGTTTATTAGATTTGTACGTGATCTTTTCGATTTAATTTGAGGATGTTAGCCATCAAACATAGGCATGTTATGTTTATATGTTATGTGCAGCACATTATGTAATTAAATAGCTCAAAATGTAAAAAAATGGACGAATTTCTACTAATGAAGAATTACAGCGTTTAGACTATTTACGTGATTGTGCTCACGGGAACAGCTTAATAATAAACATCACTTTTGTAAATACTTTATCTCTTGCTGTATTTTTTTATATATGAATTTTTGATGTTCAATGCATGTATTGATGAACCTATTACTGTATATTGTATACTGTTACATGGCGTTGTGTTTTGATGTTGAGTGGGTGACTTCTACATGACAATATACTTAAACTGACATGCAGTGTTTTTATAATAATTTAACACCATACGTTGATTTTTTTCAGATGGGGAACTGAATGTGCTGGAAGACATTTTGACCGATGCTCCTGACCAGGACGATGAGCTCTACAACCCCGAGAGCGAACATGATGTTAATGAGAAAAAAGGTACCTGTGTGTTGATGTGGAAAAAACCCCACACACAAAAAAAGCATTGCTAGATCAGATTTTTATAAAGAAAATGGTGTATAGGTTCCTGCAGGACATTTACAGAGTAAACTGAAAACCGGCCGTCTGATAGTAAAATGTGTGTGTCTCTGTGAGACTTATTTCCACACTAAACGATCATTTACCTCATGCCCCAGGGTCTAAAAGGAAGCACGAACGAAGAGACAGCCAGGAGGCAAAGCGGCTCAGAGCATCGGGACACACTACCAGACAGCCATTAAAGAGAGCTGCCCCTTCTTCTGGGTCGAAAAAGACTAGCAATCTCAGAGGAAGACATGCACCAGAAGAGCTCTATGAAGACCGAAAGAACCATGCTGGAAGAGGAGGTGCGCCCCGGGCTGATTTACCTAAAGGATATGGTGAAAAGGGGCTGTCCCGCAGCAGAGACTCCCAGAGACGGATTAAACCCCTGCTGCCCGAGCTGACAGAGGTAAGAGACGACAGCCGTAGCGTAGATGGAGTTTCTGTTGGTCTTAAATGAATTTATTTTTAAAACAGGAAAATAAAAGTATACATTAATTGACTCAGAAAAGTAATAAGGTGGTAGCCATCAAGTATACAAGCAAAAAAGCATGAGAAAGAAAGTGTTATTGCCGTTTATCAGCATTCTTCTTGTGTGGATTAACGTTACGCCACAGATTCAGTTTCTGCCATTGCTTGTTCAAAATATGTCTTTTTCGTTGCTGAACACAAACAAAGTGATGGCATATTATGCAAAGCATTAAATTATGTCTTTTTTTTTTAAGAAATGATGTGATTTTTACTCTATTTTTTCCCCCTCTTTATTTGTATAGCACTTTATACAATACTGATCGTGTCAAACAGGAAAATCGTTTGTCAATGGTGCAAGAAGACAATAATAATGGAATCCAGTTAATTGATGATTCAGTGATGTCATCATCTGGTTCAGCTCTCGTCCAATAGTTTCTGTGCATTCAGTCATGTGTCTCTAACTACGTTAGCCAAAGGCGTCAGTGGCAAGGAGCCAAAATTCCAGACAGAAATGAGCCCCGTTTCACACTGAGATTCTGGATAGTACACAGGTAATGTGTCCCGGCAGTTGTTCCTGGATAGTTAGATTTTGGTTCATTCACACTGTCAGTGATTTCCTGGAATATGTGCGTGTTTTCACACACAACCCGTAAAGATCCTGTAATGACATGTGTCATCAGGATGTGACGTGTAATGTACGAGTCGAAAACGCTTGGCATGTTAACTATCACTTCAGCTGGCGAACGTTCTCAGAGCTTCAGTGCGGATAACTATCTCTGCTACATTAGTTTGCACATTTTTTCTTCACAAACATTGATCTGCCTTCAAAACACCCGGTAAAAGAGTCACACGATAACGTTTTACGGCATTTCTGGGGCTGAACCGGGCAATGTTACCAGATCGATCCTGGAATCAATCCCAGGATGTGTTTGCGTTCATATAGAAGACAGTCCGGCAATTTTCCGGCAATCTCCCGAGATCACCATGCAGTGTGAAAGGGGCTATGAAGAAAAACCTTGGGAAAACCCAGGCTCAGTCATAAATACCGTAGGGTTTTTTTGTTTTGTTTTTCATTTTTCTCAGAAAGGTCTAACTGTAGTGTCAGAAATTGAATGAAGTGATCAAATGTAATAGTCTGCACTGTATGAATAAAACAAATAGATTTCATGGGTACCTACAATTATTAAAATGTAATGTATTAAATTGCTTTCATTTTAATCTGTTATAATTAGATATTGCTGATTTTACTGTCTGAATAATTTTTTTTCACCTCCTTTTGATGTGAGACGCTTTGCTCATCAGCTGTAAACAGTTGGCTCATCCTCAGTATCTGTGTGTTTTTTTTTCCTCTTTAACATTTGACTGTTTAGTAAAGCAGATCTTTTTAAGCATTTGCTTATGAATTGCGTATAAACTGTTATCACTGTTTTAACTAGTATTATGACACCCGTCTCTGGTGAGCTTTTAAATGGAGTGTGACTGAGTCTAGTGTTGTTGAGTGACTGATGGGTTGAGATTATACCTGTTCTGTTGTAGACTGACACGTGCTTAAACACTCGCTCTATCGCTACACACCATCTGTTCACCATGACACTCACTTTACACACTCAGATTTGTATTTGCATCGTTTAATTCTTACAGCAATTTCAGTTCAAACATATATATTTGAAATAGTAAAAACAATTCAGCATCTGTGTTGCATAGAAAGCATGGTGTAATACAAACGCTTGTTTTCAGAAGATGCGGAGGACAAGTGAGGACAGTACAGGCAGAGTAAGTCGCTCCTCCAGAGAGGAAGAGGCTCATTCAGAAGAATACGCGACGGGCAGCTCTGTGGCTTCCTCTGAGGGCAACTGCTCGGATGTGGAGGAGGAAGGAGCCATGCAGGAGGAAGGGGAGGAGAAGGAAGCAGAAGAGGAGGAGGAGGAAGAAGAGGAAGAGGAGGAGGAAGGGGACGAAGAAGAGGAGGAGTATGAACTGGAGGAGGAGGACCCACGGGAAGGAAATGAACAGAACGATTACGATACTCGCAGCGAGGCCAGTGATTCCCAGTCTGAGTCTGTGTCCTTCTCAGAGGGAGAGTCTGTGCATTCAGCCTCCGGCTCAGAGGCGTCAGGTATGAGCTGCTGAAGATCACCGTTTGCAAACATTTTCACAATCATAATCTTCATGCTCATGTTGTTGATGTTATCTAGTAAGCTGCCAAATACTCTGTTCCAAACCCTAGTGAGCTGCCTCACTGTCTGCTGTCTACACAGATATATATAGCTGTTTTTCTGCCTGCTTTCAAGATTTAAAATGATGAAAGCAAAACAAAAGAATCATAAAAGTGATTTATTTAAATCTGTGTTGGCTTGACATCATAGCCAAAAACAGGATATTCTCACGGGTGGCTGAGCAATTGTATAATACATTAAATTTATGTAAAGAGACCATTTTCCCCAAAACTGTAAAACTTTGATGGTGAATAACTTTTTTAAAGATTAACAAAATACTTTAAATTCAATTCATGTCTGGTGCATGTAGATCTGAACTAACTTCCTAAATCCTACTGATTGCACCTTTAAATATGTGAGTCGATTGTTCTAGGAGCATTTGTGTGGTTAGAGGGTGTCATAGCAACCTCAGAAAATGGAAACTACTTGGAAATGAGTGTTACGGCTGCAGCCTAAAACATGCAAACACGATCTTCCTAAAGAGTGCATCAGTGGCCCTGATTCCGGGAGGATTTTTTGTTTTTTCCATGTGGATCTAAAAAATACAAATTGCCAAAAGGAATGTGAACTGCATTTTTTTTTAAATTATGTTTTCTGAAGTCTACATATTATGTAAGCAAGGTTTTTACGTTGAACATCATTTAGAAGTGATGGGCTACTTTCTATCCTGTTTTTGACTCTCCCTTTGAAAAGGTTCATTTTGAAGTGGATGCACTGCTATGACTGGGTAACAGTAAAATAATAGATTTATACTGATGTGATGTACTCTGAAAACACTGGGCAATACTGGTTTAAAAACTTGTATATAGTTTCAATAAAAGATGATTTTAGAGTAATCAGGAGGTCTTGAGTTCTGACCCGTACAGAAGGTTTTATAGTACGGTGACCTCTTGTTGAAAGATTGTCCATCCAGATATGAGGAGGATCACAACATTACAAACTTCTGTTTGAAGCAAAAACTGTGTATTTAACAGCTTTAGAGTGTTGGGGAGTAGCTAGGCTTTCCCTACAAGCTCCTTTGCTGCACATTTTCTGAACAGCATCATGGGTAATGTAGTTTTCTAACATGAATTCAGCTGTTGAACACTTAAATCAGTTGAAATTGTGTGAATGGATGGCTTCAACAAAAGCATGTACCATCAATGAGCAGCCTCTGAACTAAAAATAGTTTGTTAAAGTCAATTTCCTTATGGAGAAAATACATATTAGATTTATCTTCTGGAACCCAACTATTACAGTCTATAAGATTAGAGAGTTTGTTGGAAAGCATTTTGGGATTTCATTTATCAACTTTTGTGCAGACACCTTCACATCAGTAGAGCCTCTGTGAAGCCTACAAGCCTTCATGTATTTGAGTAGGTTGGCAGTTCGCTGGGATTTGGAGCAGACCTGCAGATTAAAGACCATAAAAAATGTTTTATTACATTTCCATAAGAACTATGCAACTCGCCTTACCGCTGAATTATCTGTGACTAGTTGATCTCATGTTGTTAGAAGTTTTCACTACGGGTCGCTACCTGGCTGTGTTCATCAAAGGACAGAAAAAATTGTTTGGCTAGAAATTGGATCCCAAGAAATCTCAAATAATCCTTGATATTCTGACATAAGGGACGTGTTCTCCAATTTACTGTTCAGATGAGGAAAGCAAAGCCAAGAAGCACGCTAGAGGGATATCACCAATCGTTTTTGGTAGAAGTGGAAGTTCAGCTTCAGAATCCTATACAGGTATTAAATGACCCCTTAACAATACTAATAAAACTTTTAAGTAAATGTCACCAAAACCAATTCAGATTAGGTTTAAGTCATTTGAGTTGATTTGGCAGTGTAAGCTGACTTGCCTCTGCCTTGGTGGCTTTCAGTTAAAAAAACTAAATGGTTCATTATAAAATGAAAATTATGCAAGGGCTAATGTATAGTCAGCTGGTTAAAGAAAATTACCAACTTGACTGTATGTTTTCCTGCTTATTACACGGCTACTTAGAATGAATTAAATGGCCATGAATTGAGGGAAATTATTCCATAGGAGAGAGAGTTGATCAGTTGAGACTGCGGTTAAAAGATTGAGATTTGCAGAGAGCTGTGTGATAGTTTGATCAATGATCTGTTTTTTAGAGCAGTGAAAAAGAAGAAAAAAGATACATAAGTATTGTTGTAATGGTGATACAAGGACAAAATTATGATAAAATGGACCGTACGTGTTGATTGGCTGATCCTTGGCAGAGCAGGTCAGATTACAGATAGCTCAATCATAAATGCATTTATACACACCTGATGGCAACCTGAAATAGTGTAAATTTCCAACAACTACATTTTGTTTCTCTAATCTTATACCATTATGTTAATCTTGCGGCGTAATCTTTGTTAAAGCCAGTTGTACAGTGTTGGGCTGTTTCATGTTCTGTAGGACCAGTCAAAATCATGCCGCAGCGGCACATTTTTCAATCTGTATTTTTTTAATGTTAAAGTGTAGTGTATCTCTGACTTTTAGGGTCTGAAAAGAAACATGAAAAACTGTCCTCTTCTGTCAGAGCTGTGAGGAAAGGTAAGAGAATCACACTAATGTTCAGAGGATGTTTGCGCATTTAATTGCATTGCAATCTCAGTAACTTATTGAAATTGGTTAAGAATTGTTTTCATTATCAATGCTATCAATTCTGCCTTTGCAGCCATACTGACTTCTGGTGCTGCAATTGTGACTATTTTCATTTTTGTCTTTTTAAAGATCAAACCAGCAAGCTGAAGTATATCCTGAGAGAAGCCAGGTTTTTTCTAATTAAGAGCAACAATCATGAAAATGTTTCCCTGGCTAAAGCAAAGGTGTGCCACTTTACAGTTTAAAGAGGCTTTTTTTAGTTAAATTGAAGCTTTACTCAGTTAACGTGCTGTGTGTGATCTCTTCACAGGGTGTTTGGTCCACTTTGCCCGTCAACGAGAAAAAACTCAACGCGGCTTTTCGCTCTGCTAGAAGTGTTATGCTGATCTTTTCAGTTAGGGAGAGTGGAAAGTTTCAAGGTATGGCTTACAAACGCTGGTTTATATTTGCTATGATCTATGATTTGCAAATGCAAACTGGTTTAGTGTGGCTTCATGTCGGTGCACATAAGGATGTGTGTTGGTGTGTTTCAGGTTTTGCGCGGCTCTCGTCTGAATCTCATCATGGAGGTTCTCCCATCCACTGGGTTCTACCCGCAGGCATGAACGCCAAGATGCTTGGAGGAGTCTTCAAAATTGACTGGATTTGCAGGTGAAAACCTGAGCGAAAGCAGTGTTGTCTCTTCTTTTTTTGTAGTTTACAATTATTAGCTATTGAGGTTCTTCTTTCTGCTTGAAGGCGGGAATTACCTTTCACAAAAACAGCTCACCTCTCCAACCCATGGAATGAGCACAAGCCTGTGAAGATTGGACGGGATGGACAGGTCAGTCATTTTAATGTGAAACTGCTTCCGTAACTGATTTTACTTTGTTTTTCATCAGGGATTATATTGTAAAATGTGGATGTTGCATACAATGAATCCAGGTTTGTTCAGGGCTCAAAAATAATGAAAATGCATTCCATTTTGATAAACAAATGTGACATAACTCTGACAGCTGTCAGTTAATACATTCATACACTGGTTTGCTGGAATACTCAATGTAGAAAATGGGTCAATTCTGTAAAAATGTGGTAAGCGGATCTTTATAAATAAATGGTATTGGCCAATCACTGTTAAAAATTGAGTATCTGCTTCAAATTTGCTGCTGGTGCACCACAACAACAAGGCAAGTTACAGGTCTGTTAACTGGCCCAAAGTGCTCTCATAGGGTGTACTCACACTAGGC
The DNA here is from genome assembly GCF_003368295.1 of Carassius auratus. NCBI lineage: Eukaryota > Metazoa > Chordata > Actinopteri > Cypriniformes > Cyprinidae > Carassius > Carassius auratus. The sequence continues at coordinate 29,578,864 of NC_039247.1, forward strand.
GTTTTGAACCATGACTGAGTGTGTTTGACCCCAAAGCCAGGTGCATTTGACTAGTGTCAGCGCTCAGTGCCGCGCTCTGGAGCGCCTCTTTTAGCAAGCCCTGGTCCGGTTGGAAGAAGTTGGCCAGAGCACGTTTCGGTTGGGCTCAGGGGCGGTACCCATGCAGTGTGAGTGCTAACCGAACCGGAGCACGGAACAGATTTTGTGTGCACTACTGTCATCATTATGATCTCAAACAATATTCTATTACTACTACTACTCTACACTTTTCAATAAATTTAATTAAATCAAGTATATTTAGGTTTATAATGGCTATGGTACTTACCTTATTGAAGAACAGGAAATGTGGTTTGTGAAAATAATAATCGCGGGGCGGGGTTCGATTCAAGGCCACTGTGCCTAGTGTGAGTACACCCTTATACTGATTATAATCTACGAACATTCTCCAGCTTTCACCAGCCCTTTGGTTGCAGGGGAGATATTGAAAAAGTAGGATGGACTCCTAATATCAGCCAAAAAAAATTATGTAATTCATTTTTTTTTTTTTTTTTTGAAAAATAAAATAATGCACATAGTTAATTTTGGGTTCCTGTAGACTTGCCCACTTTAGCCTCATAGACAAGCAGTCAGATGATTTGGTTAACAAATTCTTAATGAATTTTCTTTCTTTTCACTGTCTCACATGATCTCTTGGACCTCTGCAAACGGCCGGCTACAGGAGATCGAACTAGACTGCGGGACACAGCTGTGCATGCTCTTTCCACCTGATGAGAGCATCGATTTGTATCAAGTCATTCACAAAATGCGCCACAAGAGGAGGATGCACTCAGAGCCTCGATCTCGGGGCCGACTGCCCCACAGAGAGCCCGTCCCTCGGGACATGGGAAGGTTAGAAATGTTCTTTGGACTGATAGTGCGCACTTGTGTCCCTGTCACCTGATGCGAAGGGAGCAAGTGTGTGTTTTTTGTTATTTTTCCAACTTCGTCTTCATCGTCACTTGAGCGAAGGTCAGAGGAGAGCCACGAACGAAGCCGACCAGAGCAGACCGGACCGGGCACGGCTTTTGTTGGGAAATCACAGCATAAATTATCCGTGCCATTGTTAATTTTATGGTTAATGGGAGTTGAAATGGAGTAATGATTGACCTGATAACAACTTAAGCCTCTAGTTAACTTTGTAGTTTTAGCACTGAGGTTTGTTTTTTTCTGTAGATACGACTGTTTAAATTTGTTCCCAAAGCCTTTTCTTGCAGGAGTGTCCATGGGGGATAGAGCCAGTCAAATTTGGGACTCTTTTAAAAGGAGCCTTAATAATTAAACGGAAGATGGCACATCGATTTGAGGGGCAGAAAGCAGTCGTTGGTTAAAACAGAAAGCGTTCAAGAGGAGCGTATTTTGGAACTTTTTTTGCTGGGTTCCTTTCCAGCTCCAGTGTGTGCTTACGAATATAGATAGTTGAAGTGTGCGGGGTGTAGCGTCAAACGGTGAAGGAAAGAATGAAAACAGAGAGGGAGAGACAGGGAGGAAGGGAAAAAAAGAGCATGTTCTTCAGTGCTTATGGACTCGCATCACACCAGGGACTGTCCCTATAGAGCACTGCTTTACATGAACTCTGTTCCATACCAAAGTGCTCAAAAAAGGCCCAAAATGAGAAAATAAAGGACTTAAACGCATCCTTACTTTCTCCAGACAAACATTATGAGGAAGTCGGTTGGTTTGCATTGTCTGGCCCCAGCCCCAACTGATGGACTCCAGTTTGGATGCGTTACACGTCCCTCCCCTTCCCCCCACCCTCTTTGTTACAAAAAGCCCCCTCCTCTCAAACGATGGGATGTTCCAGCTGGTGGTAGGTAGGCGGTTTGGTTTCCCTCCTCTGGACTAAAGATGGTGTAAAATGATGCCTCCACCCTTCCCTTCTTCTGTGTTTCTCTGAGCCCTCCATGGACTGAGTACCCCAAGAGAAGGGTTATTTCCAAATGTCTGGATCTTCTCTTGGTCTTTTTGGTTTGCTTTGCAATGGACTGCACCACTCCTTATCACTCCCCCTTCTTCTGCTTTACCAAGCCCTCCCATTTAAAATGTGTTAAAGCATAAGACGGACTTTTAAATGAACTTTTACTCTTTAAAGTATTTGCCAACGTTAGCAGTCCCAAAACTACAAGAATGCGGTATGTCACACTCTCAACCAGATTTTTTTTTGTTGACACATTGGGTTTCTTACCATATGTTATATTGACATTTTCATTAAGGGCACCCACCTATTGAGCATATGTTTGAGTTTAGGAATATCTTTCTAGAAAAAGACTCATGGCACAGTTGAAGGCATGTGGGTTTTTTGGCTTCAGGACACAGCAAACGCTAGGCAAAAAAACTTCATACAATTCTGAGCAGGGCTCTACGGTAACATTTGGGTGCAGCTCAGGTTTTTTTTTACATTAATGCTAACACATCTGGCATTTGAAAAGGTTTTATCATCAAACTCATCTCATGTCTTCGTCACGCAATAGGCAGTTCAAAATATTAGAAGCAATGACTGCTGTTTTAACAACTTATCCAAAAATGTGTGACCCTGGAGCACAAAAGCAGTCTAAAATCTCTGCTATATTTGTCGCAATACTCAGCAATACATTGTATGGGTCAACATTTATTTTTCTTTTAAGCCAAAAATCATTAGGATATTAAGTAAAGATCATGTTCCCTCAATATATTTTGTACATTTCCTACTGTAAATATATAAAAATCTTAATTTTTGATCAGTAATATGCATTGCTAAGAACTTCATTTGGACAACTTTAAAGGTGATTTTCTCATTATTTAGATTTTTTTTGCATCTCGGTCAAATATTGTCCTCCTAACAAACCATACATCAATGGAAAGATTATTTATTCAGCTTTGAGATGATGTATACATCTTTAACCCTTATGACTGGTTTTGTGGTCCAGGGTCACATATATTGGTAACATTTTTATAAATTTTAAATCGTTATAATAACGCTTAAAATAACGCATATAATAATGAAGCATACAAACATATTATTAGTCAGACTTTCTTGAAATTCAGGAATATGTTGGTCAACCTCAGAGTCTGGAAACACATTTTAATGAACTTGACGGGTCATCTTAAAAATGCAGAACCGAGGTTACCAGACCCTGAACAAATAACATCATGCAAACCAGAATGTGCCCTTAAACTTTCACAATATTTTGTCATCTCTCTGTCGACTTGAATGGAAGACAACGAACAGCAGTGTGAAACAATTTCCTAATTAGGGTAGATGCATTCACATGGTATCAGAATTCACAAGAAGATTTCAATTTCATGGGTGTCCAGATAGGTTTCCACATTTGAACACAGTGAAATGCTCAAACTGTAGAGCTCTGCTGAGGATTGATCATTAAAAGAACCATATTAATGTGGCTTAAGTACTGAAAGGAATGTTCTGGTTCAGTACAGCATTTGTGATTTTGTGTTAATTACCACAAATAATAATTTTTACTGTCTTTTTTTTTGATGACCTTCCATGCAAAAGTTATCTGCTTTATATGCTTATGATTTGGAAAAATTGGACACTCTTATGGCTTTATAAATCATATTTAATTTAACTAGCCAACTTAACCAACTAGTCAGTTGTTAGATGATCATCAATTTTGTCCAGGCCCAAATAAGCATAACGTCACACGCTGTCAGTAGATTACATATTGCTTGTATGGAACCCAAACCATTATTTTATACAGAACAATAAGATCTTAATATGCAAAGAAAGATTGTACATTAGGTTTGTGTGAATGTTTTACTTGGTGTCATGCAGTTTAATCATTCATTTAGTTGCTCACCAATTAATGGTATAAAGTACTTTACTATTAACAAAAATATGAGATTGTACAGTGAGTAAGAATCTGATTGTAATCCTGTACCCACACACTGACAACTGAAGGTCATGTTGTTGTCTGTATGGTGCATGTCTGTCTGTTTTTTTGTTTTGTTTTTTAAATCAGTGCCATCTTTCACATTAATTTACCTGGTTTACGTAGGCGTCGTCCAGAGGAATATGACATGCACAACCGGAAGCGGCCCAGGATTGATTACACGCCAGAATTCCCCCAGAGACCAGGTCAATATCTGCTGCACGTAGATCTTTCCATTTCTTTTGTCTCGCTCTTCAGTGGTCTTTTTTTTTTTTTTTTAAATAAAGCCACAGTTATGTGCCACAAAAAGCTTTTTTCTCCCCTTGTTATGGCTCTTAATCGAGACAAGTGATTTGTGTTTTAAGGATGGTACCTTAGGTGGCAGTTGTATTTCTGCATAGTAAGTACGAAAGCTGAACTGCTCCCTGATTTTGAGTTTCTAAATGTTCGCTTTCTGGCCAAGAAGGTTGTAGCATGTGTATGTGTTTTTTAATGAGATTGTTTATTTGGGAGTTTTGGTTTTATTGTTTGTGCTGTGCTTTTCTGTAATTGGTGAAATCTGTCTCGTTTTTGCCGTCGGTTTAGGTTTTATGCAAGACCCCCGCAATCCACCTGTGGACAGGTTGGTATTGTTGTCTTTCCCGCTTTTATCCTCCATTTGTAAATGGGAGTTGCATTAGAACTTAACGTATTATAATCAGTTTTCTTTTCACAGGCGCTTCACTGGAGTGAGGAGAGATGTATTTCTCAACGGAGTAAGTACAAATAGGATGTAATGATTTGATGGATATGCTAATTGGAGAATGGCATCCTTTAGCGACTTTCCAAGCAGGCTCTATCTACTTTTCATTGAAAATACTTAGCAACACCATGTGGGATTGTGCACAGTAATGTAGGAAAATGCATTTAAAAGCAAACCAGACATACTTTAATTATATTTTGACTCGATTTTCCAGTTTGTTTTATTGTAGTTGCTAATTAACGTTCAGTTATATAGGAAATCAAATCCTAAATGCACTTTATAAACATTATTAACACTTATTTTCTTATTTCTAGTCCTACAATGACTATATGAGAGAATTTCACCACAACATTGGGCCTCCACCTCCATGGCAAGGAATGGTAAGATTGAACGTATTCTGACAGTTTTCTGTACCTTTTGTTCTCATTGTCCATGTGTTTCAATCCTGACTATGTTTTGATCTGAGGCGCCTTACCCTGGAATGGAGCATCCTCCCCAGCACCCATACTACCAGCATCATCACCATCCTCCTCCACCCCAGGCCCACCCTCCTTACTCCGGACACCATCCCATGCCCCATGATGCCCGCTTCAGAGAAAAGAGGGTCGTTCGCTCCTTCGCCTCCAGTTTGGTAATGTTTAGTTATTTAAAATGGTTTAAATACTACCGTAGCGTTAATCAGCTGAAAGATCTGTTCCAGAAACTGCTGCAGATACCATTCATAAACTGAGATGTGGATTTGTTTTTTGTTTTTTTTGGATTACTCATTTGGACTTTAAACCTTTTGTTTGGTAGCATGACTATGACATGCGCGTGGATGATTTCCTGAGACGAACGCAGGCGGTGGTGAGTGGACGTAGGAGCCGACCACGTGAGCGTGACCGACAGAGAGAGCGCGAGCGGCCACGGGATGGGCGTCGTGACAGAGAACGAGAGCGTGGGAGAGAACGGGACCGTGAAAGAGAGCGGATTCGAGACCGTGAGAGGGAGAAGGAGAGGGGTAGATACCGGAGATAGGGAAAAGTTGTTTTAAAACTGTTTTTTTCCCTTGTTTATTTTTCCCATTTTCATTTTGTAAATATTGTTAGATTTCATTTATACAGTTCTTTTTTATTTTATATATATACAGATTAAATTCATCACAAAGTTGAACTACATCTTTCTGGGCATTTTAAAAAATAAATTAGAAATGTTTTTCCAATTTCCTGCTATTGTTAGCATCATGCATGCAGTGCATAAAAATTTAACTGTGAAAACCAAAAAGCTTTTTTACCCTTTTTTTTTTTTTCATTTTTAATCATTGGTTCTGTAGCTGGTCCAGCATTGTTTAGAAAGAGCTGCCTTTCCCTGAATACGTTTTTTTTTTTTTTTTATCCCCTCACTTTTGGATTGTGAGCCAGTTCTTTACTTGGCTTTTGCAGTTTTTAGGTGTATGCTAACTGCACTTGTCTTTGTGATTTCTGTTGTACATTTAAATAAGGTCATAGGTGCCAGTATTCCAATGCACTGCTAAATTATGACCGTTGTATCAAGTATGTTTCTTTAGCTTTGTCTGAAGACTGGATTGTTTTCTAGTGTTTTGATTGGGAAGTGGGTAAATATCCTCACACTTGCTTCTTGTCCAGTGAAAGGATAAATGTCATGAAGGTTTGTAAATTGACCACTTGCTGTTGGAGTATCTGTTGGATACTATGTGGATACATTTTGTACAAAACAAAAAATAAATGTAAATGAATTGCCTGTTTTTTTTATTTTTGTCTTTTTTCTTTTTTTTTTTACTATCTCCCAATAATACATAAAGCATTCAGCAAAGGGAATCGCCCTCAAGGTTTCCTTTCAGAACCCATTTTATTTGTATTTAGAAGTGGCACTGCTGAATCTATAATATTTTCAATTTTTGTTTATACGAAGAAGCAAATTTACAATGAAATGGGAAAAGTTTAAGCCTAATATAATACCTGTACAGCAAATTATGGGTTATTTTTATAAACAAATTTAACTGATTCCATATATCTGCAGCACTCTGACTTGTGTGCCACAAGGAAAAGCATGTAAAAAGTGAAGACTGCTTAGACCCTGATGTAGCACTAAGCACTTTACTATGTCTGATCAAATCTGTGCATATGCATGTTTTATAAATGAGGCCCCAGATGACTTTGCAATCTATTCCACTGAAAAAGTGGTGACTTTTAGCTATCAGCTCTCTGCACCACACACTGACACTGTTTGAAATACATCAGTTTATCAACGGTGTGCATCAAGGCTCAGTACTTGGTCCCCTACTCTTTTCGATGTTCACAACCTCTGTGCTGCCCAGCTGGATTACTGCAATGCTCTCCTGCACATCTAAACATTCACAGATGATCCAGAACATTGTATGTTGGGAATTTAATTAGAAAAAAGGGGTCCACGTCATAGCCCTCTTGGTCTGAACCAAACTAGCCTCCTGAATCAAATTCAAGGCTTTGGCTTTGGTTTTCAGGATGGCTACTGGAATTGTACCCTTACCTCAATACACAAATTAAGTCCGTGAACAAGCAATGCCTGATGACTTTTTCACAACATTATCATTTGAAACAGTTTGGCACTTACAAATTTATGAATGAACTGGTCATTATAAAAATTTCTACCGACATTTTTTGACAACTTCTTGGAACATAATATTCCTCATGATAACTTTTGTTAAATTTACAGTAAGTAAATCCACTTACAAGCTAATTACTCTTCAACAACAAAGCTATAGACCTACCACAGAAACTGAACTTCAAAGACAGAATTCTAAAGATGACTGTACACTTGTTTCTCTGACACATAAGGTCTATATGATTCAAATGAAAAAGAATGATAAAACAGGATGTCTTGAGTGCAATATAATAAAAAGTTATTCTCTCTAAGAAATTAATTCCATGTGTATTCTCAGGACCAGTTGCAGGGACACAGGAAGGATGTGCTGACAGTTGACCACAGGGTCAATTAGTTATCAAAGGAAATCCTGAGAATGAGAATGACAGGTAAATTAAGCTTCTGTGCCAGTTACTACCCTCACATGAAAAGGTTTGGTCAGGAAGACTTCTCTACTTCTCCAACAGATCTTCTCTGTCAAAGACTGAATGGCACATGACCCGATTCTGTACCTTCAGTATATTAATCATCTTTACTACAACAATTCTGAACGATGACAGTCTGATTCAATTACTACATTACTGCTTTCACTGCATCAATTTGCCTATGAACCTCATGCTTCGACCTACCCTCACTTGTGAAGGTAGTTGAGATCCTCCACTTGAAAAAGCAATGCCCAAAGAGGACAATACACCTATTTCAAACTGATATACATGCCTTCAGACACTCTGCCAAAAAAACAATAAATCCCAATAAAGTTGGCTTGACATTGGACTTTCAAGAGTCTCAAATTTAGGGACCGTCTCTAAAGCTACATGCGATATTGGTATACACTTTTCTAACGTCAGTAGCATTTGAGGAGAATGACTTACAGTCATAAACTACTGTAATTGTTCAAATAGATGTCAGCTATAATGCACAATTGAATTGAATGTTTGATATTTATTCAAATAAACTAAATCATATGTAAGTTATACAACTTTTTCGCATGGGCTCAAATGCAAATTTGAAGCTCAATAGCATTTGAGGAGAAAGACTTGCAGTCATAAAACAATTGTAATGTGTTCATTCAGGTGTCAGCTACAACGCACACCTTATACTTTTTTAATAAATATTAAAATGAATTATAAATAATTTAGGTAAAAACAAGGCCTGTTTATCACTTTCAGGCACATTCCTGTGAAAGTTTTTTTTTTTTTTTTTTTAAGGTTCCCTTATGAAGATTACCCATGGTTTTAACAATAACACCGCAAATCATCGTTCTTGTAGCCATGGTAACTGCAAATTAACCATGGTTTTGTTACTTCAAATAAGTCGTGACCTAATGGTTAGAGAGTCAGACTGGCAATCGAAAGGTTGTGATTTCGAGTCTCGGGGCGTCAGGAATTGTAGGTGGGGGGAGTGCATGTACAGTTCTCTCTCCACCTTCAATACCACGACTTAGGTGCCCTTGAGCAAGGCCCCGAACCCCCAACTGCTCCCTGGGTGCCGCAGCAAAAATGGCTGCCCAATGCTCCGGGCGTGTGTGTGTGTGTGTGTGTGAATGTGTGTGTTCACTGCTCTGTGTGTGCGCGCACTTCGTATGGGTTAAATGCAGAGCACGAATTCTGAGTATGGGTCACCATACTTGGCTGAATGTCACATCACTTTCACTTTTTTTCACTTTTATATCCTGTAATATTTGTAGTTGTTGTTGTTGCTATAAAAACAGACTTAAGCCATCAATGGCCTTTAAAATGACTTAGAATGCATTATATAAAAAAACAATGAGTCAATAATGATGTAAATGTCGAGAGCTACAATTGTAATTTGTAAATAATATAATTTATTCATTTACTTTTTTATTTGATTAAAGTTCTATTTTCACCCCTATATAGTAGGTGTTTTTTTTCCATCATCATATTTGAGGAATGGGGGCACAACAATACAATCCTGCTTAGGGCACCCATTTGGCCAGCAGCAGCCCTGATTGGAACACACCGTCCAGTCACCCTCAACAGGGTTCACACACTTTTGTTAACTTCAAATTCAAGGATCTTTTGATGACTTTCCCGTCCAATACCTTTAAATTCAAAGACTTGATGTGGGGACACATTTCAAGTGAGAGCATGGTTTACATTATGTTACCTTGACGGGGTCTCATGACATTGCTAAAAGGAACATTATGTTGTGTATTTGGTGTAATGTGTTTATGATGTTTAAGGTAAAAAAAAAAACTATGCCCCGCCTTTCTGAAACGCATTGATTTTTACAAAGCTGATCATTCTGAAAAGCAAGGTGTCCTCTGAATGGCCACCTATCCAGTGCTTTGTGATTGGCCAAATACCTCAAGCGTGTGGCGGACATGTTAAGTCACTTAACATAATGTGATGCCATGTCCCGGCGTGACGAGACTAAACCAATAAAACCCATTAAAACCCATTACATTTGTAGCATTGAGTGGGGACATAATTACTGATTATAATGACTTATAATGTCTTTTTATGTGTTGCATTGTGTATCGCACTGTGTAAACATAAAACCATCTCTGCATTTGTGATCGAGAAACTACAAACAACAAGTGCTACTCTACCCTGCTTAAAACTCACATTTGAATCATCAGTGGCAAATTCTTTAAAGGTCCCATTTTTCGTGATCCCATGTTTTAAACTTTAGTTAGTGTGTAATGTTGTTGTTAGAGTATAAATAATATCTGTAAAATTCTAAAGCTCAAAGTTCAATGCCAAGCGAGATATTTTATTTAACAGAATTCGCCTACAACGAACGACCCGTTTGGACTACATCCCTCTAGTTCCTGCAGTAATGATGTCACTAAAACAGTTTTTTGACTAACCTCCGCCCACATGAATTCACAAAAAAGGGGGCGTGGCCTTGTTGCGCTCCGACGGAGAAGAGGAAGAGTTGCGTTTGTGTTTGTTGCCATGTCGTCGAAATGCTGTTATTTTCATCTCGGAGTCCAATCATCTTTGTTTGGGCTTCCTAGGCACGCTGTACTTAGAGATCAATAGTTACAATTTATGTTTAACTCGGTTCCCGAAAATGATAATCCACATGTAAAACTATGTGAAGCACACTTTGCTGAGGACAGCTTCCTCAATCTTAATCAGTTTAATGCCGGATTCGGACAAAGATTATTCTTGAAGGTGGAGCAGTTCCCTCATTGTCTGGAGAAGGCGTTGTTTATGGACCACAACCAGTAAGTTTATTTTATTATTTAAGTTGGTGCATTTAACACTTTCTGTAACTTATTACACAAAGGGCAACGCTGTTTAGCTTTGTTAACTAGATGTTAGGGCTAAGCAAAAAAAGGAAGTCATCAGCCCGTTTTTATGACAATGAAAACAGCGGTATACAGATAGGTGAATTGTGTGAAAAATACTGTGATTGACAGTTCGCGGCACTGTGTACAAAAAATACTCCGCTAAACAATTATTTCGTTATTTTTGTTTAAGCTTATTAACGTTAGCGTTACAGAAAGGTCTGATTTACCCACTGTTACAACAGTCATTGTAAAAAAAGACTGAAGAGTAATGACAGACAGTTGATCTTTGAATAAAAATGTGTTTAGTTAAGGTTTGAAATTCATTATCTTTTATTATAGACTACGAAGTCTAATATCATAAGCCCCCCATCCCGTCACACCCCCAACACATAACCCCCCCCCCATCCCGTCACCCAAGACCACAGACACCCCCAACACATATCCACCTCCCAATAGGCTATAATAGAGGACCGGCACCTCTTTTGGGCCACTTAAAGCACTGAAAATAAGGGACAGAAAAAGGGATGCTCAAAATATTTGTTCAGTACCACATAATGTGTCATTTCCATGTCTACAGTTAAGTATGTATAAAAGTTTATAAAAGATTCTCAGAAATGAACACTGTTGGGAATGTTACTTTAAAAAAGTAATTAATTATAGTTACTCACTACTTGTTCCAAAAAGTAACTGAGTTAGTAACTGAATTACTCTATAATAAAAGTAACTCGTTACCAGGGAAAGTAACTATCTGCGTTATTGTAAAAAAAAATATATAGTTGCTATATGTCAAAGAATTTTTTAGCAGTTTTAACAAGTCAGTTGAAATGAGTAGAACAGACAGGTGTTCGTAGATAACTTTCGATATTTATTGCACGTCAACAGACAGCAAGACTTTTATCCTACACTTCAAGTATTATCTTTGTAAGAAAAGTGTTTTTGGCAACTAGCTTTGTCGATGCGTGTGTCACACATTACATGTAGGCTACACATTACATGCACGTTCTTGCCTTTGACCACAATGAATTTGAAGTAGTGCTTATATCTCCACCTTGAAAATGCCAACTTTTCATCAGATTGCTCCTCACTCTCCATCTCTGCTGCTGCTGCGAATGTCTGTTTAGCTGTTGCGCGCGCGTGTGTGTGTATGTGTGTTTGGCGCCACTGGCACCTGTGCCAGCATCTGTGTAAAAATGGCTCTGATTGGCTACCATGAAACACATGACTCTGCTTTTAATCTCGTTATCAATTAACCCACCTCCTCACTAGCTGTGTGAGCCAGGGGTGCGTTCAGATTAAATAGTTTATAAAATCAGTGCATAGTAACGCACCACATTTAATGTCCAGTAATGTTAACTGCATTGTAACGACGGGAAAAGTAATTAGTTAGATTACCCCATTATTGAAAAATAACGTCGTTATCTAACGCTGTTCACTTTAAATGGCGTTATTCCAAACACTGTGAACACGTCATTCACTTCTTCATCTGAAGCTTGCGTCCCAAGCATGGCAGGGAGCTGGAGGACACAGTGTCTCATTTCCTACTCAGGAAACAATGGTTAAATTCGTAACCTGAGACGTCCCCTTTCAAGGGAACTTTGAACTGCATCCTCTAGGGGCCGTTATGGGGAACAGTATACCCACGCCCACTCTCCCATTTCCATGGGAGTTGCCCCTGGGACGTTTAGACGGCTGTCTGTGACAGTACCCCTGTGGCAGGGGGGGCGTGGTTTAGCGAAGTCTGCAGCGGGAGAGAGAATCAGGAGACGAGCGGTAAGTGAGTGGTTTGGGCAAAAATTATCATCACCTGTTTCTTGTTCTAGTAATTGGCGTGGAGAGAGTATAAAACGCCAGGAGAGTCGGAAGCAAGCAAGAGAAAGACGGACTGCTGACCCGAACTTTGCTACACTGGTTCCGAAACCCGGGAGGAAGTAGGACCGTTGCCGCTGCCATGCAAAGTCCGGCCGCCACGCTGCTTGCGGATATCATCGCCTCCCTCGTGGTCCTTCACCGCGAACAACACCAGGCCCTGTTGGACCTGAGGACTGATCAGGAGAGGCGTTTTTACCATGAGAGGTTCCAGAGCTGGATCGATCGGGAGGTTTGTGCCGGGCCACCCGTCGCGCCCATGCATCTACCACTGCACAAGATGGGGCCCCAGGACGATCCGGAGGCCTTCCTGGAGCTATTTGAGAACAACACCGCCAGCGGTTCCGGTCCCTGGACTTGGGCGAACCCAGTCGACCCTTCGCGATGACCCAACAGCTCTGGGACTCCTGCCGCAATTGGCTACTAGCCGAGAGGAAGCGACATGGAGCATGTCGTCGACCTGGTGGTGCTGGAGCAGTTCATCGCTCGGCTTCCCAAAAAGACGGCCGAGTGGGTCCGGTGCCACCGCTGGACTCAGCCAAGTGGGTCACTGGACTCGGCCATCCACCTGGAGGAGGACCACATGGTGGCGTGCCCAGGGGTCGGCAAACCCCCACCTACTAACTCTCTCTCTCCTTCTCTCTCTCCCCCTTCTCTCTCTCGCCCTGTCCCTCTCGGGGCGGGTCGGACCAAGGCCATTTCGCGAGTCCCAGGGCCCCGCCCAGGGGGGCGGGGTTTGGGGCTGCCTGAGGGGACAGTGCTTCCGTGTCTCTGCTCTCTCTGTGCCAATTCCCCAATCCACTCCCTGCCACTGGGGCGGCGGGTAGGTCTGGGCTGGCCGGTTGGTGTTGCGGGGACGCTAAGGGGAGCGGGGCTCACGGCCAACCCAAAGAAGTGTGCGATTGGCCGTGTGGAAGTAAGGTATCTGGGCTTGCTCTTGGGGCATGGGCAGGTGCATCCCCAAATTGATAAGACAGCCGCTATTGCACCATCGAGAAAGAGTGCCTTGCCATCAGATGGGCCGTCCTCAACCTCCGCTAGTATCTCCTGGGATGGGAGTTCACCCTCTGTAGTGTTGACGTGTCAAAATAAGAGTCACCATTTGGGTGTTTGTAACCTTTTAGTACTTTTTGTTTGTAATAAACCTGTCAGCAGTTCCTCCGTCCCCTTTGTCCTTCCATCCCACGAACTTTGCTACAACCCCTTACGGCCAAAGGCCTAAGCTACATACCCAACTTAATTGTTAGGGCCTCTGTCCGGGGTAGAGCTGAAGGCTTGGAATCAGGAAAGATTCCTTTAAAGGAATACGGCTAAGAACCTAGTATTGTATACTAAGTCTTGCCTGTCACACAGGGGCTACTGCTTGCTTTCACATAAGCTTGCTGAAGGAGCTGTCTCAACAGATCCCTAGTAGCAACACCCTGTTTAGATAGGTATCCCAGGATACATAGGTCGAGTGGCACCCAAGATGAATGGGGCTTTTACCAACTCAAGAAAGGCCACGAAGCAACTGCATAACACCTTCACCATATAGGATTTTAGAAAGAACGCAGAATACTAGTGTGCAAAATTACCACAGTGTGGATTTGGGAAAGTGCGCAAAGACTTCACATGCACACTTACCATAGCATGGATTTTCAATACTGTTCTAAGGAGAGGCTCTCATGGCACTCTGATAGAGCAGCTTATAGATGGAATGGTGCATCTCCAATGAGAGGAGAACTCCGAATTCAGAGTAGCGCACTCATAGGCGACCCTTCTTGGAAAAGGGGAGCGCTGCTAAACTACCATGAGAATCGCCCAAATAGCTCCTCATGTTGAGGGAATTGATGCTTGAAGTGTATAAACAAATACACACTGGCTGAATGGAGCCCAAGGAACCAATGTCTAATCATCTCAAGAAAGGGAACGAGGCAGAGCGTGTAACCCTTACCATACAGGATTTCAGAAAGTGCGCAAAGTCTTGTGTGCACACTTACCACTTGGATTATGTGGATTTTAGAAGGTGCACATAGTGTTCACGTGCACACTAACCACCATGTGGTTTTCAGAAAGTACACAGAGCTTCGCGTGTGTACCTAAAGGTTCCAAAGCATCGCAGAGGTGCTGAACCGCACGGGACAGGCAAGCTCAAATTTTACAAACCTGTGGCGAGGGGAGCATCACCTGAGGCAGCATACATAAGACTTCTGAAGCTGGATGGATGGTGTTGACAAGTGTTTAGTAAACACTGTAACTGAGCACTGCAAAGGAAACTCACAGAGTTTATGAGTAGACACATAACCACCCGCAATTTAATACACATAAGTATATACAGAAAGGATTACATACTTTTAGTCCGGACCAACAGTAGGGTGGTTGCTATGAATATAGAACCTGCCAAAAACATTATAGGTCCAGCATAGGAGAGGTTTCCACCTAACCTCGATCAGGTGGAGAACTGGTGGTTACAGGGGAATTAGGAAGAGGAGGATAAAAGCAGAAGTTAAAAAATCCCCAATGGGAACGAGTAGATACCTATGTATCGCCCTGATTCAGACAAGAACGCTGCCTCATCTGGATCACATCCCTTAGGTTCTGCTTACTTCCTTGTAACCCACGATTACTCTTACCCCTTCCCACAGTTGGGGGAGAAGGCAAGTCACGACACTAGCCTTCTTTGCCCATCTTTGATCCTCAGATCGAGACAGGCCAGAACCCCTATGTTGTTTGGGCTCAGACCTGGACCTTAGTGGAATGAAGGATCTGAAAGCAGTGGAGCGTGCCTTCGTCTCCCTGAAATTCTCAATCACCGTCTCAATACAAACCTAAAAGTTCAGAAGGCGAAACCCGAGCATCGAGAAAAAAGCAGTTTTTTCTTCCCAATGTCTGCCAGGTTCATCCACAGATGTCTCTCTGCTATCACCAAGGCCACCATAGTCAAGTTCAAGTTCAAGTCTGCTTTATTGTAAATTCTTCCACATGTACAGTACATACATACAGAGAATCGAAATTGCGTTAATCTCAGACCCCCGGTTCACACAGATAACTTTAACATTAAAGCCTAAAAAACTAGATCAAAATATAAAATGTAGATACAACTATACAATAAGGGAATGTTAAAAAAAGACATAATAAAGTTAAAAATAAAGTTAAATAAAGCAGCGCAAGGCAAAAGGCAGATAGAGTGCAAATCAATGAAGTGAACAACAGTGCAGATAAAAGATTATTTAGTGCAAAAACAAAAGCTTATTAAGTCTGATTAAAGTGGCAAAGGGCTCAAGAGCGGTTATATTATTAAACTGACTGATGAGGTAGTGGAATGACGTCAGTTCCATGGAGAATGAGGTAGTGAGCAGAACAAAGCTGCACAAAGTGACTGGTGCATGTCATCGTATATTAGTGGGGGGGTCATAGTTCAATGGTGCTTGGGGCAGAAGAGGGGAGGGGGGGGCAAGTTTGGGAGCGAGTTCAGCTTCCTGACAGCCTGGTGGATGAAGCTGTCCTTCAGTCTGCTGGTCCTGGCCTGGAGACTCTGCAGTCTCCTCCCTGATGGCAGCAGACTGAAGAAGCTGTGTGATGGGTGGGTGGGATCACCTGCGATGTAGAAGGCTTTGCGGGTGAGACGGGTTCCATAGATGTCCTGGAGGGAGGGGAGAGAGACACCAATGATCTTCTCAGCTGCTCTCTTTATGCGCAGCAGAGTCTTTCGGCAGGACGCGTTGCAGGTGCCATACCACACAGTGATGCAGCTCGTCAGGATGCTCTCGATGGTCCCTCTGTAGAAGGTGTACATGATGGGGGGTGGGGCTCTGGCTCTCCTCAGTTTGCGGAGGAAGTAGAGACGCTGATTTGATTTCTTGGCCAGTGCTGCTGTGTTTTCAGTCCAGGAGAGGTCCTCTGTGATGTGCACACACAGGAACTTGGTGCTGCTCACTCTCTCCACAGTCGCACCATTGATGGTCAGAGGAACGTGCTGAGTGTGTGCTCTCCTGAAGTCTACAACAATCTCCTTCGTCTTCTCCACGTTCAGAGAGAGATTGTTGTCACTGCACCACCCGGACAGGCGGCTCACCTCGCTCCTGTAGTTTGTCTCATCCTTGTTGCTAATGAGACCCACCACAGTCGTGTCATCCGCAAACTTAATGAAGAGGTTGGAGCTGTGTGACGGTGTGCAGTCATGGGTAAGCAGAGTGAACAGTAGGGTGCTCAGCACACATCCTGGCTGGATGTGTTGCTGCCGGCCCGTACTGCCTGAGGTCTTCCAGTCAGAAAGTCCAACAGCCAGTTTCACAGCGAAGTGTTAAGCCCCACTTGACGCACAAGACATAAAACACGAAAACACCGTTCTGTCGGGACAGAGAGAAGCCGCTATGTGTGGACGCGCCACCATCTTTTCTTGTCATACCCATGGCGGGGGTGGCCTGCTTGGTAACATGGAGAGAGATCTGTGGTATGGCGCAGCTCGGCTACCTGATCTGGAGAAAGGCCCTCGCCTCTATCCAGGTTTCTTAGCAGATCAGTCTGATATGCTTGAAGCACCAACATCGTGTGTAATAAAGCCACAGCATGAACTGCTGCTGCGTATGCTTTGCCATTTAAGTGAGATGTATTTCTTGAAGGGGCTTAGATGGCAGGGAGGGAGATTAATAGAGGATGTCTCCCCTGCAGAAAGAAAGCTCTTCCTTTCATAGCCGCCTTCGCGCATTGCCTCAATGTCTGCACAACTCTAATGCCAAGAATCTGATGGATGCAAGAAGAAAATGGCCTCTTTCATTTCTTTTCGATCTCTGTATGGAGATCAGGCAGAAATGGAAGGCTCACCTGAGCTGGAGAGCTGTGGTCAGAAAGATGACGCTCATCATGGCGGCCTCATGTCGTCACCTTGTTAGCGCAAAGTTTAACTTTGCTTGGCGCGATCCATAACCTCCAACAGCTCTATACGCAGGGCAGGAGGATTGAGAAGGCTCAGCCTCAGCTTCTTCACCATCCTCAAATACTGTATCTCCTGCTTTTCCTGGGTAAAGACCCAGCAGAGCACTAACATCAGTATCAGAAAGTGTTAAATTTTACTTCTAAAATCGATACTATTAAGGATAAAATTTTAACCATTCAGTCATCCGCTACAGTATCATATCAGACAGTGCACTATAGATCCCCTGAGGAACAGTTCCAATCTTTCTCTACTATAGGAGAGGAAGAATTGTATAATCTTGTTAAATCATCTAAACCAACAACATGTATGTTAGACCCTATTCCATCTAAGCTCCTAAAAGAGATGCTTCCAGAAGTCATAGATCCTCTTCTGACTATTATTAATTCGTCATTGTCATTAGGAAATGTCCCCAAAACCTTCAAACTGGCTGATATTAAGCCTCTCATCAAAAAACCACAACTTGACCCCAAAGAACTCGTTGTAGAACGATCTCAAATCTCCCTTTTCTGTCCAAGATACTAGAAAAGATAGTATCCTCACAATTATATTCCTTCTTAGAGAAAAATGGTATCTGTGAGGATTTCCAGTCAGGATTTAGACCGTATCATAGTTAGGTTGCTCTCCTTAGACTTACAAATTACCTACTCTTATCATCTGATTGTGGTTGTATCTCTCTATTAGTGCTGTTGGATCTTAGTGTTGTGTTCAACACTATGGACCACAACATTCTTTTGCATAGACTTGAACACTTTGTTGGCATTAATGGAAGTGCATTAGCATGGTTTAAATCGTACATATATGACCGCCATCAGTTCGTAGTTCGCTGTTACTCTTCACGCTTTAAATGTTACCCTTGGGAGATATGATCAGGAAACATGGTGTTAGCTTTCACTGTTATGCTGATGATACTCAGGTCTATATTTCTTCGCGGCCTGCCAAAACACACCTGCCCAAACTAAATCAGCTCTCCGTGCCCACCTCCGTCTGTCAGTGGATCAACAGCTTCCTGACAGACAGGCAGCAGCTAGTGAGGCTGGGAAAATACACATCCAGCACCCGTACAATCAGCACCGGAGCTCCCCAGGGCTGTGTTCTCTCCCCACTGCTCTTCTCCCTGTACACCAACGATTGCACATCTAAGGACCCCTCTGTCAAACTCCTGAAGTTTGCAGACGACACCACACTCATCGGCCTCATTCAGGACGGTGACGAGTCTGCTTACAGACAGGAGGTAAAAGAGCTGGCTGCCTGGTGCACTCTCAACAACCTGGAGCTTAACACCCTCAAAACAGTGGAGATGATCGTGGACTTCAGGAGAAACCCCCCTGCACTCCCCCCACTCACCATCATGAACAGCACTGTGACTGCAGTGGAGTCATTCAGGTTCCTGGGAACCACCATCTCTCAGGACCTGAAGTGGGACATTCACATTGACTCCATTGTGGAAAAAGGCCCAGCAAAGGTTGTACTTCCTCCGCCAGCTGAGGAAGTTTAACCTGCCACAGGAGCTGCTGAAACAGTTCTACTCCACAATCATTGAATCCATCCTCTGCACTTTAGTAACTGTCTGGTTCAGCTCAGCTTCTAAATCTGACCTCAGAAGACTACAGAGGGTAGTCCGGACTGCTGAGCGAATCATCGGTTCAACTCTCCCATCTATTCAAGAACTGTACTTATCCAGAGTGAGAAAAAGGGCTGTCAAAATCACTTTGGACCCCTCACATCCAGCACACTCCCTCTTTGAACTGTTGCCATCTGGTCGACGCTACAGAGCACTGAGCACTAGAACGACCAGACACAGGACCAGTTTCTTCCCTCAGGCAATCCATCTTATGAACAGCTGATAATAACGGCGAACACACTACACTTTATATTTATATACACATACACTTTATTTATCTAACACGCATACTTAGTATACACTTAAATTTTGCACATAATATATATATGTACATACATAACTGCATTTTGTAATATACCTGCCTACAATTGTCATTTGTATATTGTCATTCACTATCTACTTATTTGTATTTTTTATTCTTTTATTATGTGTTTTATGTTCTGTCGCTGTCATTCTGTTGTACTGCGGAGCTTCTGTCACGAAAACAAATTCCTCGTACAGTATGTGTAAACATACCTGGCAATAAAGCTCATTCTCATTCTTATTCAATCTTTCCTTAGAAAGCCACGTTTCTAGCATTTGTAAAACTGCATTTTTCCATTTCAAAAATATATTTAAATTATGACATATGCTCTCAATGCCAACTGCAGAAATGTTAATCCATGCATTTATGACCTCAAGGTTAGATTATTGTAATGCTTTATTGGGTGGTTGCTCTGCACGCTTCGTAAACAAACTACAGTTAGTCCAAAATGCAGCAGCAAGACTTCTTACTAGAACCAGGAAGTATGAACATATTAGCCCGGTCCTGTCAACACTGCACTGGCTCCCTATCAAACAATGTATAGATTTTAAAATATTGCTTATTACTTATAAAGCCCTGAATGGTTTAGCACCTCAGGATTTGAATGAGCGCTTATTACATTATAATCCTCCACGTCTGCTGCATTCTCAAAACTCAGGCAATTTTATAATACTTAAAATATCAAAATTAACTGCGGGAAGCAGATCCTTTTCCTTTTTGGCGCCTAAACTCTACCTAAAATTGTTCGGGAGGCAGACACAATCCTGCAGTTTAAATCTAGATTAAAGACCCATCTCTTTAACCTGGTTTACACATAACACACTAATATGCTTCTAATATATCAAAATCCATTTTAGGCTGCATTAATTGGGTAAACCGGAACCGGGAACACTTCCCATAACACACAATGTACTTGCTACAACATTAGAAGAATGGCATCTATGTTAATATTTGTCCGTTTCTCTCTTATTCCGAGGTCACCGTAGCCACCAGATCCAGTCTGTATCCAGATCAGAGGGTCACTACAGTCACCCGGATCCAGTATATATCCAGACCAGATGGTGGATCAGCACCCAGAAAGGACCTCTACAGCCCTGAAAGACAGCGGAGACCAGGACAACTAGAGCCCCAGATACAGATCCCCCATTCTGTCATCAATGGAGTTTCGGTTCCTTGCTGCTGTGAGCTCTGGCTTGCTTAGTTGGGGTCACTTCATTTACAGCGATATCGTTGACTTTGATTGCAAATGATTGCACAGGCACTATTTCAACTGAACTGAAACAACATCACTGAATTCAATGATGAACTGCCTTTAACTGTCATTTTGCATTATTGACACTCTGTTTTCCTAATTAATGTTGTTCAGCTCCTAAGACGCAATGTATTTTGTTTAAAGCGCTAAATAAATGAAGGTGACTTGACTAGACTTAAATATATAACATCATCCTCCCGAGGCTCTCTCTCGTCCGCCACCATTACGAGCACAAAAGGGAAAGTCCTTCTCTAAACCATTCAGACATATCCACTTGAACTTCTCAAGAGCTCATTCTCCTCCGTGCCTCAGCAGCGGCGGGTTCTGAACCGCGGGAAGCAGATGGCTGCCTTTTTTTGGAAAGAGAGATGAACGAGAGCTGAGCTTTTTTCATTGAAAAAACACTCACAATGCACGCAGATTGCATCCTCAAAGACATCGCGTGTGTGCTCTTCACCCAAACAAATGACGCAAAGATCATGTGTGTCATCAGGTGTTAAATAACGCAGACACAGATGCACACATTGTCTAAACGCTTGCTAGTAGTCGCCATGATAGACTGAGGAAGATCGCTCTTATCAATTCTTTCAGATGCACACTTCAAACAGACTCAGTCAGTGAAGACGAAGAAAAGAATGACGTGCTAGAAGTTACAATTAAAAAAAAAAAATCTCTATTTAACAACATTAACTTACAATACTCAAAGACGTCTTCCCTGCAGATTGCATTTGTCTTTCCTAGCTGGATCTTGTGCTTATGATCAATAACCATGTTCTCTGCATTCACCCCACTTGCTGTGAAGAGGGAGCGACCAGAGAGCAGAGGATTGTGCAAGGTGTTAAAGCCTTCCTTGAGAGTTTACATTCGCAATTCAAATCAATGATTTGTGCAAAAAGAATTATTAATTTGTTATTTGACTGGTCTAGATGGCCATACGGCATATGCCTGTGAATACAGGACAAACTGAATTCCATATAGCTTTCATACAGAACGCTTCTCTGATGCCTTGTATATGGAACAATTCCATATTAGGTTATACGGAACGGTTGGCAACCCTTTTTTGCATAGATTTTATTGAAAAGAGATAGGCTCATGTAACCATAAGTTTTAAAATATATGAATTTGCTTTTAAGTTTTTCTTGCCTCATGGGTCTACATTATCTGAATAAGCAAAGAAATTCAACATTAATTTCACGGTGTGTCTGTGAAACTTTGTGGTACCATCATAGTAGTTTTTTGTGCGTGTCATGGCAATGTATAACACAAAGTCCCTTACGTGGGAAACACTTAACACAATGCATAAAAGTATAGGCATAGATCACGAATTGTTGGTGAAATAACACATTAGCGGACCAGTGGGAATAATATTGATTTTTTTACTTCCCAGAAGACTTATTGCAAAAAATCAATTCAAGAATTTTCAAGAACCTGTATGTATGTATTTTTATTTTCAAAAACTTACAGGGCCTTGAATTTTTTTTTTTTTCAGATTCACAAACTTTCAAGGATTTCAAGGACCCGTGGGAACCCTGCCTTAAATTATCCACATCCATGGGTCCTCCTCTCCAGCTGCCACTCATTATGAAACAAATAGCAATTTCCATACCTGCAAACTCAGAAGGACTGAAAAATGTGACAGAAGAAAATACATTTTATATATCCTATTCAGTCATTATCTGCCAGCACCATTATTTAACATGCAAAATAAGATTGATATATAAAATGGAGGAGAAACTGATAATCATTGTTGCTGGGTTTCTTATCATTTATGATATGATGTTATTTTTTCATACAGAAAAAATTTAAAAGACCAGTTACAAAAGAGAGAGAGAGCCCTGGCCGTGCACTCACCTTCACCGTCTTGCTCTCTCTCCCTCGTGCATATTAATAAAAAAAGAATTTTCCCCGACCAAATGTGACCAAAACGGTTATAAAAATGCTGTCATTATAAAGGTGTAAAATGTTGTTGATGAAAATAATGATGAAAAGTAACAGTAATGCAGTGGAGGAGATAACTTAGCCTTGCCAAAATCCTTCACAGTTGACATTGAACTAACATTGTAAGCTAACAACACAATTTGCTGATCTTACTAGCTGACTAGGAGACACTTCCATTATAACGTTAATGTTAAACATGTTAACTAACAACAACGTTAGAGAAAACAATTATATTGTTAGCAGATAACAGCACTTACCTCAAAACTAATGTCAGTGTCCAAAGCATGAATTCATCTGCAGGAAAGCTGCCGCTATCTTGACTGTGATTGGCCAAATGACTCGCATGCAGTAGGTTCTAGAAGTAGGCATGAATAGGCGCGAATTCATCTGTGGGAAAAGCTGCAGCCAGGGGCTTTTCAAAGAAGACGCTGCTGTTATCTTGACTGTGATTGGCCAAATGACTCACGTGCTGTATAACCAAAGATGTTTGTGAAGAAGTCCGCAGTAGGGAAGACCGCAGAAGACCCCCCTCCCCCGTCAAAAAAAAACTCTTCGGATCTACACGATTCACGTGGATGACATTTTCCCATTCAAAATGGCGATTTTCGCAGAAAAGTGACCAGTTTGCAGGTATGAAGTTCACAAGGAGGTGTGGCCCCATGTTGTTTGCTTGGGTTGAGCTCGACTGGGCCCCATGGGTCTGAGCTCAGCTTTCTACCAGGAGAGGGCCCTGGTATTCCTACTACAGTGAAGTTTCTCCTTCTTCCCTGGTCACAGGAGATGGTGTTGGATCACTCTCTGTCTGGACTCTAGCCTGGGACCAATTTGCCAAGGAATCCCCTACCAGAATGCAATGCTCCAGAAAACTTACTTTCTAATTTGTAGTAGCGTTTGTATAGAATCTACAGTGGTTTGTAGAGTGTAGAGTGGTTTGTAACCTCAAGAACCCATATCAGCTGAAGTGTAACTAAATGTTACTCCCACAATGCTTCAGTAAACTTGAATGACATCAGAGGTCTTACAGTCCCAGGTTTTCACAGGAACATTCCAGTTGGGTTCGTTGTTGGCCATTACATAGTCCTCAGTCTCACAGGGAACTCGTACCTTTAGCTCCATCGGCTCGGTCCAACACAGACTGAATCATGGGAACACATATCTATCAGGAAACAATAAAAATAAACATCATATATTTTTTAAAAAACCGAATTTCCTTGGGTATTAAATAATGCCACCTATTGTGTTCTCACAATCATGTTCTGCGACAGGCACTG
This sequence comes from Carassius auratus, assembly GCF_003368295.1. NCBI lineage: Eukaryota > Metazoa > Chordata > Actinopteri > Cypriniformes > Cyprinidae > Carassius > Carassius auratus. The sequence goes on from NC_039247.1 coordinate 29,602,562, forward strand.
GGATTCCATGTCATGTGTGACTAAACATGACCAAAACAGCTCAATTTAAAATATATTTTGATAACTTTTTTAGAAAGGTTGTCATGAGGTTAGGGTTGAACAGGTTGTAGGCACCTGTGCAACCCACACATCCAATCTCATCAACAGAAAATAGCTAAATTTTGGAAAAATGATAACACCAAGTTCACTTACTGTACTGTGTTCAGCCTGCCCTGTTAATGATCATGTCTTCTATGCAATTTTGAAAAGTTCAACTTTTATATTGTGTTTGGTTCTAATTGTTGAGATCAGGCCACATTTTATGAGTAATCAATGCAGAATCCAGATATTGTCAGTTGAATTGGCTTTAAATCTTCAGAACAATTCAACAATTTAAAATTCTTTTGACATTTTTATGAGGCTTCAGAGATGATTCCATGCAAAGTTTCATGAATGCAGAATTGGACAAATGGCTTTGGAGAAGGTTTAAAATTTATTTATAGTTGTTTTAAAATTCAGAATGACCAAAAAGGAAATGGAGTAGATTAATGAAATTTTAAACAACAACAACAATGAAAAAATATTCCATCTGCAAACCCTTGCAGCAAATAATAACAAGATCTAACGCAATCTACGCAAACCATTCATCTGTACTCTGTGGCAGCTTCTTTTACAGCACATTCACACACATTGTCCTAATGTGTCTGAAATGTGTCTTTAATGCATTATTTACTTTAGCATTAGCAATAATAATGAAATGATTTAATTTGTTTCTTATTTTTAAACTACTTGGAGTTAAATAATTACAGGCTGCTGGGGTCTAGGCTTCTTGTTTGTAATGTTTTCTTTGTTACATGAGACTTGTCCAACACTTGCTATACCTCAATAAAATAAAAGTGTTTAAAACTGTTAGAATATTAATTTTCCAATCTAAAAGCAAGACATGAAAATAACTATATTAGAGATGGGAAACTGAGCACACAAGTGATCCTCTGCAGCCATCTACTGGTTATAGCAGTAATGTTGCGTCATTTTCTCAACCCTTTTCACCCCTGGAGTTTGCTTCTCTGATTGAAAGCTAATGTTTAATTGATAATAGAAAGTGTATAATACTCACTTGAATTGTCTGTCTGCCATTCTTTGCCTGTGTGTCTCCATTCCAGACAATGTCACCTTTATCATAAAAAAGAAAATTCCCTGAAAGGAGGGCTCCAAAACTGTCCTCAACCTGAAAGATTTAAAAAATAAATAAATAAATAAAGGTGAAAATGTCAGCAAATGTCTGGCTGTTGATTTCACCTTTAATAAAAACATCCAACCAACCAATCAATCAATAAAACCTTGTGATGATCATTAAAGCTTTTGCACTGTGACCGTATAATGTATATAATGCATTAAAGGCTATGTTGCAGGTTTTTTTTTTTTTTTTCTTTTCTGGCAATTTTCTAGTTCGTAATAAACATTTAAACAGTTATCCATTGTATTTGATGTTGTAGGGTATTACAAAAAAGGAATAATAAGGAAATATAATAAGGAAGGAAAAGTAGGTGATATCTTAGCGGTTAGCTACAGGTTAGCAATGAATCTTGTTTCTCCCACAATGCATTGCATGACGTCACATGAGGTACTCGCTTTTGGACGACAAACGAAAGCCCGCTGTCGGTACACGATCCGATCCACCTGCACGATCCGTTCTACGCATGCGCGTAATTACGTAGAAGAAAACGTCACTGTTTTCCTACACTATCGGTACCTGTCGGTACACGATCCGTCCACCTGCACGATCCGTTCTACGCATGCGTAGTAGACTCTTTAGAAAACGAACATGCGCAAATGATAATTCTAAATTCCTAAAAATCTAGGTCAGATATAAAATGTAGACACAACTATACAATAAGGGAATGTAAAAAAGACATAATAAAATTAAAAATCAAGTTAAATAAAGCGGCACAGGGCAGATCGAGTGTAAATCAGTGAAGTGAACAAACAGTGCAGATAAAAGGTTTTTAGAGCAAAAAGAAGCTTACTCGGTCTGATTAAATTGACAAAGGGCTCCAGAGCAGTTATTTTATTTAACTGACAGGTGAGTTGGTAGAATGACGCCAGTTCGATTAGCAGCTTTTAATAAATAAATAAAAAACTACACAAACGGCCTTTGACAATACTACTGACCTCAGACCAAAACACGGCAAGTTAAGTAAATTAAGCCTAATACCAGCAATGAATCGCAAAGTATGGAGGAAAGTGATCATGTATTTTCATGTAACGACTCGCAAATCCTTTATTATTTTGGATTGGCAACCACGTAAACACATAGTAATGCATAGCGTTAAGCTACATTTAAAAGCATCCAACTAGACCCGCTGTTAAATGTTAAACACAATACAACTAACGTTACACAAATATGCCGTAAGTTGTGCCGCCTTGCCGTCAAGTGTTTTAGTAGGTACTGTCGGTACACGATCCGAGACACCCGCCTTAATACCATTGAGAGAGTGAGACGAGTAGTGAGAGTAACGTTAGTAGCTAGTGAAAGAGATAGATTGATAGATAAATAGATAGATACATAGATAGATAGCATAGCATAGCATAAATATATAGTCAGAGATAGCATAGCATAACAGATAGCTTAGAGAAAGAGTAGAGAATAAATAGACAACATGGTTTATTACTGTGTTTGTGGCGGGTGCAAGAACTCCAGCAAAACTGGACATAGGGTCCATTGTTTCCCCAAGGACAAAGGGATCTTCCGAAGCTGGGTGCAATTTGTCAAGATTAGGCGGGCAGATTTTTCAGCTAGCTCTGTCACCGCCTACTCGAGAATATGCAGCGCGCATTTCAAGGAGGAGGATTACCACTCAGGGGATGCCAAGATGGTCGCACTTTTTTTAAAAAGTATGAGGATGGCTAAGTTAATTCCTACCGCCGTGCCGTCTGTGAATGCAAACCTCTCTGCTTGTCCTGTCCCGAGGTCGAGAGACACCGTCTGCCGCAAGCGATATATTGCCACGGTAAGCATCATGCTAACGTTAATGTTTACAAGCTGCGTTTTAGCTAGCTCTGTTTGTATTTTGCATACCGTGTTCCCTTTGACACAGCCTCCACTACAAGCATGATCATTCTGACATTAGAAGAGCATATTTCGTGATTCACGAATATGAGCCAAAACAAAATTGCCCTGAAGTAAATGTCCATAATATGGACATCGGGAATCGTCATCGGCAATGGGCTTTCACAATAGTGTGTTTGCGTTTTGTGTTAGACTGCTACGGTTCTCTTTCACATATATTTGACCGTGACCGTGTAGTGGAGGCTAAACGCAAGTAAACACAGTTTACCCACCTCTGAAATATCAGAAACAGTTTATCCACTTTTCACTTCAAAGTTTAGCTACCTCTCAGTAAATTCACTAACGTTACCTCATAGAGTTTATGCACCACATGTACTCTAGACATTTATAACCACTTATTATATTTGTTTTGGCAAGATGATGACAGATACCTCACAGCAGGAGACCGTGGACAGTGTAGACACTGTGGAGAGTGTCGATACTGGCGATCAGCCCTTGTCCTCCTCCACTTCTGACGCTGTGACACAGTGTTATTTGAAGCCCCCCCCCGATGGTCTCGCGGTAAGTCTTGGGTATTTTAAGTGGTAGATATTCTGTCTAAATCATTGCCAGTATCTATGCAAGCAGTACATTTCCATACACATTGATTAAATTAATACATAGCCTACACCAAAACATAGCCGCTTAGATTTGCTATGATTGTCACATGTTTGGGTATGTTTACTGCCTCTCCACAGCTGTGCAGGTTAACCTGAAGCCCAAGATGGTCAGCGTGGGTACACAGACGTCTTTCAGCCCACAAACCTCCACTCCCCTCGCTAGTCCTGAACAGACAGATGATGAAGATGATGATAATGCCTCTGTCGTTAGTGACTTATCGTGGGTGCCCGAAGAGCCGATGCATGAGGAGGACTTGTTTGATGAGGAGCCACCTTACGCGTGTGACCCCCACCACAAGTGAGATAATTTAAAACCAACATAGACCATTTTGAATGCTCATTTTATTGTGTACTGTAGCTTTGGTAGTTTGAATGACACCTCCCTCCCTCCCTAATTTTTTGTTGTTGTAGTGGCACTGACAAATTCATTGTTTGCCAAGAGGAGCTGATGGGCCTTTTTGCCATCTGTCCGGCCTGTTGTGAGAGGTCAGATAGTAGCATCGTGCAGCAGGAAGGAACTTTTGTTAAGATCAAGCAGGTACGGTTTTGTTTGCGCAGCAGGCCATCTGGTTAGAAAATCAGAATATCTAATTACAATCTGATAGCTCTGACTGTCTTGCCAGATAATTTACAATGTATGTACCAGGCTGGCTTTAGTCTGTTGGTTTGTGATGTGTTTTTTCCATCTTTGTAAGTGGCAATAATTGTCGCTGTACCCCATTCAAGGGGTCCTGCATGCCGCATGTCTGCTCCTCTGCCTGTTATTTGCATGAAATTTGTTGTATGTAATTCAAAATAATTTACCAATCATTTTACCTGTGCCTTGTCAACCTCTGTGTGCGGTGTTGTCTGGGCTCACTGTGTGTCTGCTTGATGTGCTTTTGCGTGTGTGTGTGTGTGAGAGAAACAAAAGAAACTGTGCAAACGTTTCAGGTCAGTAATCTTCGTCCTTGTTCAGTAAATGTTCAGTAACCGTTAAAAGCAATGCCAATAAACTGTGTTTTCTTATTAAAATTCATGTGTTTTGTGTGCTTTATAACATTTTAAGAGCAATTGGGGGATCACAACAGAATAAGCAATTATTTTTATTAATTTTCATCCAAACGAGGCCATTGAAAGCCCTGATAGGTCTGGTCACCACTTTGAAATTTTTGTCTGATGGTTGAAACCACACAAGAGGGTAGAGGCTTCCTTATACTCCTGCCTAAAACTCCATAAGCCCAGCGTATAGCCTGCCTGTACGCAGTGTACCGGTATTGCCTAGGGATAAGTAGGAAAGATTCTTAAGTTTAAAACTGTAAGTAGGTTGGAAACGTAATTTTAAGCCTGTCTCTTATGCATGTTTATTGTGTATGCAACACATCTCCTGTCACCTATAGCTGTTGTTCAAAAGACTCAGTGTAAAAAGATTGGTAAAGTAAACAAACCATGAACATACTCGTGCGTGCTGGCTTGAAGGGGACCATGATCCTGCCTGAAGTGTGAGTATGCTATGTGTAGCACAAACGGATTCAGGCAGCATGCCTCAAATCCAGGATGCTGCGTTAGGCACGTTACATCTGCTGGCCGCGGGGTGAGGTCCTCGACCAGCGACCAAAACGCTCTCACCTCCCAACAACACAAGCTCTCCACCACAGTTTCCATGGGACGACACCGCCCACACAGACACCTGCCAAACACAGCGACACAGACGCATACTACTCACTCCCTCTACCGGTAAGCCTGACGGTGTCAATGACAATTAATCACGAGGAAAACTAGTTGGCACTATCAACAATAATCACACTGAAGACATGACCAGCCGTCGGCGTCGGCTACGTTTGCAAACAACATTTTCACCGGAGGAGGTGGTAAAAGCTTAGAAATTAACAGTAGGGGTTCACAGGTGGGACTGTCAAGCTAGCCCATAGCTAATCACTGTCACTAGATATAAAGAAAACGTTGACTTTTATTCGGTGCTATTCACTGACAGTAAAAAAAAAAGTTGTTATTGTATGCACTGCTGTTCACAGACTACTAGCTCCAGCGGTCATTGCTGCGTTTCTAAATGGTAGCAACTCACCAGGACACTTCACCAACTCTCCAGTCATTCTCCTCTGACCATGCATTTATTTGTCTTTGATTGCCATCGGCTCTCGGTATTTCCTCATTCGCCCTGTCACGTCTAAACGGTTCGAAATTATATGGCTGTGGGCCATCATAAATGTTAACTGTGGGTCTTTCCACCTCTTCCTCATCCCAGTTAGACGCCATAGTCACTGAGTGCTAGAACTAGTTCTAGTAGCTGCTGAGCTGCAAGGCTGGGGCTACCTTCCAGCACGTCTACCTCATGTGACGTCATCGCCGAATTGCGTAAAAAATAACCGTTACTAACCAAAAACTACAAAAACTGGACTTTAACACCATTTTGGAGACATTTCTAACTTTATATACATATCTTGACTGCTTTACGTACCCATTAATCGAAAGTAGTGTTTAACCTGCACCATAGCCTTTAACTTATTACTGCAACATTAAACCGTGTTAATTGTACTGAACTGAAAACATGCTTATATGCTTATAAAAGGACAGGAAGATTTGTATTACTTTATAACAGTAATAAGTGTGGAGACTGCAAGGAAGCATGTCACATTAAGCACCAGGGAGAGCACCATCAGTGCCACCCTGTGATGTTCAGGACCAGGAATAGCTTCTCCGAAACAGGTGTGCACAGTTCCTCTTCTGATAGTGAGCCTCAGCTGCAGGCTGTGGGGCACAATCAGCAATCACACAAAAGGGAACAAAGGAGTCACAATAGGACACGGGGAAGGGAAGTGAGCAATCACTAAGCGTAGAAGGTTCCACAGCCCAAGCATTGAACTATCCCAAAGTAAACCACACTCTGGAGGACAAAGGCCTAGTGGAGGACGTGAGTAGCCTGCAGGCATGATTTGAGCCATGTATAAGATTTCAGACAAGAGAATGGAGGAGATCCTAACCGCCATTCTGCAGGCACAAACCGCACTGAATGCAGCAGTCACCAAACTCTGCCGAAGGACTGAGGCTCACTGTAGGAGACCCCAAGATTATTTTACCAAAATGTCTAGAGAAGATTGTTGAAACCTACCTGGATCTCTATTGAAAAGACTGCCCAAGATGGCCTAGGGAAGACTGGGAAAACCTGATATTTACTAAGCTAACTGGAGAAGCACAGAAGGCCTGCCGTGACCTCAGTGTTTAAGCATCCAACTATGAAGTGGTCACGAGAGCAGTCCTTGCCCAGTATGGGCTCCACCTTCGTGCCAAGGCCCAGCACGTCCATTAGTGGGAATACCATGCAACACTTCAAGTCTGGGCCCAAGTGACTATGTTAACCTGTATGTTGAGAAGCTGGCTGGAGGAAGGAGATTGACCACCTGCTACAGAAAGAGTAGTGGCTGATCGACGCATAAGGGGCCTCCCTACAGATGCAAAAAAATATGTGACTCAACAAGGACCACAAAGTGTAGAGGCCTTAAAGGGATAGTTCACCCAAAAATCTAAATTATGTCATCTAATTAATTACCCTCATTTTGTTCCAAACCCGTGAGACCTCCGTTTATCTTCGTAAAACAGTTAAAGATATTTTAGATTTAGTCCGATAGCTCTCAGTCCCTCCATTGAAGCTGTGTGTACGGTCTACTGTCCATGTCCAGAAAGGTAAGAAAAACATCATCAAAGTAGTCCATGTGACATCAGAGGGTCAGTTAGATTTTTTTGAAGCATCAAAAATACAAATGCATCAAAAACTACGACTTTATTCATCATTGTCTTCTCTTCCATTTCTGTTGTGAGAGAGTTCAAAACAAAGCAGTTTGCTATATCCGGTTCGCGAACGAATCATTCGATGTAAACGGATCTTTTTGAACCAGTTCACAAAATCGAACTGAATCATTTGAAACGGTTCGCGTCTACAATAAGCATTAATCCACAAATGACTGTAATATTCAGGTAAGCACTGAATATTTGCGACACTGATTTACGGCATGACAGCAAATTACTGTTGGATTATGGGCTTGGCGTACCAGCACGGAGTTCAAGTGACAGAGAGGTCCAGCCCATACAATACCATACCAGATCGGGACGAGCAGTGCGTAATTCATTTACTCAAACAGTACACTGACTGAACTGATGTGAAGAGAGAACTGAAGATGAACACCAAGCTGAGCCAGATAACGAACAACAGACACGGAAGAGAAGACAATGATAAATAAAGGCGTAGTTTTTGCTATTTTTGGACTAAAATGTATCTTTGATGCTTCAAAAAATTCTAACTAACCCTCTGATGTCACAGGGACTACTTTGATGATGTTTTTCTTACCTTTCTGGACATGGACAGTATACAGTACATACAGCTTCAATGGAGGGACTGAGAGCTCTCGGACTAAATCTAAAATATCTTAAACTGTGTTCATAAGATAAACGGAGGTCTTACGGGTTTGGAACGACATGTGGGTAAGTTATTAATGACGTCATTTTGATTTTTGGGTGAACTATCCCAGAGAAAAACATCATCAAAGTAGTCCATGTGACATCAGAGGGTCAGTTAGAATTTTTTGAAGCATCGAATATACATTTTGGTCCAAAAATAGCAAAAATATTGTCTTCTCTTCCATGTCTGTTGTAAGACAGTTCAAAACAAAGCAGTTTGTGATATCTGGTTCGCGAACAAATCATTCGATGTAACCGGATCTTTTTGAAACAGTTCAACAAATCGAACTGATTCGTTTTAAACGGTTCGCGTCTCCAATACGCATTAATCTACAAATGACTTAAGCTGTTAACTTGTTTAATATGGCTGACACTCCCTCTGAGTTAAAACTAACCAATATCCCGGAGTAATTCATTTTCTCAAACAGTACACTGACTGAACTGCTGTGAAGAGAGAACTGAAGATGAACACCGAGCCGAGCCAGATAATGACTCGCTCACGAGTCAGAAACCGTTTCTGTCAGACGTGTCCGATTCGAGAACCGAGGAGCTGATGATAATGCACATGTGTGATTCAGCGTGAATCAAACCGACACACACAGCGTCTGAACCGAACTGATTCTTTTGGTGATTGGTTCTGAACTGATTATGTGCTAATGTTATGAGCGCGGGTAAACCGAAGGCTTGCAGTCAACGCCAATGACGCCATTACGTCGAGCGCAAAAGAACCGGTCAACTGTTTTTTTCAACTTGTTTATTGAATTGAACAGTCAGAAAGAACTACTGGTGATCCGAAAACCGATGCAACCGGTTCTTGACTCGTGAACGAGTCACCATCTGGCTCGGCTCGGTGTTCATCTGTCTCTTCAAAGCAGTTCAGACAGCACGCGCAGTCTTCTTAATCTTCATGCTTCATGCTGGCACATCACAACTGTTCATCTACAGTTCTGGCAGTGGTAATGTGAGTTTGGAATGATGGAAAACACAATGGAATGATTCGTAACATTTTTATAATTGTAACGAGTAACGATGCAGCACATAAAAAAATATCGGAGTAAAAGTATTAAACTCAGCGAAAATATGTACTGAAGTAAAAGTGGAAGTAGGAGAAAAAAATAATACTCTAGTAAAGTACAGATACCGCCTTTTAGTACTTAAGTACAGTAGTGAAGTAGTTCTATACATATCTGTTGAAGGCCAATTAATAGATGGGGTGAGTGAACTCGCTTATCCACATTTCATGATAAAGAATAAACCGTTGTATAGAATGGATCTGCAAAGGGGTGAAATCATGGAACAGTTGTTGGTTCCCAAGCCATATACCTCCAGTGGCGGTTCTACACGGAGGCCTAGGGAGTCTTTACTCATTTTCAAGAAACATCTAAAGACTCATCTTTTTCGCCAGCACTAACCAACTAATATTGGTCAATGCAACTGTCAGTGTTGACCAATTGCTTGCGGTGTTGCCATTAGAAGTGGGAAGATCGGATCATTTTACTGACTCAGATCTTTGAGTCTTGTTCAGCAAAATGAACTAATCTTTTCTCTTTCCGTCTCTATGGGACTGACAGGAAGAATAAAAAACTCTGACCTCACATGTCGATTCAGAATCATAGACAGTAAAAGAAATGGTCACAGCGACCCCATTGGATTCAACAGAGACAAGTGAAGTCAATTAGAAGCACGCACTTCCTGGGGGTCGAGTGTACTGCGCAGACTCAAACTGAGCTTGATGATGTAGATGTCAAGTGAGCAACCTGTCTGACAATTGTAAGTCTTCTTATAGCTGTGACAAGAGAAATTGTTGCTTTTATGGACTCTCTATGGGCTTCTCCCTTGACTTCATGCCTCCACGTTCCCCCGATAGCCTTACAGACAGTAAAAGATTGCCTGCGAGCTTCTCCTCCAGTCCATACGATAATCTCTCTACTGTGCGACATAGAGTCGCAGGTTATGATGCAATCGTTAGCCTATTTTTACAAAAACTGCTTCTAAGGGGCCACAACATAAGATACAAGGTAATGGGTCCTTTTATACATTTTCGTGTTTCTTTACAAATAATGAATGGACAAATGGAGTCTTTAAATGCCTCAGATGTGGCACAAAAATGAATGGGAGTCAATGGAATGCTAACAGCAGGTGGGGGTCCGCTAGCCAATGGCGTTGCCCAGGGATGCTTCAATAAAATATGAAACCCTGCCCCCCTGTTCAGAACCCATATGTTGCATAATGCGCATGTTCGGAAATAATAATTCCTCTTCAGGAACGCTTTTTATCGTGTGTAATCTGTCCAATGGAAGGGCGTGACGTCACGGGCGGGGTGACGTAGCGACCAGGAAGCTATAAAGGCACGTGCCACGCAGCTGACTTCAGCTTCTTGTCTTTCAGCGAGCGCTCTGTGTGTGCATGTCATTCTGTCTTGTCAGTCTTATTTATTGTCGTTTGGCACTATTAGCTCCTTTAAGTAGCTATAGAATGTCAAAGAGCAAAGCTAAGACTAGGCATCTGAAGGGTGAATCCAGATCGCGGTTCAGATTGTGTGTTCCTCCCTGCTCAACAATGCTAAATATTAGAGGCGGGGATAAACACAGTCTGTGCGTGATCTGCCCAGGATCAAAGCGCGCTGCGTATGATTTCATGTACGCTTAGATCCCAGTGGGCTCTCTTCGAGAAGTGAGCCTTCGCCAGCGTGCCGCCAAGGCGGAGCGGCGCCAGCATTCGTTGGGTTCACAGATCGATCTGCTGGAGGGAATGGCACGTCCTTATCTCCTACCTTACCCATCAGATCTGCCCGATTCCTGGGTTCAGAACTCCGAGCTTTAGTTCTTGGCCTTGCACTCTCATCCCGCACGTTCACGAAATGTGTAGATGCAGGGCATCTGCATTCTGAACGATATCGACGATTGGTTGATTTTAGCTCAATCAGAGAAGATGGTGGTTCGACATTGAGATGTTGTTCTTGCACATATGGGGGAGCTGGGTTTGAGACAGAACGCCAAGAAGAGTGTACTTTCTGAAGTTCAGAGAACCACCTAGTGTGGGGGCGTAGTGTGGGATGCGACTACAATGCAGGCACGTCTGTCTCCTCCTTGGATTGAGTCAATCCTTACCTCAGCCAAGAGAGTCAGAGAAGGCCAGTCATTCACTGTCAAGCAGTTTCAGAGACTGTAAGGGCTTATGGCAGCTGCATCCAACATGATACCTTTTGGTCTCCTGCACATGAGACCCCTACAGTGGTGGCTCAAGACCAAAGGATTTTCCCTGAGGGGGAATCCATTACGAACTATCAAAGTCACGCGGCAATGCCTTCGTGCTTTAGACATATGGAAGAAACCTTGGTTTTTGAATCAGGGCCCGGTGCTGGGAGCTCTTGGTCGCCGTGTAACGCTAGACAGACACGTTCCCGTGGTCTGTGGAGCGGTCGCCATCTGACATGGCATACCAGTTGTCTAGAGATGCTAGCTGTGCATCGAGCATTGAAATATTTCCTCCCAGACCTGAGAGGTCACCATGTGTTGTTGTGCCCCGACAGCACATTGGCGATCTCTTATATCAGTCCCCAGAGAGATCTGCATTCATGTCCCTTGTACAAGCTGGCACACCAGATCCTTCTGTGGTCCCAGGACAAACTCCTCTCATTCGCAGCAGTGTACATCCTGGGAGATTGACTGTGGGGGCAGACATGCTTTCGAGACAGGGGCCGAGGCCTGAGGGGCTTCACCCCGAGGTGGTGAAGTAGATATGGAGAGTTTTTGGACCTCTTTGCAACTCAAGAGATATCGCAATGTCTCCTCTGTTTCTCTCTTGTTCATCCAGCTCCTCTGGGAGCTAAACTGTATGTGTCCAGTTCGAGCACTGGACGCATACGTCCACAGAGCTGCCCTGTGGAGAAAATCAGACCAATTGCTTGTTTGCTACGGTCCCCCTCAAAAGGTTTTCCTGCCTCTAAGCAGACCCTAAGATGTTGGACAGTCGAGGCTATCAACATCTCCTATGAGTCCTCTGGTCTTCCCCTTCCTTTGGGAGCCAAGGCTCACTCCACTCGGGGTATGGCTGCCTCTAAGGCCTTCTTAGCAGGTGTGTCCATCTTGGAAATCTGCAACGCTGCGGGATGGTCCACGCCCTCTACATTTGCCAGATTCTACAATCTCGATATGCAAGCTGCTCCTGGCTCTTCTGTCCTCTTGCCTTAGTTGTGCTCTTCGGATACACACTAGGCAGGGGCTTGGAAGTCTGGCAGCTTTGGCACATCATTCCCCAAAGCGTTCAACGCAGCTTGAGTTCCTGAAGGGGAACGCCTTTAGGTTACTAATGTAACCCTAGTTCCTCGAAGGTACGAGACGCTGCATCGCATAACCATCCTCCCGGCACCCCTACCGGCGCTTGCTTCCCTACTCGAAGCTGAAGTCAGCTGCGTGGCACGTGCCTTTATAGATTCTTGGACACTACATTACCCCGCCCGTGAAGTCACGCCCTTCCATTGGAAAGATTGCACACGATATTCAGAGTTGATCTTGCCAAAGCCGTTTCCCAAAGCGTTCAACACAGCGTCTCATTCCTTCGAGGAACTAGGGTTACATTTGTAACCTAGAGGCGTTTTATGACATGTTTGTAAAATATTTTGTCATACAGAATAACATTTCTATTAATTTTGCACTGATTTATGCGATCTGAAGAGCTCAGACAGCTAAAAGAGCTAGCAATTACTCTCCTCTTATTGATTCGCATCAGCTATGACATCAGTGCGATATCATTCATTTATAAAGCTGTCAGTCATCTCACATGAACCACGTGACCAAAAGGATGTCCTTCTGCAATGACGCTATCTGTGTCATTGCAGTCTGTGTCATTTATAAAATATATGAAAGCATCTTATCAGCTTTTTCTAAAGCTTCTCCAAAGCCTCCCATGATATGGTCTTACGATTATAAAATGCATAATTTTTTAGATATCATCCTCAGATTTGAAATAAAGCATGACCACACTTGTAGCTACACTTTAGTTGTGGTTAGTGTGTAGTTGATATCCTACAAAACGAGACATTTGAGGACCATTCCTGGGCTTTTGGGGAAACACTGATCCACATTTTTCTGACATATTTTAGACCAAACAACTAACCGATTCATTGAGAAAATATTCAACAGATTAATCCCACCCAGCACCAGACGTCATTTGGACGTCGTTTTCTGGTCTAAATCAAGTCGGCCCGTCATGGCCATCTTTTAGACCAAAAAGCTAAGTTGAAAATTGGTCTTCATTTGGTCCGTCGGATTTGGTCCAAATTAAGCCCAAAAAGCGACGTTGAAAATTGGTCTTCGTTTGGTCCGTCGGATTTGGTCCAAATTAAGCCCAAAAAGCGACGTTGAAAATTGGTCTTCGTTTGGTCCGTTGGATTTGGTCCAAATTAAGCCCAAAAAGCGACATTTAACGTCTTTTTTTTTAATTTAGCCCAAAAATAGATGTAAATGGGCGTTTAGTCCAAATTTAGCAGAAAAAAACTTTTATTTCGCACCACAAAGCCATTGACATAAATTAGTGAAGAAATATATTAGTCTTCATGTCTGAAGCACTGTTAAATATATTTAAATATATTTTGAAAACACTTGATGGTCACGCGCTGTACTGGAGTCACCATGGAAACGGGGCTCAGCTCAACCGTCAAGCAGCTGAACAGACGCTGTCTCTCATGGTTGTTTTCACTAATTTCAGGTAAGTTTAATCCCTAAATTACACAAATGTTACATAAAAGTGTCCCTGAAACTTTCTTTCATGTAAATGACACGCTTTCGTTGAAAATGTGCTTTATAGAAATGGTCAGTGTCTTCAGAAAAAGTCCGTTAGCATCTCAACTGTAATGCTAACTACAAGAGGTAACTTTATGTGCATTTTTCACAATATATTTCGCCTACATCAGCATGAATCTGTAATTTTCCTATATATGTGTGTGTTTATATAATATTTTCATAATATATGTGTGTGTGTGTGTGTGTGTGTGTGTCTGTTTGTTTGCCTGTTAGTTATTTTGATGTCCACACTGTAAGAGTATTAATCGGTTAGTAAACCTAAAACTTTAAATTCTGTTATTATTCTTTTATTTTTTTTGTATAACGTTAATCTGTAAATTAATTATTTTCTGCATTTCACCTCTGCTATAGTTTATTTATAATAAACATGGCATTGTATAATAAATATTGTTGGCTTAGACAGATTGACAGAATGACAATGTTTATGTTCTAGATTCTTCCATGCTGATGGCCGTGCCTGTATCCAGCTGAAGAACATTTTTAGACATTATGAAACATATAACTAGTAAGTAATACCTCAAACATACACTATTATTCAAACGTTTAAGGGTCAGGTTTATAATGTATTTACATTTACATTTATTCATTTAGCAGACGCTTGCGACTTACAGATGAAGACAGTGGAAGCAATCAAAAACAAGAAAAAGAGCAATGATATATAAGTGCTATAACAAGTCTCAGTTAGCTTAACACGGTACACATAGCATGGGATTTTAAATAATATAATAAATAAAGAGAAAACAGATAGAGTAAAAAAAAAAAGAGTAGAACAAGCTAGTTAGAGGTCTTTAAACTCACATACACACACACATACACACACAATTGCATAATAAATGAAAAGAAAATAGAATACAAAAAGATTAGAAAGGTAGTTCGATTTTATTTTTAAAGAATAGAATTAGAATAGTGAGTGTTAAAGTTAGAGGATCAAATAAAGGTGGAAGAGAAATAGAAAATATTTAAAAATGTATTTAAAATAAATATTTTATGCTCACCACTGCTGCATTTATTTGATTAAAATACAGTAAAATAGTAATATTTGAAATTACTAGGGGTGTCCTTGACTAAGGTTTTTCACTGTCGAATCAGAATTTTTGAATCTTGCCGACTGATAGTCTAATCATATGTTTGGGGGCAGAATACACTGAGTCAAGTCAGACATTCGACAGTCATAATTACTGATCTTAACACACTGGTAAAATGTGTAATGAACACCTCGCAGATACAAACGGGGTAAATAATAGTTCATCATTGATAGATCTTTTCTATTTCAGAGACTGAAAATCATTGATAAACCACAAGGTAATTGTGAATAAACTTATTGCAAGAGGAATAATAAGAAGAAAAGAAAATGCATGTGTGATTTAATATTGCTTCTTATTTTTCAGTGTTGAAAGTTCTTTCTTCTCATCTTTGTGCATTTTCAGATGTTGTGCATATTTATGGATCAATTTATTTAACGTAGTTTAATTTTTAACATTATAATATTGGTTGTCTTCTCTTTTTTCAGAGTTTAGCTCCAACCCCAGTTAAGCAGACCTGAGCAGCTGATCAAGGATCAGCAGAAACTCTGCAGAACGGTGGTCCTCCAGCCCAGGACTGGTCACCAGTGTTGTAAGTCACTCTGTCTCTTTATAGTTCATGTTCAGAACATATTGCAGGAGATCTCAACATTGTCTCTCAAGGTCCACTTACATGCAGATTTTTACACCAACCTAGTGCAGTGCACCTGAACACATTAATCAAGGTCTTCAGTTTTACTAACTATAAGTCACAAACGGGTGAGTGTGATCAGGTGTGGACGTAAACTCTGGGGCTGAATCACTAAGGTCCGTTACTCAGTGGTCAGTGGTGAATGGCTGCCTCAATCAGAATTTTCTTTTTACGGTGCACTGATAATTCGCTATAAGATTACACGTAATAGATTTTAAAATACAAACCAATAATATATTTCAGAATAAACATATCACTAGACAGTTAATGTCTAATCTAGTAAACATTTCCAATTAATTTATGCATTAAATCTTGCACATACATGTAATAAATTATTTATCTTAATGTGCTGTAAATAGCATTAAAAGAAAGGGTAACACTTTAGAATAAGGTTCCATTAGTTAATGTTAGTTAACTACTTTCATAAACATGAACTAAGCAAGAACAATCCTTCTACAGCATTTATAAGTCTTAGTTCATGTTAATTTCAACATTTACTAATGCATTATTTAAATCAAAAGTTGTGCTTGTTAACATTAGTTAATGCACTGTGAATTACCATGAACTAACAATGAATAACTGTATTTTCATTAACTAACATTAACGAAGATGAATAAATACAGTAATAAATGTATTATTCATTGTTTGTTCATGTTAATTAATACATAAACTAACATTAACTAATGGAACCTTATTCTAAAGTGTTACCAAAGAAAGATATCAGTTTTACTGTTGTGCATTAATGTCAGTAGTGATGTTGTACAATGAGGACAGAAATAGTCACCAGTGTATAGTCAGCCACAGTGCTTACCAGTACCTACATTTGTGTACACAATATATTCACAACTGGGCAAACTGTGAAGCTGATTGAGACGTAAACTCTGCATGACAGTGGACCTTAATCCAAGCATAGGTCTCTGCAGGAAAGTAATGGGAGTTACCAGATCAGGGTGTTTTTAGACCATGATACCTGATTGGCTGACGTCATAGTGACGTTAGGTTTAGGGTGGGGTTTAGGTAAGGGGGATCATTTTGATTGCATGATTTAGAAACACCCAGCAGTTTGAAATCACAAACTAAGTCATAAACGCCCACTTTTACTCTGCAGAGACCTAAGTCTCACCTTAAGGGCCAGATTTGACAACCCCTGACATACTGATTAGTTAATAATCCCTCATGAAGAACGAGTACACTTTAATTTGTACATTTTGGACAACCATTGTTTTTGTATTATTCATTTACATTTTAGTTACTGTTTTCTTTCTCACTTTAGATGCTAGAGAAAGAACAGCGAGGCTAAAGCATTCAAAGTGGAAACATCTGCCGTGGCTCATTAATCCAGAATTGGGATGGAGGAAGGAGCAGAAGAAGAAGCAGAAGAACAGAGATCAGGTGGAGACTGGTGCCCCTGTGGGAACCCCATTTACCAAACGTGTTAGTTAAACCAAAGATTTTCCTCACTCACCTTCATGTTGTTCCAAGCCAGACTTTTGTTCATCTTTGAAACATAAATGCAGAACTTATTAAACTAATAAAATCTGAAAAAAAAAGTATTTAAAATAACGCATTCACACAAGCACCATGATGCATCAGTATTGCATTGGCATGAGAGCTGGCGCTTTTTGGTGCTTTTGTGAAAATCCATTGGGGATTCATAATTTCTGAATTTGTGTTCTGCAACATGGTTTGCTGTAGAGCTGTAATCGGGCCTTAAAAGTTAGGCCCGACAGGACCCGAGCCCGACAGGTTTCGGCCCGAGCCCGACAAGTACATTTTGATTGACAGCTTTTTTAAAGCCCGAACCCGTTTACAGCCCGACATTATTCAAATGTGCGCACGCACATAGCTCTTTTGCCTTTTGCCAACAATGAGCAATTTATTCATGTTTTAACATAATTTACTCATAACTAACATAGACTAGACCACTTGGAAGTTGGAATAAAGAAATAAAATAAGTCCTGTGTCACATCGTAACATCTCAGCATTCTAGACATAGGCTCATTTAACCTATAAATAGACCAACGCACCAATAAAAATGAGTCATTTAAAAAAATTAAATTAAGATAAATTTTTAATTAAGATGGGTATTTGGCAATAACGAAATTAAGATAAAGGCTCTGCCGGATTTGCTTTATTTAATGCAAGAATAATGCCAACATTAGCGTAAATATTCTGTCAACATTATGCATTTACGACTCAATGAATATTTAGTTATCATTTGAAAAACCTTTACTCACAGAGATTAGGCTAGGTCTACATGTTTTTGTGGAGGAAAATGATTGAATCCACTGTAGATGTCTTCAGCGTGTTCCTGCACTCACTGATGGTGCGTCATTATTCACTCATTATTCTCATTATAAGCATGGTCAAAACTTTTCCACACCTCAGACTTTGCTTTAGTTGCTGGTGCAACCAAAACATAATCACCAGAGGCAAGCCTCCGTTACACCTGCTCAGCATTCATTTTCGCATCTTTCTCGCGCTAATAGAAACATCACATGACCGCGCGTTTACCTCGCAAACCGGAGCGCAAGCCCGAGCGCAAGCCCGAGCCGTGTAGAAATTAAGCCCGAACCCGACCGAACCCGACGGGCAAAGATCTTCAGCTCTAGTTTGCTGCAACATGAGGGTAAGGAAATAATGACAGAATTTAAATTTTTGATTGTTCTAATGTGGTTATAATTGGTCATAGTTTATTGTCTTGAAAAATTATATTAATACAGAAAGATGGATTAATTTGATAAGTTTATAGTAAAGACTTTTAAATCTAAATGAATACTACTCTTTTGCAAGGTCTATTAAAAAATACTGACAAATGTAATGGTTTCCACAAAATATTGGGCAGCACAACTGTTTTAAACATTTATAATAATCAGAAATGTTTCTTGAGCAGCAAATCAGTATATTATAATGATTTCTGAAGATCATGTAACTGAAGACTGGAGTAATTGTGTTATAAATTCAGTTTACAGGCATAAATAACATTTGACAATGCATCCACATAGAAAACAATTATTTCTGTAGTTATATTTCACAATATTACTGTTTTTACGGTCTGTTTAATCAAAGAAGTCTTAAGATGTGATCAAGAATTTACATGAAAGATGTAATGTGTCAATAAATGTGTCAATATACTGTGAATTGGCTTATTTTCACTAATTAGGAATATGAAAAATAATTCACGGTTGTAATTAGGTCTGGAAAAGACGTCTTTTCACCTTTCACTTTTCAACCACATTTAAACGTAATTTGGACGTCTATTTATAGACGTCTTTTCGACGACCTGAAAAAGACGTCTTTTCACCTTTCACTTTTCAACTAAATTTTAACGTTGTTTAGACGTCTGCCAATGACGTCTTTTCAACGAGTTTTTGCTGGGTGGGATTGACTATGAAAGTAATCCCAAATCCCTAATCATTAAGTACAAGTGCATTGCATTGAAACCCCTGGATATAAGCCTCCCTCTCAATCTTTCAATTCAATTCAATTCAAGTTTATTTGTATAGCGCTTTTTACAATACAGGGCCCGGTTTCCCGATAACACTCACTCATAGCACTAAGAAGACCTCGAAAGATATATCTTACCAAAGTTGTTTATGTTCCTAAGTGTTTTCCCCAAAGTGTCCCTTAGGAAGCTTCTTAGCACGCTGCCTCTTACATCCGACGTAACAAGAGCGCTGAGAGTTAGATACAGAATATGGTGGGGAAGCAACGTAAAAAAGGGCACCAAGCCTCTCGTCAGAGGAAGTTGAAGTTTTGCTGGACGTTGCCACCAGGTCGGAGATCACACCCCTGTGGTCCACTATAACCTGCACGTTTATGGCTGCGTCTCCCTTTCTCGATGAGTAGCCTACGCCTGATCAATCACTGATGGACTGGCGATAGGGATGAGTGTGCCATCCACCAGGATGTAATCCCCGGCATGGCGCAGAAGGGCATTGGTGACAATATGGATGCACCTCTACACCAAGGTCTTGATTAGGCCGTAGCCCTCTCCCACGACCTCGATGAATCTCTCTGTAGCAAAAAAAAAAAAAAAATCGTAGCGTTGGGCTTCAGGGCTTAAAACAAAATTCCGCCACGTTAGCCTGGCATAAGCGCAGGTCTGAGAAGGTCCAGTAGCTCCATAATGAGTTGTCTTGGGAGGCGAATTTTTTTTCAATATAGCCACGTCAGGCAAAATGTCAGAAGGGCTTAAGTTTTGCCAAATAAAAAAAATGACATGGACTAAATGGCTCCGCGTCCGGCTCCGTCTTTGATTCAATACAAGGACACGTTGGATCGCTGCTATGGTCGCTTACTGGACACAACCATGCTTACCCATTTATAGATCTTAGCCATTTAGAGCCAAATTGTTTGCCAGATTTTTATTATCAAAAAATTTATTTCCAATTCGCTTTAATTACATTACGAAAAAGCCTAGGTTAATTACCACCATATTAGTTCTGATACCACATAAAGTCAACTTTATAAATAGGCCTGTATCCATTGCGAACATAATTTATTATGAGTCTTAAAAAATAACATAAAATCATTGTTGAGCCACAACATTGTCAACATAACATAGTTTGACTTGTACTTTGCAGCACTGGTTTATAAAGACTGCTATACAGTAGCGTCTTGAGCTCAAACAACGCTAAGAGAGAGCTTACAAATGGTCCAGACCAACCTTACGAAAGTATGACTTACAGAAGATATACTTTGCGTAAGAACGTGTCAGGAAACCGTGCCATAAGTTTAAGAGAGAGGTTAAGGAATAGGTTAAGAACTACTTAGCGATAAGGACATTTTGGGGAACCGGGCCCAAATCTTTACAAATCAACTGATTCAGGGTTAGCATCATCTGAGGTCCTCTGATGGTAAGCATCATCTCTTCTCAGGTGTTCTGGATTCAGACTGGATCTTGTGTAAATCCTAGTTACTACGGGATGTAAATCCCAGCAGAAACAGAGAAACAAATAAACACATCATTAGCATAGCTGCTGATCCAACAAAGTAAAATTAATTAGTTTAACCCAAGCTAAATAATAAGAATGCACATTTGATCAGATGCAACTACACTCCCAATTTAAGGTGCATTATTCGAATGCTTGGTGAAAGAGATGCATTTTTAATCTAGATTTAAACAGAGAGAGTGTGTCTGAACCCCGAACATTATCAGGAGGGCTATTCCAGAGTGTGGGAGCCAAATGTGAAAAAGCTCTGCCATCTTTAGTGGACTTTGCTAACCCTAGAAACGACCAAAAGTCCAGTGTTTAGTGACCTTGGGGAGTGTGATAGATTGTAACGTGGTAGAAGGCTAGTTAGGTATGCAGGAGGTAAACCATTTAGGGCCTTGTAGGTAAGTAATGATCATTTGTAACTGAAATGTAACTTAACAAGTAGCCAGTGCAGAGACTGTAAAATTGGGGTAATATGATCATATTTTCTTGACCTGGTAAGGACTCTAGCTGCTGGATTTTGGACTACCTGTAGCTTGTTTATCGAAGAAGCAGGACAACCACCTAGAAGTGCATTACAATAATCCAGTCTAGAGGTCATTAATGCATGAACTATCTTTTCTGCATCAGAAACAGATAACATGTTTCGTAGCTTGGCAATGTTTCTAAGATGGAAGAATGCAGTTTTTGTAACATGGGAAATATGATTTTCAAAAGACAAGTTGCTGTTTAATATAACAACCAGATTTTTGACTGTAGGGGAAGTAACAGTACATCCATGTAGTTGCAGATTGTAATCTACACGATTCTATGTAGTGTTTTTTGGCCAATAATTAATATCTCCGTCTTATCCAAATTTAATTGGACGAAATTATTGGTCATCCAATCTTTTATATTTTTAACACACTCTGTTAGATTAGATAATTTAGAAGTTGTCTCGTTGAGATATATATCTCTTAATATCTATCTCTCTTAAAAAATTCTCTGTTTTGTCATTTAGTAAACTTTTCAACCATATTATTCCTTCTTATGTCTCTTTAACAAGAATTTAGATAAATTAAGTAATTGAATAGTGATTGTGTGACCTATATGAGGGAACAACCAGTGATACCCTTGGTAGTAATATCAAATGATAGCCTATAGAGATGTCATCACAATACACATACACTGGTAGGCAGTGGCCCACTTCTCCGTGACCACGATGTGGTCACCCAGAATTTATAGTTTACACACCTATTTTTTACCACACCATACTACACCTCTGCAACCATGATTTATTAGTGATTTAATTATCGAATGGCGGATTCTGAAATAATCGCTTTAGTACATTCGGCAGCCAATTATACAATAATAATATTGTCCGGTCCACGCCTGTTTTCCACAGACACGTAGAACGTGCAGGACTCATATTGTATTTTGCGGCTTAATATTCACAGACACTAGTCCATATCATGCTTTGATTCAAGTGTACTGACCTACTTTTTATTTATTTGCTTAAAATGTGTCATTTTCAGTTAGGCAATAGCAATCCCGTTTTTATGACTGGATTCTACGAACCAGACTATGTTCTGGATCGCGGAAATTATAGGGCCAGATGTCTCAGAATAGTTGGTGCAATTTGGGAAAGATATCAATTCAATCTGTATGTGGATGTGTGAAATATTCAAATGTAATCCCCTTTGTAATCTTTACAATTTTCATAAGTAACTGAAATTGAATTACTCTTTTGTTCTTAGTAACTGTAACTGATTACAGTTACATCTATTTAGTAATTAAATTCCGTAATGCTGTTACATGTAATTAGTTACTCCCCAACACTGAAAGCGACATATTTATACTAGAAAAGTGTAAAATTAAGAAAAGGTGCATTTCTATTAAAGACACGTCCCTGTGAAAATGGCAAGTTTATTAATAAATAATTAAAATGTCTTTTCCCTTGACACTTTCATAATTCACTTTCCCGGTACTTTGAGGCTTTTGTCACAGCACTGTGGCTTCCTCTCCCACCCTGGTATTTGAACATGGCACCACCGAAGCCAACTATTTTTCCTGAAACAACGCATTTTACATATAAAGAGGTAGAAACTGTGTTAAATAACCTTCCAAATAACAAAGCAAGTGGTAAAGACGGCGTGACATATGAGTGTTTTACAACCTTGCAATCATGTCAGATTTTAATATGCTTGTCTTTCCTCGGCTGATCACTCTGTTTCTCAGAATACTGCACTCAGCGAGGACATTGTTATTTTCACAGTAAAAATAACATGTTCCTGACTGTCTGCATCACACTTCAGAACAGATCACAGAAACACTGCCACACATTCTGAACGGCTCTCATGCTTATAAAGGAATGTACTTAGCATGCCATGACAGAATAGTGGACTTGATAGTGAAAGACATAGCGAACTATTTACCATCTTTAGTAAGAATATTTACACATTATTGTGTAACTCATCCATGTTCCAGGATCTGAACAGTGACTCTGAAATCTTCTCTCATCTATCTGCTAACAAACCAGATGTTGTTGTGATTAATGCTCACCTCTGCCCTGGGAGGGTCGTGAGCAGATGCAGCCACCCCGGGAGGGTTGTGAGCGGATGCTGCAGCCCCGGGAGAGTCGTGAGCGGACGCCACTGCCTTGGGAGGTTCGTTAGCTGGCGCCACCGCCTAAGGAGACTTGTGAGCAAATTCCGCCGCCTCAGGGGAATTGTGAGCAGACACTGCTCCCCCCGAGCAAGAGAATGATGACCGGACAACACCGTCTCTGGAGCTTTCTGAGCAGCCACTGCCACCTCTGGGGAATCGTGAGCGGACACCGCCCCCTCTGGGGACTTTTGAGCGGACACCGCCACCTTGGGGGGAATCATGAACAGACACTGCCACCTCTGGAGCTTTCTGAGCAGACACTGCTGCCTCGGGGGAATCGTGAGTGACCGCCGCCTCTAGAGCCTTCTGAGTGGCCACCGCCGCAAGATGGGCGGGGTCAGAAAAAGACAGGAGAGCGCACATGGCACCAAACAAACACAACACTCAAAAAAAGACAGTGTCCTGGGCACACCAGCTGAAGACTGTGACAGATCTTGAGCATGGTGGTTAATATATTATTATATTAATCAATTTAATATAACATTTGACTAGAAAAAAATCTTTAGTAGAGGGCAGGCCTACTTAGCACAAGGAAGTGCTCCATTTTTTAAATAAAATGCTATAATGACATTACGAAAAGTGCGACAGCTGCAAATCACTCGTTATTGCACAGTATGAGTCATGCATGAGTAAGGAGTCAAATGTATTCATACATTTTTTTGTTTCTAACCAAAAACAAACCCTCGGGAGGGTCGTGAGCATACAAAAGTTGATTTATTTCACTAATTCCATACAAGTGAAACTTGTATATTATATTCATTCATTACACACAGACTGATATATTTCAAATGTTTATTTCTTTTAATTATGATGATTCTAGCTGACAACTAAGGAAAATCACAAAATCAGTATCTCAGAAAATTTGAATATAACTTAAGATCAATACAAAGAAAGGATTTTTAGAAATCTTGGTCAACTAAAAAGTATAAAAATGAAAAGTATGAGCATGTATAGCACTCAATACTTAGTTGGGGCTCCTTTTGCATGAATTACTGCAGCAATGCTTCGTGGCATGGAGTCGATCAGTCTGTAACACTGCTCAGGTGTTATGAAAGCCCAGGTTGCTCTGATAATGGCCTTCAGCTCTTCTGAATTCTTGGGTTTGGCATATTACATCTTCCTCTCCCAGTACCCCATAGATTTTCTATGGGGTTAAGGTCAGGCAAGTTTGCTGGTCAATTAAGAACAGGGAGACCATGGTCCTTACACCAGGTACTGGTAGCTTTGGCACTGTGTGCAGGGGCCAAGTCCTGTTGGAAAATGAAATCTGCATCTCCATAAAGTTGGTCACCAGCAGGAAGCATGAAGTGCTCTAAAACTTCCTGATATATGACTGTGTTGACCTTGGACCTCAGAAAACACAGTGGGCCAACACCAGCATAAGACATGGCACCGCAAACCATCACTGACCGTGGAAACTTTACGCTGGACCTTAAGCAATGTGGATTGTGTGCCTCTCCTCTCTTCCTCCAGACTCTGGGGCCCTGATATACAAAGGAAATGCAAAATTTACTTTCATCAGAGTAACATAACTGTGGACCACTCAGCAGCAGTCCAGTCCTTTTTGAAGCAAGCCGCTTCTGACACTGTCTATTGTTCAAGTATGGCTTGACACAAAGAATGCGATAGCTGAAACCCATGTCTTGCATACGTCTATGCGTAGTGGTTCTTGAAGCACTGACTCCAGCTGCAGTCTACTCTTTGTGAATCTCCCCCACATGTTTTTTTGTGCATTTGGGTGCTTGCTGTGTAATTAAATTGTGTATAATTGGCGGCACATTAATTAATTTTATGGTGTTGAAACCCTCTGCTGAATACCTTTCTGAATACCTTGATTGCTTACTTATTTATAGGTAACTTGTGATTGATCAAATACACTATTAATTATATGTGACATTCACCTTAACTTGCTGCTTTGCCCTTTTGCCCTTATCTCTGGAGTGTACAGTGGAATACAATAAGTTACAAAATGCAATGAAATGCAATACATTTAGTTTAACAACCTTAACCTATTAGTCAATCTTTTTATTATTATAATTATTATTATACCCTCATTGGGGGCTGAGACAGCATTGGGGGTTGCCGCAGCATAAATGATGCCTACTGCTCCGGGTGTGTGTTCATGGTATGTGTGTGTCACTGCTGTGTGTGTGCACTTTGGATTGGTTTAATGCAGAGCACAAATTCTGAGTATGGGTCACCATACTTGGCTGTATGTCACATCGCTTTTACTTCGCAATTTCTCATCCTACTCCTCCCCTCTAAGTTACAGCCGCTGAGTTTTGACAACTAGAGAAGTCTGTTGAGTTGTTTTATATCATGCTTTATATAACAACTAGCACTCCATCAGCCCTGTTGTCATTGTGTCTCCTGCTGTGACAGATGTTCTTTATTTTTGTGTATAAAAATGTGGCAACCCTATTATTATATGACCAACAGAGGACCATGAGGGAATGTTCTGTTCATGTCACAAACATTGCGAGAATATCTTCTCCTATGTGGGTACTGTACCTAATATGACTGTTTTGCTGTTCTAAATATTTAAATTCAGTTTGTCACTAAGCAATTTTTGTTGCAAATTCTTGTTTCTTGAAGTGTCCACGGGAGAGCGCATGTGAGTGTTTTTTTTCTTTCTTTTCAATATGCGCTCATTTTACTTTACTTTCGGTTCAGATGCATAATGCAGCCACTGATATAATGGCACACAGTGTGTAAACCAAGATATGTGTATCAAGGTTTGTTGTTTTGTTTTGTTTTTTAAATCCGAATTAACAGAAATAACTTCATCAGAATTACTGAGTGTTAATTCTTTTTCTTTCTTTTTTTTACCTCTAACCCTTTTTCTCATCAGTTTTGTAATTTACTTTTTGACAATTGGTAATAAGCCTGCTTCATCCTGTAGGCAAACAAGAAGCCTTCAGTAAGTAGAAACTGCAAGCTGTAACATAAGCAACCACATCCAACCACGCCTATTGCATGCTGTATCTTCTGTTGCTTTTGTTCCAGAAGGTGAAAACCACAAGTAAACATGTCTGTCAAGATGTTTTTTTCCATTAATTTTTTTTTTTTTTTTTTTGCAAACCCTAACTGAGCAGTAAACTGAAAAACACAGTAAAAAGAATACTTAATAAAATACTCCAGTCCACACAGTTTTAAACTTATCACCAAAATAAAATAAAAGATGCAAGATTTTGTCAGTTTTGCAGTCTGGGCACAGTCATATGCTTTAAGCAGTGAATTTAAAATGTAACAAATTAAATATGTATATAATAAATTATTTTTATGTTATTTTTATTCATTCACGTAAATTAGGCAACGTTTAGATTACCTTTAATAAAAGTGGCTTAAAATAAAGCAATCTAAGGTTTAGGCCTTTTTAAATTAGGACTAAGTTATTATATCATTTTGTCAGACAGTCCATTGTGAGCAATGCTTCTCTGAACTTCTCCTTCATCATCAGTTTCTGACATAACTTTTTGGTGAGGCAAGTTAGAGCTAAACTCTGCAGGACACAGCCCTCAGTGTTGAGCATTAGCTAGCTACAAGCAGTGAAGCTACTACCTTAACTTCAGTTTTCAGTAGCTTTTCCAGTATCTAGCTACTTTTCCGGCAAGTAGCGGTGTAACTTGACCAAAATCTACATTCTTTTTTTGCATTATGAAAACTCTGCAGTGCATTGAAACAGCACAGCATCTTACTAGATTACAAACTAAAACATTCTCACCAATCTGAATATGCTGTGATTTTAATATATATCGTGGATATATTATTTACTTGTTATAAGATGCATCTGGTTTTAAGTCAAGCGCTTCATTGTAGTACTACGGTGATATCTCTTCAGCTCACAGCGCGAGCAGATCAAACTACAATGCAGAATATGAATAACTATGACTGGGACTGTTATATACATACTATTATAATGAGAAGACCATTATACTAAAATGCTGTGAATTTTTTCAGTTTAACTGAATGTCTGATTTGACTCTCGTTAATGTATTTTGCGCCACCCCTAAATATATGATTCGACTATCAGTCGAATATCGGCATGATTCGAAAATTCCGATTCGACTATGAAATTCCTTATTCGGGGACACCCCTAGACTTTAACATTTACAATTGTGTGTAATGCAGATCTTGCGTTTATATGATACACAAGTTCTTCCCATTTACTTCGGTGGAGAGTGGATGCGTTCAAATAACACACAACATCTTCAGTGGCAATGATGTCACCAGCGAGGCTCAGTTCACCTTATGCGCACACACGTTCAGAGTAGCCCTTCACTGCAGTACACATCCACCTTCAAACATGTATGGACAACAATTTTCTTCTTTTTTGTAATGAAATCACAGGGTTAATGGTCTTATTTTAAATATTTCAGTGTTTCTGCATCACGTTACATGGGGTCATGTTTTGAAATGGCAGCGTATACATTCAAAATAGCTGTCACTGAAGCAGAACATCTAGTAGCCTACCACTGACATTAGCATACGCTTCTGCTGTATATAGACTTGTTGAAGTTTTAAATAAATAAATAAAAATCTTTTTAATCATGTTGTGACATGGCTTTCATGCAAGGGTGATGACCGCCAGGCATGGATTAACACACAGGCTTGCCTAGGATGCAGCCTAGGGGCCCCACATGTGACAGGACCTGACTGTTTTTTTTTTTAATTACTATTATTATTTTTAATTTACTTCCGAACGAACAAAAAAGACCCTCATTTGACCCTCCGCTTTTACAACAGCTCCATTACTTCAACACCCAGACCCTGAAAAGAAGTTCATCGTGGAAGTGGATGCCTCCACAACTGATGTCGGCGCCATCTTGTCTCAGTATTCAGAGAATGCAGCCAAACCTATGCCATGTGCCTATTTTTCCAATAAATTGTCTCCAGCAGAGAGAAACTATGATATTGGCAACAGAGAACTCCTTGTGGTAAAGCTTGCACTTGAAGAGTGGAGAAACTGATTGGATGGGGCCAGACAACAATCTGAAGGAGGCCAAAAGACTCAATCCTTGCCAGGCCAGGCGGGCCTTATTCTTTACTGTATCCATTTCCAGATACCTTACCATCCAGGATCCAAGAATACAAGAGCTGATACTCTGCCCCACCTCCACGCCCTTGAGGAGATCCCTGAGGAACCAAGAACCCATCTTACCCACCAGGTTATTTGTTAATCCCATCCAGTGGGACCTAGATGAAATGCTCCGCGAACAAGCAAAACACCAGTCCATCCCAACTGCATGCCCACCTTCGAAGGTGTATGTATACGAAGACCATCGTAGACCCCTCATCTTCCATGCATACTCCATTACTTCATTACATTACAGTGCAAATACTGGTGGCCAAGAATGCAAGAGGACGTCCAGGAATTCATCCGGGGGTGAGCCCTTTGTGCCATGACAAAAGTCCTGCGACAACTACCCACTGGGAAATAAATCCCCTTGCTGGTTCCACATCGCCCTTGGTCCCACATCGGGGAAGATTTCTTCACGGACCTCCCCATTTCTGATGGTAAAACTTGTATTCTAGTAGCCATAGACAGATTTTCTAAAGCCTGCTAATTAATTCCTTTGAGAGCTTTGCCCACAGCCTTAGAGACCACAGAGCTCCTATTTGAGCGCGGGTTTCGGAACTTTGGAATTCCGGAGGATATCGTGTCGGATCGAGGACCCCAGTTTATCTCAAGGGTATGGCAAGTCTCACTTCCGGCTATCACCCCCAAACCAATGGGCAGACAGAACACAAAATTCAAGATGTTAGTTGCTTCCTTCAAACCTTTTGCCATCAAACCAAAACCTCTGGAACCATTACTAAATCTGGGCAGAATATGGACATAATTCACTCTGACAGTCATCCACCAACCTGACCCCTTTCCAATGTGTTTTAGGCTATCAACTTCCTCTGTTCCCCTGGTCCGGTGAGCCATCTGAGGTCCTTGAAGTTAACACCTGGTTCCAGAACAGTGAGAGGGTATGGAACAAGACACACCACCACCTCCAGCAGGCCGTAAATCATCACCAATGATTTGCCGATACTCACCGAAGGCAAAATCCCACATACCAACCTGGACAACTGGTTTGGCTCTCAACTCGGGACATCCGATTAAGACAACCCTGCAAAAAACGAAGCCCTAAGTATATAGGACCTTTTCCAGTGGAGCGACAAACCCAGTTAGTTACCGCCTCCTATTACCTGCTCAATACCGGATACACCCCACTTTTCACGTTTCCCTGTTAAAACCCCATCACTGACCTGTTTCTCAACTCTGGACAGTCCACTGGGACCTGACTCGACTCTGGGGGGTCCACTGTGGCTGTGACTTGCAATTGACACAAATCATGCATGTTGCCAATGGAGACAAGATTCTGTTATGGTGAGTAATCGATTAAAACTAAATTAGTAGGCCTACTACTATAATGTACAGGGTCCTGCAATAAAAAGACAAGACCGGCAAATCCGTGGCTACAGAAAAGCAGAATATGAACGCAATGCACAAAGTCTTTTTTTAAGCGTTTTCCTCCTGTACAAAAAACAAAAACTTAATATGGCATAATGTATTAAGATACATTAAGTTCAATTAAAAGACCAAATTCGATATATAGTTAGCCTATTATTTAATGTACTACAAGGCAAGCAGATGGCTATGTACACAATGTGCAAACTTTGTCCTCCCATACAGCAAAACACTTAGTGTGGCCTAATAACAGACTAAGATGATAAAGACAATTCAGTAAGCCTAGCTTATATGTCTTGTTGTTGAACCTATATACAGACCAGCAAATATGAACGTGCATTATGAAATGCATTAAGTGATATTAAAAGGATCAACTCCGTACAGGCAAGCAGATGAGTACAGAATGCAGTGTGTTAAATTGTACAATGAACGTTTTCTTCCTATAGAAAATCATTATAAATAAAACACATAATGTAGCTTAATGGACAAAGACAGTGATATAAACGAGTTGTAGACAGTTTATTCTATATGGAAAAATGCTTAACGCAAAACTTTGCATGTTGCGTTTATTCTGGGCTCACCTGCTTGCCTATACATATTAGTTATGTATTTTAATAATGTAGAGAAGCATATTACGTTTGGCCTTTATCATATTAGTTCATTATGCCACATTTTGTGGTATGTGAGGAGAATACTATATACATATTCATTAAAATAATGAACTGTATATTTAATTTTATATTTTAATAGCATCTTAATACATTAAGCCATGTAAAGTGTTTATGTTTTTCTACAGAAGGAAACGTTTAGCGAGAAACTTTGCGCAAGCGTTCATATTATGGTGTTCTAGCCACGGATTTGCTGGTCTTGTCTTTTTCTTGCAGGACCCTGTACGTTATAGTACTAAATTAGGTTTTATCATTGAAACACCACCACAGCTTCTTGTCTCCATTGGCAACATGCACGATTTGTGTCGATTGCAAGTGTCGCAGGTAGCAGAGAGTGCAAGTAAAGATTGCAAGTGACATTGTAATTTAGTTTCTTTTTTCTTGTCTTCGCCACCTGGCTACTGTTATAAAATGTTGGGAAATTCAAACAAAAAGCAATAAAAACTTAAGACCGCAAGTGATGTCACTAGTGGAAGTGCAAGTGTCTGAGAGTGCAAGTCTGAGAATGCAAGTCTGAGAGTGCAAGTGTAACGATCGGGAACAGGAGACGATAAATCCAAGATCAGTGTGAGTTTATTGGGTAATCCAAAATCAGAATGAAACAAGCAGGGGGTCATAACCATAAATCAGTCCAAAAAACAAACAAACAAACAGAAACAGGAACTCGAAATACAAGGAAAATGAGGAAACCAGGTGACGGAAAGTAAGGACTCCATGAAACAGACAGAAAACAGATCGGTTTATATAGACAGGATAATGATAATGAAAGTGAAGACACCTGAGTGCAATTAACAGGTGTGCCATTACCATGGTGAAGGGACAAGGATTTGTGGGAAAATGAAGGGCCTGAGGTGAGGTGCCTATAGGGAAGTGAGACCACTAGTGGACACCGGGGAAACAGAGACCAGACACGGTGAAAGCATGTGCAAGTCTGCTGCCAGACCCTCCTGAAACTATTGACTAAAAGTAATGACTAAAAGTTGACGTTTTTGGTCGACTAAAACTATGAAAAGACTCAAATTACTAAAATGTAACTAAGACTATTAAGAATTTTTTTCTAAAGACTAAGACTAAATCAATAATGCCTGCCAAAATTAACACTGCTGACTAGCCACACACACACATTTTCTTTATTTAGACTATAATTAATCAGTTACAAATGCATCTAGTATATGCATGTATTGTTTGTATGTTTCACTATTGTAGTAGCCTAGTTATAATACTTTATGTGTATTAGGTCAATCTTCTGGCAGTTTTCAGCAACTTTGTTGATTCACTTTGAAGCAGTCAACCCATGGATGAAATGATAAGGATTCAACAGGAATCTACGCATTACACATGCACCGGGACACTTTACACAGCAACTACAGAACCAATGCAAGTAACCACTTGTTAACTATTTAGATGCGCTTTTAGACTTTGACCCCTTTTAATTAAGGTGATGAGATTCTTTGATGGTTCTTAACAGGTTGTGATTTAGTTTATGAGTAAATACTGCCATGACTCTCCACTAGCTTGCGTGTGAGCGCTCACTCGCTCTCTCTCTCTCTCTCTCTCTCTCTCGCTCTCTCTGCAGTGCTCTCTCTCTATCCATGCCTTCCTTGTGTTGGCATCTATGTTTACGATTAACTATTAACACTGTCAGCTCTGTGGATGAACAAATCATTTTATTGTACTGTTAATGCTATAATGCTACAAGTCATTCCTGAAAATGAATGTAGTTAATAATAACCATTATGATTAATTATGTACATCTCACTTTGAGCTAATTTTTTACAGCACTGAGTACATTTCCCGGTCTCCCAGGATGGCCTCTTCGGCGACGCGGTAGAGAGCTTTGCCCAGCAGTTCTCTGCCGCCCAGAAGCAGTCTGAGGCCATTAGACACATCCTGCCCCGGCGGCCCACTGCTGCTTCCACCCCGCCGCCGGTGCAACCTCAGCCTGCTCGTCGCTGAGGGCGCCCCCCTGCGGCCTCCTCCACTCCCGCTCGGCCACAGCAGCAGCCCTCACCCCGGCCGCAGCGAGGAGATGGCCGCAGAAGGGCAGCGCAACCCGTCTCTGCCCCTAAACCTGCCAAACGCCAGGCCAAGCGGCGTTCCTGAGACGGGCGACCCGGACTCACTCTCTTGCCTGAGAAAATTCGAGGGCAAGAGAGTGGTTCCACTGAAACTGTTTCAGAGGCTCCTGGGGCATATGGCGTCCGCGGCGGCAGTCATACCGCTCGGGCTACTCCATATGAGACCGCTTCAGCACTGGCTTCACGGCCTGCGGCCGGCGTGCCCCTAGAACCGGTGTCCACCGGTGTCCCTCTGCCACGGGCTGGTGTGCCATGTGCAATGGGCATGCTGTGTCAGGCTCCTGGACAGGACCCCGACTTCAGTGGCATG
This sequence comes from Carassius auratus, assembly GCF_003368295.1. Classification (NCBI taxonomy): domain Eukaryota; kingdom Metazoa; phylum Chordata; class Actinopteri; order Cypriniformes; family Cyprinidae; genus Carassius; species Carassius auratus. Next base: position 29,635,338 of record NC_039247.1, read on the forward strand.
TCAATTGCCTCGAGTTGCTAGCAGTATGTCTTGCTCTGCACCGCTTCAGGGCCCTGCTGAAGGACAAGCACGTTCTGGTCCGTTCGGACAACAGTGCAACCGTAGCGTACATCAACCGTCAGGGTGGTCTACGCTCCCACCGCATGTCGCAACTCGCTCGCCATCTCCTCCTGTGGAGTCACAAGCATCTGAGGTCGCTTCGTGCCATTCACATTCCGGGCAGGCTCAATCATGCAGCCGACGAGCTCTCACGTCAGCAGTCTCGCCCCGGGGAATGGAGACTCCACCCCCAGTCGGTTCAGCTGATTTGGGAACACTACGGAGACGCTCAGGTAGAACTATGCTTTGAAGTGGAACCTCTTCATCACTTGGTGTTCTTCACGGCGTGACGACCCCTGGAAATGCCTGATTGGGTCAGTGCTTTCCTTTCTTCAGGAGGGGTTGGAACAAAGGCTGTCTCCTTCCACCCTCAAGGTCTATGTGGCTGCCATTTCGGCTCACCCTGTTGAAGGTAAGTCTCTTGGAAGGCACAATCTGATCATCAGGTTCCTGACAGGAGCAAGGAGGCTGAATCCGCCTCGCCCTCAGCAAGTCCCCTCTTGGGACCTCGCAGTGGTTCTATCAGCACTGCAGAGAGCTCCCTTCGAACCCTTGCTCTCAGTAGAGCTAAAGTTTTTATCTTTGAAAACTGCGCTCCTGACGGCTTTGGCTTCGGTGAAGAGGGTCGGGGACCTGCAGGCATTTTCAGTTGACGAAGTGTGCCTGGAATTCGGTCCGGCTAACTCTCCAGTTATCTTGAGACCCCGGCCTGGCTCTGTCTGTTACGGAGGCCAGCAGAAAGGAAAGGCTGTCTCCAAGGTTATCCCACTGGATAGTGGATACTATTGTCCTGGCTTATCAGGCTCGAGACCTGCCATGCCCCCTAGGGGCGAGAGCTCACTCAACTAGGAGCGTAGCTTCCTCCTGGGCGCTGGCGCATGGCGCCTCGCTAGCAGACATCTGTAGAGCTGCGGGCTGGGCGACACCTAACACATTCTCGAGATTTTATAATCTCCGTGTAGAGCCCGTGTCCTCCCGGGTACTTGCCCCTTCGGGCCAGAAAGGACCTGCTCAGTGTCAATCCGCTTGCTGTGCCATTCCACTCCACGGACTGCTCCTCAGCGAAAACTTGAATGCGAGTTGCTCGCGTTGCTCCTTATATACCCGCTCTGCGAGGGGCAGAGCTTGTGATGCAAATTCCGCAGAGCTAGGTACTTTGTGTACCATTGGCTCGTTTTGTACCACTCGAAGGTGATTGGGCTCCCGGGCAAGATCCCATTCGTAACGCCTCCGTTCCCTCCTTCAGGGAACGAGGGTTACATACGTAACCAAGACATTTTACTATGGTATTTTTAGTTAATCTCTATTTTCAAAAGACTTCAAAAGAATGTGTCAGTCCTTGCAATGGGGTCAGCCCCTCCTCCTCACTGAGTTAAATTTTTTGTTTTTTTTCCTCGCTCAGAGTTGCTCTCAGAATCTTAAGCTATGATTCCTAAGAAATTCTTAGAAATGTTTAACCTAACCCTAACCCGAGGGCCCATTTTTTTTTTAAGATTCTAAGAATCCTCTCAGAGAGCTCCTAATTTAGCTTAAAAATTTCTATGTAGGTGTCTTAACTTAAGAGCAATTCAGGACCAATCTGAGAGCAACTCAGGCTGGGGCTGACCCCATTGATAGGTGTGGCGAGTGGGGCGGGCCCGAGAGGCGTGGGAACAAGGAGTGAGGCCAGGTGTAGTGATTGAAGATGAGCTGCACCTGCGCCCCACCGCTAGTATCGAGTCCCACGTAGGAGATGGAAGGATATAAAACTGGAGCGACGACCGTGAAGGACGAGAGAGGACCAGGCCTGGGCCATTATTTTATGTTTGCTTTTTTTTATGCGCACCAGTCGTACGTGAGGGGCTGGTGCGCTGTTTTGTATTTATTTTTGATTATTAAAATGTTTTGATTGTGCGCCGGTTCCCGTCTCCTTCTTCCAGATGAGTATGGAGATCTATATCGTTACAGTGGTGCCGAAGCCCGGGAGAAGGAGGGACGCGCTGCTGAAGATCCCTCGCCGCTGTGGTGAATCCGCGGTGCCCTCGAGCTGGCGAAGTATGTGCCGCCAGGGACGCTCGAGGCGGTGGGCTGGAGCGAGTTGCCGGGGACGGGCGAGCTCGCTGCCGGCCGCCCACGATATGGAGGGGCGGCTGCCGTCCGTGAGGGAGCGGAGGAGTCGGCGCCGTTTGCCAGGGGGCCGGAGCCTGCTGCCTCCGCGATTGAGTCTGGAGGGGCAGGGAACGGGGGACTCCTGCCGCTGCCCAAAATCGGAGGAGCCGTCGCCGTCCATCGGGCGCCGGAGGAGTGTCGTGCCGTCTGCCGAGGGCCGTCCAGTGCCACCGCCAGGCACCGCGGAGGAGATCACCCAGCTGGTGGAGGGCCGAGCAGCAGTGCGTCTGGGAACCGGAATTTTATTTTTTATTTTTTCCTCTCTCCCCTCTCTCGTCTCTGTCGCTCCTCCTTCCATCTCCTTTTATCTCGCCTCGTCTGTCCTACCCCCAGGTTCCCGCAGTAAGCGGTCCCCCACGGAGGGAGGGGGGGGGGTAGAGCGCAGTCTCGGGACTACCCCCCGGCCTGCGAGGGGCGATGGGGGTATGTGGCGAGTGGGGCGGGGCCGAGAGGTGCGGGAACGAGGAGTGAGGCCAGGTGTAGTGATTGAAGATGAGCTGCACCTGTGCCCCACCGCTAGTATCGAGTCCCACGTAGGAGATGGAAGGATAAAAAACTGGAGCGATGACCGTGAAGGACGAGAGAGGACCAGGCCTGGGCCATTATTTTATGTTTGCTTTTTATTTATGCGCACCAGTCGTCCGTGAGGGGCTGGTGCGCTGTTTTGTATTTATTTTTGATTATTAAAATGTTTTGATTGTGCGCCGGTTCCCGCCTCCTTCTTCCCGATGAGTATGGAGATCTATATCGTTACAATAGGTTATGACACAGTCTTTTGAAGACTGTTATTGGTAATTGAAGGTTATTGTTTGTGTGATCACTTGCCTATATTAGGCTGTGACAGACCCAAGACACTGGCACTATAGCATTTCTGTGCAGTGTCAGAGATGTTAGCGTGTCTCTAATAAGATCAGTCACAAACATAAACCCTTGACAATCTAATGTGTAGTAGCTATTTTATTAACTCACTGTCGTGTATTGTGTGCAACACATTTTTCTCCCTCTTCATGTTTTGCCCATCTTCTCCACTGCTAAAAAAAACTCTTAAGCCTCCTAATATTTTGGTCCTTAAAGTCCTTTGAAGTGCCTTGAAACACGCAGCATTATTCTATGTGGTGACATGATTTCAAGAGAGGACGGGACATAATGACTAGTTGCCCCCTTTTTAAAATAGCCAACACAGTTTTGTTTATATCTGCTCGGAACAGAGCCATTGAGCTCGGTAAAGCCACCTTTGACAACCACATTCTAATAGATTACCCCCAGATTCAATATGAAACTCTTAGTAAAGCAATAATCACGCTGAGGCTGTGTAGTTGTTAAAGTTTTTAATATATGCCGACTTGCACATACAGTATGATCCGCTCCGTGCAATGGCATCTCTGGACCTGAGTCAACGTCCGGATCAGGGGCCTCATTTATAAAACTGTGCGTAGGATCCTTACTAAAAATCTATGTATGCACAAAAGCCAAAAATAGCGTACGCAAAAAAAAAAAATTCTGATTTATAAAACTATGCGTACGCACACCTGCACGCAATTTTCACTTTATAAATCACAGTCTACCTGATAATTTGCGCACAAAAAAAAAAAAATTTACCGCCCTTTATCCGCCCACATTCAACCATATATAGACAATGCAAATTACCTCATTGGCCATGCATATTAAAAGGAGCAAGGAAATTTGTGTATTTTAAATACAAAACCATGGCAGCAATGGAGAGCAAGAGGCAGAAATAGAGGTTCTTATGAGTGAGGTGGATGAAAGGAAGGCTATTTTGTTTGGTGGCCACAGCAGTGGAATTACCAATAAAAAAAATATTTAGAGTGGCAACACATCACTGCTGTGGTAAACGCAGTTGCTTCGGCAACCAGGAAGGTTCCAGATGTAAAACAAGAAGTGGTCCAATCTTAAGGTGGGAGCAAAGAAACAGCTTGCCTCTCACCGACAGAGTGTGTGTGCGACTGGTGGGGGCAAAGGCGCCTCCGATTTGTCCCCAATGGAGACCCGAATGGCCTCGATTCTTGGCCAAACCAGTGTGTGTGGCATTGTGTCTGAGAGGGAGGGAGACACAGATGTGCTGGATACAGGGGAACCAGGTAAATAACTTTATTGCTTGTGTGCTCAATTAAACAAAACAAAAAAAGGGTGACATTGCATCTACATTAAAAGATCTTGTTAAATGAACCTTTGCACTGTTGTTCTTCACAAATGGCGCGCATTACTTCCTGACGGAGCCTTGCTCCCTGATGATGTCCTTCTTGTTGGGGAGGAGGGTGTGGGTCAGGCTCTTCATGCTGGTGTTGTGGTAGGTCGAGATGAACAGGGATACCCTTCATCAGTGCAATGATATGTAAAATAGCGCATACCATGATGATCTGGCATACTTTTTTTGGTTGATATAAAAGTCTACCACCCGAAGCATCAAGGCAACGCCATCTACACTTGAGGAGGCCAATGGCTCTCTCAACTACGGAGCGCACACGAGCATGGCTATCATTAAAGCACACTTCTTTCTATACTCTGAGGGTTTGAGAATGGGGTGAGTAGCCAGCGCCTGAGCGCTTTGTACAGATTATGTGTACAATAGGCTTTAAATGTTATGTAAAAACAATTATAGCATTTTTTTACCCAGAAGCCAGCCATCGCGAACAGCACCTGCCCTAAGTCGATTCCCTACACTGCTGTGCGCTAGAATAAAAGATTCATGTGTAGAACCAGGCCATCGTGTTACGTAATTTGTACATAATTTGCACATTTATTGAATGCACATGTTTGCGATTCACATAAATGAATTCATCTACATATGGAGCCCTTATAGCAATAAGTGCAGTCGATTGCCGATTACATTTGGGAATCCGGACATTGCTGCATTCCTTTTGATATTGGCCTGTTCTCCAACAGTATAAGGAAACTTTATGTATCGATTGGTCATTTGAATAATCCCTTTCAAAACTGCAGGCATTAATGAGCTTGGGGATGGCTGTGAAATCCCAGACGTATGACAAATTAATAGGAATGTTTAAATCAATAAGGGTTTGCTTAAAAAAAAAGTACACTTAGTTACCCGTCGCCTATTTCCCGCTGTTATGTCCCGGTTGCCGCATCCATCATACAATATGCACTTAAGTGTTGCTGCTGTAGGCTATTTATGTTTTCAGCAATCAGATTTAATCATTTACACCTTATCATATTAATCACATAATGAGTGATAGGCCTACATCCATTTAAGAATGGAAGTGAAAGAAAATAAATATACGTACTTTCAGCATATAGTTCCTTTTATGTCTTTAAACTAAACATGCATGTATGTATCTTTAGGACCCATAATGGTGATTTTATGTTATTTGTATTTTTGTTGTAACCAGGACCTATGAGCAACTTGTAAATATTGTAAATATAAATATTTGTCAAAGTTAATTTTGACATTTTGCAAAGGGTTAATTCCCTTTAGTCAGTTTCTCAACTCAACATCAGTGTCGCCAAACTGCTTTGTCTTCAAAATGTGTCTTTCATGGGTCAGAGTTTGCGTGTAGGTGCGCATATTTTCATGTCAAGTTTTTCTTTATAAATCCCACCTTTTGCGCAGGAACTGGCGTACGCATGTTTTCAGCCCCGTTTTGTACATACGGAAGCTTTATAAATGAGGCCCCAGGTATGTGTGCTACTGCAGCTCGCGTAAAACAACATGGAATAGGAGCCATTCACTGTACAGGAAATACTGTGAACAAGTGACCAATCTCAGCCAGTGCTTCAGCTACTATTTATAATTCAGGGGGTAGGCGCTTTGCATTCTAGAGAGACATCCAAAAAATTCTTGAGCCATTTTGGCGGAAGTTACAAACTGCAAGATTTTAATGCCTATATATTCTAAATCTGAATTTTGTCACTGTTTTGGAGTACACTGCTTTATAGATAACCTTTAGACTAACATTAAGATACATTCTGAATTATTGATTTCTTTAATTTTCAAAGAAAATTTTGTTACTAGGAGCAACTCTTATAACTAAGAATTTTCAAGAATATAGGCCCAGGGCTGAAAATTATTCTCAAGATGCTGCTAAAAAAATTTATTGGCTCAAAACTACGCTTAAAAGCTAGTTATCAAGCATCTCAGTCATAATTTTAGCAAAGTGAAGGACTAAATATTAAGTGTCAGTCTTGGAGTTGATTCACAACTTTTTGCTGTGCCGCAAACAGGATTTTGGATGACGAAATATGCATGGACCAATAACTGAATAGAGTTTTTCTTAATTAAGAATATTCTCAGATAAATTAACGTTGAATGGTTAAATTCTTAATAGGAGTCTACATTCAACACACATTTGACAATAAATGTTCCTGTGGCTCAAGTGATAGAGCATTGCGTTAACAAGCACAAGGTTGTGGGTTTGATTCCCAGGGAACACATGTTTGGTAAAACATTTTAGCCTGAATGCTCTTTAAGTTGTTTTGGATAAAAAGCGTCTGCTAAATGCATAATTTTAATTTAAAGAATTGTCAAGAGAATACATTATGGTAAGGAAACAAATCGTGCTTGAATTCGTACTTTATTTTTACTATTGGAAACCTAATTGTTTTATAATAACTGTTACTATTATTATTTCTGTTGATTCTAGAAGTAGTAATAAAAAAATATAACTACATACACTCATCACTCGTCATTCTCAAGCATAGAAATTTAGATATTGGGGTGTGCTCTTTTATATAGCAATGATTTTAATTAGGCATTTAAAAGGCGAAGGTCTGATACCAGGCAGCTGTGCACAATTTCAAGATCATTTGTAATTTATAAATATTACATCTGGAAGATGTCTGGTCATCTCATAACCCTCGTCAGGTTGGGGAAGGTAAATAAATTGTCACTTTATTTTGCAAAACAAAACAAAAAATCCATGTATGTTGAGTGCAATTGCCTATAACCTATATTAAATATTTGGAATATCTATTTTTATATTTTATTAGGTTCTTTGATAAGGTTACATGAAAGCCAATATAGCAACTTAACTTGCATGATGTCCCCAATGTGCAGGTTTTCTCATAACCTGCTGACCCTGCGGGTCGGGTTGGATCGGGTAAAGAAATTGTATTTTATTTGTGGGGCGGGCTGGGAAGGGTAAAGAAATGTTAATTTATTTACGGGGCGTGCTGAGGCGAACCAAATAATGACATAAAAGCAGGACCCTCGGGTTGGGAAAAAAACCTGACCTGCGCATCACTAGTATGCACATGTTTTTGTGCTCACATTCATTTTCTCGCACTTATGCACTTTTGAGAAATGATCTTAGAACAAATTGAGGATGGTTAAAACTTAATTTTATGAATGAGGCCCCAGCTGTCTTAAGCCTGACTCACACTACAGGATTGAAAGGCTAGCTGAATCAAGCATGGATGATCAACTGGAACCTAGGTCTGTGCAGTTATTCAGTTATTTATCCGAAATAAAGAAGAAACCACTACAAAAGAGAATGTAGCAGAAACAATGGCTTGGAGGACATGGACTGTAAGTATTGCTGAAAGTGTTAGAGGTAATTAAACAGTACAACGAAACGTGGTATTATATACACATAATATTTCTAGTTGATTTATTAAATTTGTGGCTTTTCGTTTCTTTTCATAAAGACACATGATAAGAATGTTTATACCATCTGCACTGTGATTTGTTGGATTAGAAAAGAAAGTAAAATAATCATGAAGAAAAATAATACAAAAATAAAAACAAGCAATTTCAAAACTTTGAATATTATTAAAAAAATTACTTGAATGAATTTAAAACCGTTAAAAATAGAAAATGATTTTACAGAAAATACAGTGAATACGTAAAATACAGTGCAGTCGGTTTGGACATCGCAAAGCGCTCATTCAATAAATACACAGCTAAACAGGTTTTGAGTCTAGATTTAAATGTGACTAATGTTTTAGCACATCTGATCTCTTCTGAAAGCTGATTCCAACTGCGGGTGGCATAGTAACTAAAGGTGGACTCCCCTTGTTTTGTGTGGGCCCTTGGTATTTCTGACTCGATCCTAATGATCTGAGTGGTCTGTTAGGTTTATATTCAGTGAACATATCTGCAATATATTTCGGTCCTAGGTCATTAAGTGATTTATAAACAAGTAAAGATACTTTCCAATCAAACCTAAATTTAACTGGAAGCCAGTGTAAGGACCTGAGGACTGGTGTGAAATGCTCAGATTTTCTGGTTCTAGTCAGAATCCTGGCAGCAGTGTTCTGTATGAGCTGCAGCTGTCTAATGGTCTTTTTGGGAAGGCCGGTGAGGAGCACATTACAATAGTCCAACCTGCTGGTGATAAAGGCATGAACAAGTTTCTCCAATTCTTGCAAGGTTTTAAGATGATAGTATGCTGATTTAGTTACTGCTTTGACATGACTACTGAAACTAAGGTCTGTCTCCAGAATCACACCAAGATTCCTGACTTGATTTTTTAGTTGTTTGACCACTAGAGTCAAGGTATGCATTCACCTTGAAAACTTCATCTTTGTTTCCAAATGCAATAACTTTAGTTTTTTCCTTGTTTAACTGAAGAAAGTTATGGCACATCCAACTATTTTCACCAATACATTGGCAGAGGGAGTCAATGGGGCTGTAGTCATTTGGAGATAAGTTCAGGTAATCTGGGTATCATCAGCATAGCTGTGATAGGCAATTTGGTTCTTTCTCATTATTTTAATTAGTGGGAGCAGATACAGGCTAAACAAGATTGGTGCAAGAATTGACCCTTGTGGGACTCCACATGTCATGGACGTCCACTTAGACTTATGCTCTCCTAGACTCACATAATAGCCTCTCCCTTCTAAGTATGACCTGAACCATTTGTGTACCATCCCAGAAAGCCCGACCCAGTTTTAAAGTCTCTCTACTAGTATGTTATGATTGACAGTGTCATACGCAGCACTGAGATCTAGCAATACCCGCAGTGACATTTTGCAAGAGTCAGAATTTAAGCGAATATAATTTATTATCTTAATGAGTGCTGTCTCTGTGCTTTGATGCGGTTGGAAACCAGATTGAAAATTGTCCAGGTATCCATTTGAGTTTAAGTATGTGTTCAGCTGACTAAAAACTACTTTTCTATAATTTTGTCTATAAAGGAAAAAGATTAGATATTGGTCTATAATAGCTCGAAATGATGTTATATGATTGCTCTTTTTCAGGAGAGGCTTAACAACTGCAGTTTTCAGGGAATTTGGAAATGTCCCAGAAAGAAATGAGGCTTTCACCACTTCTAAGAGATCTGCTTCTTAACAATTAAGCACACTTTTGAAAAAAAGATGTGGGAAGTGTGTCTAGATAGCAGGTTGACGATTTTAGGTGATGCACTATTTCTTCCAAAATGTTGCTATCAATTGCTTAAAATTAGACATAGTATCTTTTTGATATTGTGGCCAAATCTGTCTGGTCTCTGCATTGCTTGAGGATGTGCCCATTGCCTTCCTGATAATTGATAATCTTCTCAGGAAAGAAGGAAGCAAACTCATTGTATTTGCTGTCTGAGAGCATTTCACTGGGAATCTGACTTGGGGGGGATTGCCAGTCTCTCAACAGTGGCAAAAAGAGTACGAGTGATGTTTAAGTTACTGTTTATAAGGTTTGAGAAGAAATTCTGTCTAGCTGTGGCTAGTTTCAAATTAAAAGCATGAAGGCTGTCTTTATAGATGCTATAGTGAATTTCAAGTTTCGTCTTCTGCCACATTCGCTCAGCTTTTCTGCATTGTCTTTTCATAGTCTGAACTGCTGTTGATCTTCTCCAAACTGATTTCTGTCTGTTTGTTCTCCAAACTGATTTCTGTCTGTTTGTTTTCTTACTGACTATTATTGGAGCAATATCATCAAAATTCTTAACTTTTGAGTTAAAGGAATCAAGGAGAATATCAACAGAGTCTGCAGAAATGCTTGGTGTTAAAGATATAGCCTCCATAAATAATACACTTGTGTTCTCGTTTATGCATCTCCTTCTGACAGAGACAGATCTATATTCAGTGGTAGCAGAGATCAATATATCACAGAAAATACAGAAGTGATCAGATAGTGCTACGTCCTTAATTATTACAATGGATGAAATGTTTATACCCCTACTGATGATTAGATCCAGAATGTGTCCACCTTTGTGTGTGGGTCCATGCACATGCTGAATCAGGTATATAGAACCGTCATCATTTCTTTTGTAGTTTTGTTTTCTGCTATATCTATGTGAATATTAAAATCCCCTGGAATAGCAAAACTCTGAGGAAATCATTGATAACATTTCTGTGACCTCTTCAACAAAGGCTGGAGAGTATTTTGGAGGCCTCTAAATAATAATAAATAGAATGCATGGAGTACCTTTTAGCACATTCCCTATATATTCAAAAGACAAGTACTGACTAAATGACAATTGATTGCATTGATAGACATCTTTAAATAGAGCAGCTACACCTCCACCTCTCCTAACAGTCCTGCACACACTCATGAAATAAAGTTAGGAGGGGCTGCTTCATTGAGGTCTGCTGCACTGCAGCTCTCTTCTAGCCACGTTTCATTTAGAAACATAAAATCCATATTGTTTGTGGTTATAAAGTCATTGATTAGAAATGATTTATTTTTTAGTTGAGAAAATGTTTAAAAATGCTAACTTAATGGCAGTGCTTTGTGTCCTTACATCAATCTTAGTTTGATGCATAATAGGCCGCAGATTAGATGAGTTTGCCCTTCGGCTTGAAAAGGCCTTAGACTTTCTATCACGTGATAAAACTGAAATAGAGAAAGCTACAGGCACACTGGGTACCCGCTTGTTCTGTAAACATTTGTGAATGTTGCTGCTATTAAAGCGGGGACCCAACACATATCACTGAGAGCTGCTATCAGTTGTTTTTGGTTCACCTTCAGCAGATAGAGAGTTTGGGCCCTGGCATTGTGGCAGGGGTCGGAGAGCTCTCACAGGAGCAGGGCCCACGGGCTCTGGTGGTTGTTTTTTTTTTTGTTTGTTTTTTTATATCTGCGGGCTTTGCAGCGAATGAGTGTGAGAGTTTAGTCCCAGTATAACCAATTCCTCCATTTTCTGTGAGAAGCACAGAAGTGGAGATGCTGGAGAGAGGGGTAAGATGTCCGATGAGCGGGGCTGTGTCTCTGGTGTTTCCGGTGACTGTGATATGTTGTCCTGGCTTCCCTTGCTGTTTTCCAGAAAGTCATCTTTGGGTTCTGAGTCTTGTAGCCGTTTTGATACATCACAGTCTGTCTGTGAGGAGCTCTGTGAGCAGGGCTCAGCCAGGATGGTGTCCATCAGCAGTGCTTGTTGTGGGTGCATGGTGTTATCAGTGTCTTTGTGGGATATGTCAACCACATGATGACTCAGACCTGGTGTGTGTGTGCTGAATGGATTGACACATTCTGCTGAAGGATGTCAGAGAGTAATGTAGATATTGTCCTTAAGCACTCTAGCGCCAAGTTTGTTTGGGTGGAGGCCATCCAGTTTAAACAGTTGTCTATGGCCCCAGAAAAGATTGAAGTTGTCGATGAAAATCACTCCTTTTATTTTACAAGATCTTTGTAGACATGTGTTCAGCCCAAGCAAACGTGAAAACATATTTATTCCCCTTGCTCGGAGTGGTCCACTGATGAACGACTGAACTTTGAGTCTTCTAAGTGTTTCAAAGAGTTCACTTAAGTCCTTCTTAAGGAGTTCTGACTGCTCTTTTTGAATGTCATTCTTCCCCACATGGATGATTATTCGTTTTGCAGTCTTGTGTTTCATCAGAATATTCTGAAGTTCCTTGTTCACATCAGAGACCATTGCTTGAGGAAGGCAGCATGTTGTTGTAGTCCTGCTACTGATGTTTACGATAGTCCTGCTACGGATAATAGAGTCACCCACTATCAGAGTCCTGGACTCGGCTGCGCTCTAAGCTGAATGCCACTGTCTGCTCGACCTTGAGTGCCTGTTAGTAGCGATGTTAACTGCTGGCTGATCTTATCCATGTTCAATCAAATTTGGGGATTCCTCACCCACATTCATTAATTCTTCAAATCTATTATCAAGTTGTATAGGGGGTGGTAGAAAACCAGTATTCACATTCGCCTGTTTTGGAAGTCCAGCAAGTAACTTTGTTTCATGAATCACAATCCTTGATAGCGCGATGGTAGGCTGTAGTTAAAAAAAATGTTGCGTGTGCACTGTCAAATTGCAGCCAGCCTGGTGCTTCTGATCTAAAGGAGTCTTTACACATCAAGTAATATCACCCACTGGCCCCACCTTCACAAACATGCTTCCTGACATGTGTCATGTTCTCAGTCACAGTTCCTGTCCTGTCTGATTTGAGGGCATCACCGGTTCAACGAATGTCGTGGTGTTTACAGTTGCTGTTCTAGCCATAGCTAGTGGATGTTGCAGTGGAGTTAAAAGGTGAAGTAGACTAACGTCAAATTTCCATAATTTAGACAGGGACACAAACACTTAAGTTAAGTTAAAGAACGAGCAAGGCTCAGAATTATTATTTGCAGGGCGGTATGGCTCTGTTCATCACCTAGCCAATGGAAATTCACCAAGGATATTTTCGTAAACAAAAACTGAAACTTAAACTTTTGGTCAAATTGTTTTGTTCTTTTTGTAAACTTGAATAATAATAAAAAATGACAATAATTGAAAAATTAAATGATACTAACAACAGTTACTGAAATAAAATATTAATTAGCAAAAATCTGTGGCGGAAAATCTGGCCTGTGGCTGTTTAGGGAAATGCCTGTTTGCGCATGAAGTTGTTGAGGCGATTAACCGCTCAATGAAGAATCGTAACCTTGAACACATCACTAACATTGTTAGTTCTAAGCAGCTGATCATAAAGGATGTGTCTGTTCAGTGAAATGGAAAATAACACAGGTTATGAGGCAGAAGTTGAACTTTAAACTTGAGCGCTGCATTTTTAGTTTCTTGTGCTAGACGTGGGTGCAACAGCAAAACAAGTCTGTCAAGCACAAAAAAAAACGTAATCGGTTACTAACGTAACCTCGGTTCCCTGAAATACGGGAACGAGTACTGCGTCGAAGACGCATATGTGAAAAACCCCTTTTTTCTCCTGAACTGAAGCCTTATTTAATCACGCAGTGAAACTGCACAGCCATTGGATCGTGCAGTGTTAATAAATCAAACCAATGGCTTGGCAGCGGTGCTGCACGAACCTATGGCAGCGAAGCCCGCCAAAGCCCGCCGAAATGGGCGGGGAATCTGGCTATATATTGGCCGCTTCGCCACAGGAATTCAGGTTACTTCGACTGAAGCGACGACTGAGTTGTGCATCCTTTTTAGCATGGCAAAGAAGGCAGTACTTGTTCCCGTATTTCAGGGAACCGAGGTTACATTAGTAACCGAGTACGTTCCCTTTCAATACTTCACTCGTACTGCGTCGAAGACGCATATGGGAACCCAGTTCAATCACGCCATGCTAAGAAGGGAGGACGACCAACGCAATCACACTTGATTTGTTAATCCAAGATATGACAATGGCAACTAGGATAAGCAGAATAAGCTCAATGAGGTTACGTCTGGCCTAGCCTGATCATCCCGTGTTCGTATCGCCTCAGTACCCAAGGGCCCGAGTGCATACGAGTAGAGTTTGAGCCTTGGGCAAGAATGGCCAAGAGCATGCAAATGAGGAACAAGAAGGTGACCTTCACACAGAAAGTACCCTAGCATGAAGCGCCGGGACGTCTAGATTGTAAAATCTAGCAAATGTGGACGGCGAGCTCTAGCCAGCCGCCTCACAAATTTCTGCGATAGTCACACCACTAGACCATGCCCAAGAAGAAGACACTGCTCTCGTCGAATGGGCTCTTAATCCAATTGGGCTTTGCAGGCCCAGAGAAGAGTAGGCTAGCTGGATTGCATGAACAATCCACCTTGAAAGTCTTTGCTTAGAGACCGGTAACCCTCTGGTGCGGTTTCCAAAGCATATGAAGAGCTGTTCTGATCGTCTTGTTGGCGCAGAACGCTCTATGTCGACTTTTAGAGCCCTCACTGGCCAAAGTAGATTCAGCCCTTGATCCTCCTCTGTGTTTTGTAACGCAGAGAGGGTGACCACTTGTGCTCTAAAGGGTGTGGAGAGCACCTTTGGCACATAGCCATGCCTCGGTTTAAGGACGACCCTTGAGTCGTTAGGCCCGAATTCTAGGCAATTAGGGCTTATCGAAAGGGCTTGCAAATCGCCCAAACGCTTAACAGACGCTAGTGCCAACAGCAGAGCGGTCTTTAGCGACAGGCCTATGGACTGTAGCGGTTCAAAGGGGGCCCCCTTCAGGGCTCTCAGCACCGTGGGCAGGTCCCAAGAAGGGACGGTGGGAGGGCAAGGCGGATGAAGCCGTCTAGCACCTCTCATAAATCGGACGACTAAGTCGTTTCTGCCCACCAACTGGCCTGCTATAAGGGCGTGTGACGGCGCTATAGTTGCTACATAGACCTTGAGCGTGGAGGGGATCGTCCCTTCTCCAAGAGCTCTTGCAAAAATGACAGTATCACTGATACGTCACAAGAGGTTGGGTTTTAACCATGGTCTGAGCACCATGTGGAGAACACAGACCATTTGGAGGCATAGAGGCGTCGTGTAGACGGAGCTCTAGCCTGTGAAATTGTGTCTAGCACACGCTCAGTCCCGCGGGCTCCCGTCGAGCGAACAAAGGTGCAGAGACCACTTCTCTGGGTGTGGATGCCAAATCGTCCCACCCGCCTGAGAAAGGAGGTCCCGTCTCAGGGGAACGGGCCATGGGGCTGCAGTCAGCATCTGCGACAGGTCGGCTATCCAGTGCTGATTTTCCCAGAATGGGCTACAAGCAGAACCCTGCATCTCTGGTCCCTGACCCGCCTGATTACTTGGGGAATCAGAGGAACCGGAGGAAAAGCATAAAGAAGATGGTTGGGCCAGTCCTGGGACAACGCGTCCTCGATCTTGGAAAAATATATTAGGCAATGAGAGTTGTCTTTTGAGGCAAAGAGGTCTATTTCCGCTCTGCCAAAGACCTCCCATATCTTCTGAACCGTCTGCGGGTGGAGTCTCCACTCTTCTGAGGAGACTCCGCTTCTTGACAGCATATCCGCGCCCTTGTTCAGCTTGCCCGGAAGATGCACTGCTCTCAGGGACCCCAAATTGCTTTGGGTCCATTCCAGCAGTCGCGACGTTAGTCTGAAGAGACGCTTCGATGAAAGCCCACCTTGGTGATTTATGTAAGAGACCACCGTCATGCTGTCCAATCTGACCAGCACGTGGTGGCTCTTCAGGTCTGACAGGAAGCTCTGGCAGGCTCGTTGAACTGCAATCATCTCGAGGCAGTTGATGTGAAGCCTGCTCTCCTCTTTCGACCATTGGCCGAAAGCGGGTTTCCCTTCGCACAGCGCGCCCCAACCCTTGTTGGATGCGTCTCTGGAGATCACTTTCCTTCTGCAAACCATACCAAGTGGAGCACCCCGTTCCATCCATTGCATGTTCCTCCAAGGGGTCAGGGCCGAAATACAGTCCTGACTCACCTTGATATTCAAGCGTCTGTGACGCCATGCATGAGGTGGAACACGCGGTTTCAGCCAATATTGGAGGGGGTGCATACGTAGCAGCCCGAGCTCCAGCACCGGTGATGCCACCGCCATAAGACCCAGCAGCTTCTGGAATGTCTTTAGGGGTCGAGAAGCACCTATTTTGAAAGAGGCCGCAAGTCGCTGTAGAGCCGCAGCGCGCTCCTTCACCATTGTTGCCCTCATCGTCACTGAGTCTAACACTGTTCCCAGAAACGATATCCGTCGGCTGGGGGACAGTGAGCTCTTGACAAAATTCACCCTGAGCCCCAGGCATTCCAGATGGCTGAGGAGCACAGTTCTGTAACCCAATGCCTCCCCCTCTGACTAAGCCAGAACTAGCCAGTCGTCGAGGTAATTAAGAATGTGGATTCCCTTCTGCCTGAGAGGGGAGAGAGCCGCATCCATGCACTTTGTGAATGTGCGAGGCGCCAGAGACAGCCCAAAGGGGAGGACCTTGTATTGGTAAACCACGCCCTCGAAGGCAAATCTCAAGAACGGCCTGTGACGGGGTGCTATCTGGATGTGAAAGTAAGCGTCTTTCAGATCCAGCGAAAAGAACCAACCCCCTGAGTGTATTTGCGAGAGGATTTGTTTCAATGTGATCATTCTGCAGCGCCGTCTCATGAGGGCACGGTTCAGATGTCTTAAATCGAGGATGGGGCGCAACCCGCCATCCTTCTTGGGAACTAGGAAGTAATGGCTGTAAAACCCTGAGTTGCAGTGTGCGGGGGGAACAATTTCTATAGCTCCCTTCACCAGCAGATTTTCCACTTGAGCGTTCTCGTTGTGCACCGAAGTGGTGACCGCCCTGCGAAAGCGTGGTGGTCGTCGTGCGAACTGAAGGGAATAGCCGTGTTTTATTATTCCCATGACCCAATCTGATAGCTTGGGGGGGTGGTCCGGCTGTGGCGAGACTTAGCCCCCTCCTCTTTCTTTCCTGTCGATCAGGATGACAGCGGCGGCGCAGGGTCCAGCACTATCTTGGGCCGGGGTCCCATGCGCTTAGGGAACTGATACCGTCTGGTGGCCGAGCGAAAACGGTGTCGAGGCTCGGGTTTCACCGGCTGGGCCGCGGTGGTAGCAGCGGGCGCTTGCTTAGGAGGCTGACGAGTCGGCACCTGTCTGGGGCGACTGGCAGCAGCAGATGAAGCGCGCTTCGGCAGGAAGTGTCGCATTGCCTGGGACGACTTCTGCACCTCAGTGAAACGCTCGGCGAATCCCTCTATCACCGGACCAAAGAGGCCGCTGGGGGAGATCGGTGCGTCTAGGAACTGGGTTCTGTCAGCATCTTTGATCTCCGTGAGGTTAAGCCATAAGTGGCGCTCCAGGACGACCAGGTTAGCCATCGAGCGCCCAATGGCCTGGGCAGGGCTCTTGGTAGCACGCAGCGCCAAGTCTGTTGCACTTCTAAGCTCCCTGAGCGTGGCGACATCCGGGCCAGACTATTCGGTGGCGGCGAGAAGTTTGGCCTGGAAGACTTGCAGCACTGCCATGGAGTGGATATGGACGTCATACGGCAGGGTTTGGACGGATGGTTGGCCTTGGCTTTCCATCCAATAGCTGCTGGCAGGCAGAGATGCACGGCCACAGACTCGTCCAGCGGCGGCAAACGCTCGTATTCTCTTTCTTCAGCGCCGTCAATTGAGGTGAGGGCGGATGAAGACGAAGTACGCAAGCGCGCTGAGTAGGGGGCGCGCCACTATTTTGTGAGCTCGTCATGGACCTCCGGGAAGAATGGGGCGGTTCGCTGACGAGGGGCTTGTTGGCGCCCCGGCAGAAACCATTCATCCAGACGGCTACGGGCTGGTTCCTCTGGAGGAGACCAATCCAGACCCAGCTCATCCACTGCCCTGGAGAGAACGCGGATAAGCTCGGCGTCCATCCCGAGTTTCGAGCGGCTGGGTTCAGATAACATAGAGGGGGCGGGGTCCGGCGAGCCCGACAGCTCCTCAGCATCTGAAGCAGCTAGAGACATGCTGTCCTCTAACAGTTCCTCCTCATTCCCTTCAAACAAAACCAGATCACTCGCGGCAGCAGAGGGACACTGGTCTGGCTGTACATCCCCTTTGGGCGGAGAGAACGATTAGGCACGCGGGGGCTGAGCCGGCGTGAGCTCGTTCTCATCCTGCTGCTTTAATCCTCTGCCCCGCCTTTTTTTCCTCGCCGGCTCGCGGGAGGAAGAAAACGGGAGGTCGTGAGGAGCGAGATCGCTCTCTGAAAAGAAAGCGATTCGCGAGCGCAGAGAGGCGATATTCATGTTCTCGCATTGAGAACATGAATTCCCTGCGAGTGCTGTGTCATCGTGGGGTTTCCCCAAGCACGCGACACACTCGCTGTGCCCGTCATCAGCGTGCAGAGGGGTTCTGCATGAGCTGCAATGACGAGACGGCATCAACAACGCCGTAGAAAAAGGCAGCACCGCTGCCAAGCCATTGCTTTGTTTTAATAACACTGCACGATCCAATGGCTGTGCAGTTTCACTGCGTGATTAAATAACGCTTCAGTTCAGGAGAAATTTTTTTTTTCCCATATAAAAACAGTACAAGTGAATTATTGAAAGGGAACTTTGCTGTAACCTACTACTACTGTATGTTTAAGATGCCATATTTTCACGAAGGTTGACAAGCTGAAATGTGCTGTTATTATCTTTGTTTTTTACAAAACATTGCTAATAATATTATCATCCATGTGTGGAGACATTTCCCCACAATGTAGAGAATACCAGGACAACACACAAACACGCACGCATACACAAACAGACAGACACATACAATTTCATCTTTAATATAAATTAGTTTGTCTGAATTTTTTTTGCTCTCCTTTTGGTCGCCACCTTGTCGTGGTGGAGAGCCTTGAATGTTCCGATGAACCTGAGAGCGATGCCGTCTGGAGCTTAAGCTCCTGGTAGGGTCACCCATGGCGGTAAGTTCGAGGGGGAGGTTCCAGACAAAGAGCGACCCAAGGGATATACCATCATACCTCAACAGAGAAGGAAAACTTTGAACAGAAACCCTTGTGAGCCACTGCCTTGTGGTTAGCTCCAGGGAAAGCAAAGGCTAAGGGAGTAAACCCCAACAGAAAATCAGGAGTGGAGCCCCCAGGCAGATGGCGAAGGAACATGTCACCATCCGGCAACTCCTACAGCTGTGCTGACACTGACCGTATTGGCTCGCCTTTCTGTCAGACCCTGCCAGCAAAGCCGAGAGGGGGGTCCTGACATCTGGGCAACCCAGGATCTCCATATTATTAGCCCAGGCCTGCACCTGGAGAGGTCACTCCAGCTGCACTGTCTCAGTGCAGAAACAACACGGGGAGCAGCTGTCTACAAGTGTTAAGTCGTGGCTCATTTAGTGTCGAGCCGGGTGCTAGGGGCTGCTCCCGACGGTGGGAGGAACCATCGAGCTCCATTGGGTGGTTACGACCCGCAGCCCCCGGGCAGTTAAGTACTACTCCGCCACAACCTGCTTGCTTTATCGGGTGCATGGAGCTTAGACAAAATCGACAGGCAGGTTGTAAAACCCAGCACCAGGAAATAAAATAAATAATCAAAACTCCACAAAGTCACCAGCCCTGCGGCTGGCAACCTAGAATGTCAGATCATTGTGCCCTGGCCTCTGTGACGATCTTCAGCAAGTTGACAACGCTAGAAAAACCGCTGTCATCAATCACGAGCTGTTAAAGCTCAACATCGACGTTGCTGCCCTCCAAGAGACACATCTTCCATCCAGTGGAAGTTTGAAGGAGAGAGATTACACTTTCTTCTGGCAAGGACTGGAGCAAGACAAGCGCCGACTTTATGGGGTCGGTTTTGCAGTGCGAAATTCTCTTACCATCTGCAGAACCTCCTTCTCAGGGGCCTGAGCATATCCTCTCCCTCCGTCTCACAACCTCCTCGGGACCCTTGCACATCTTTAGCGTCCACACTGTGCTCCACAGCTGAGGATAAAGATGCTTTCTATTATGAACTTGAGGCCAAAATTGCAGAGATTCCACTGAAAGACAACCTGCTCATGCTCGGAGACTTCAATGCCCGGGTGGGCGCTGTTTAAATCTCCTGGCCACACTGTATTGGACATTTTGGCGTTGGCAAGCTTAATGAGAATGGACAGCGACTACTTGAACTATGCTCTTACCACAGCTTGTGCATTACCAAGACCTTCTTCCCCACCAAGCTCCACCACAGAGTGTCTTGGACAAACCCCAGATCCAAACACTGGCACCAGCTTGACCTTATTGTTACTCGGAGACCCATGCTCAAGCACGTGCTCGTCACCTGTGCGTATCAGAGTGCTGACTGTGACACAGACCGTTCCCTGGTCAACAGCAAGGTGCGCTTCCAACCTAGACGAACCCATCACATTGCTCGAAGCAAAAGGGCTTGCATCAACACGGCAAGAACATCAGTGCCAGAGCTGCGGGAACACTTTGCCAGGGCCATTGACGAGGCCCTGGAAGACTGCCCTGTAGACAGTGTTACGATGTGATAGCAGTATATCTGTGACACCGTGTACAAGGTCGCCTCAGACACCTTCGGGAAGAAGGTGAAAAAGAGTGAAGATTGGTTTGTGGCAGGGATCGCGATACTGGAGCCTGCCATCACTGCAAAACGTACCACTCTCCTTGAGCACAAGAGACAGCCTTCTGCTAGGACATTGGCCTCCTTCAGAGAGGCACGTAATAACACCAAGAGGATTGCCCGAAAGTGTGCGAATGACTACTGGCTGAATTTGTGTAGCGAAATTCAGACTTCGGCTGACTGTGGTAATATCCGAGCCATGTATGAGGGCATTAAGAAAGCATTTGGTCCCAATGCCATCAAGACTGCTCCCATAAAATCTATTTCCAGTGAGATCATCACAGAATGCAGAAAGCAGCTGGATAGGCTGAGCATTACCAGGAACTGTACTCAAGGGAGAACATCGTTACTGACAGAGCCTTTCGAAATACCATGACTCTGCTCATCATTGAGTAGCTCGACTCGCCACCCACCTTCGAGGAACTTGGGAAGGCCATCGATTCTCTAGCCTGTGGGAAAGCACCAGGCAGTGATGGAATTACACCAGAGATCATCAAGGCAGGAAAAGTGAGCTCTCTTCTCGGCAACCTCCGTAACCTCCTGCTCAAATGCTTGGAATGGGGCATCATACCCCAAGACATGCGAGACGCTAAGATCCTCGCTCTATAAGAACAAGGGCGATCGCAGTGACTGTAATAGCTATCATGGGATCTCCCTCCTCAGTGTTGCGGGGAAAGCCTTTGCTCGTGTCATTCTTAACCGCCTACAATTGCTCGCCTATCGTGTGTACCCGATTGGATGCCCCCCCCCCATCATTTAATGAGAACACGGTGGGCACAGTCCAGTATGGCGAGTCATCCTCAGACCCCTTCCCAATCAGGTGTGGTGTGAAGCAGGGATGTGTCCTGGCGCCAACACTCTTCGGCATGTTCTTCTCCCTGCTCCTGCGCTATGCCTTCTGCAACTCCGAAGACGGGATCTTCCTCCATACTAGGAGTGATGGGAACCTCTTCAACCTCGCCCGCCTCAGAGCAAAGACTAAGATCCGCAGGGTACTCATACAGGAGGTGTTGTTTGCAAATGACGCTGATCTTGCCGCACACACTGAGGGTGCCCTCCAGCGACTTATCACCTGCTTTGCAGATACATGCACATAGTTTGGCCTTGCCATCAGCCTCAAGAAAACCAACACATTGGTTCAAGATGTCAACAACACTCCTGCAATCACTATCGCCGACCACACCCTGGAGGTAGTGTAGAATTTCACCTACCTTGGCTCCACTATCTGCAGCAACCTATCCCTGGATACCAAGTTCAATATAAGGATAGGCAAAGCAGCTACCGCCATGGCTCGACTAGCAAAGAGGGCTTGGGACAACACTCTGTTGACACTCAAAACAAAACTGAAGGTGTACCAAGCATGCATCTTGAGCACCCTCCTCTATGGCAATGAAGCTTGGACTTTATATTCTTGCAAAGAGCAAAGACTGAATGCCTTTCATATGCGCTGCCTCAGACGACTCCTGAGCATCACCTGGCAGGATCATATGACAAACAGAGCCATCCTGGCTCAGGCAGGTATGCCAAGTATGTTCACCATCCTCACACAGAGGCGACTGCGCTGGCTTGGCCACCTGTGCAGGATTCATGACGGTCGTATCCCAAAGGATGTTCTGTAAGGGAAGCTTGCCACAGGAACACGACCAACTGGACGGCCAACCTTGCGCTACAAGGACGCCTGCAAGCGAGACTTGAAAGCATGCAGCATCTGCCCAGCTGATTTGGAAGCAGTGACATCGGACCACGAAAATTGGTGATCCACCCTTAAGACTGGTGTCCTCCTAGCCGAAGAAAAAAGAGCAATGCAGTGGAGGAGCAGAGGACCCGCCGGCAGCAAAGTGTTCAGCCTGCCCCCAATGACAACACCACTGCTTACACTTGCAGCAAGTGCCAGTGGTGCTGTCGCTCCCATATCGGACTCTACAGTCATAACAGAGTCTGCAACCAAACTACGGACTGACCTGGGTGCCGATTCTAAACCATTGTCTCTCGAAGACAGAAGGATGCCAACTTTTGCATTTTTATTTTTTATTTTTTTTATTTTTTGTTTAATCTCAAACCATTATTTTATTTGTATTATTAAAATTTCTGCACAAGAGTTAACTAATCTGCAAATTTTTTTACTTTGATCTCATTAAACGTCTTCCTTTGGTCTTCACTGGAAGTGTTCTGTTTGCTCTGCTAAACTATAATTACTAATAAAATAATATAATATAATTACTAAAACTAAATAAAATTAAATAAAAACTATATAGAAATGTGTTTGCAAAATAAAAAAATAAACTAAAACTAACAAAACCATTGATGAAACTAAGTATTGTGATACTTGGTGCCACAGTGACACTCTTGTCCCAAAAATTATTTCTATACCATGATATGTTGTCCCACAGCGAGTAATTTTTCTCTGTTCCACCTACACAAAATCTTAGGGTCCCCCCACCTGCCAAATTCCACTTTAACCACTGACTATAATGTAACAAGAGCTCATTCAAATACTGAGGTGCTAAAACCATAGAGGGCTTTATAAGTAATAAGCAAGATATATACAATATATACAATGTTTAATAGGGAGCCAGTTCAGTGTTGACAGAACCAGGCTAATATGGTTATACTTCCTGTTTCTAGTAAGAACTTTAACTGCTGTATTTTGGACCAGCTGGAGTTTGTTTGTTAAGTGTGCAGAACAACCACCCAATAAAGCATTACAATAATCTAACCTTGAGGTCATAAATGCATGGATTCTGCATTTGACATTGAGAGCAAATGTAGTAATTTAGATATATTGGAAAAATGCAGTTTTACAAATGCTAGAAACGTGGCTTTCTAAGGAAGGATTGCTATCAAATAGCACACCTAGGTTCCCAACCGATGACAAAGAACTAACAGAGCAGCCATTGAGTCTTAGACAGTGTTCTAGGTTATTACATGATTAATTTTTTGGTTCTATAATTAACACCTCAGGGGGGTTTTTTTCAGAATTTGGCAATAAGAAATTACTCGTCATCCAGTTTTTTTATATCGACTATGAATTCCGCTAGTTTTTCAGATTGGTATCTTTTGCCAGGCCACAAAGAAATATATAGAGTATCATCAGCATAACAGAGAAAGCTAACAGTGTGTTTCCTGATGATATCTCCCAAGTGTAATATGTAAAGCGTGAAGAGTAACCGGCCTAGTGCTGAGCCTTGAGGTACTCCATACTGCACTTCTAATTGATATGATACCTCTTCATTCACTGCTATGAATTGATGGCGCCACATAAGTATGACTTGAACCATGCTATTACACTTCTATTAATGGCAACAACATTTTCTAGCCTATTCAAAAGAACGTGGTCAATAGTGTCGAATGCAGCACTAAGATCCAACAGCACTAATAGAGAGATACAACCACGATCAGATGACAAGAGTAGTGATGAGAACAGTCTCCTGCCTTGAAATCCTCACTGATACAATTTTTCTCTAAGAAGGAATATAATTGTGAGGATCCTACCTTTTCTAGTATCTTGTACAGAAAAGGGAGATTTGAGATCGATCTGCAATTAACTTGTTCTTTGGGGTCAATTTTATTTATCTTTTTATAAGAAGCTTAATAACCGCCAGTTTTAATGTTTTTGGGACATATCCTATTGACAATGATGAATTAATGATAGTTAAAAGAGGACATATGATTCCTGGAAGCACCTTTTTTTAGGAGCTTAGATGGAATAGGGTCTAACATACATGCTGTTGGTTTAAATTCTTCCTCTCCTATAGTAGAGGATGAGTGGAATTGTTCCTGAGGCAATTTATAGCACACTATCTGATGCGATACTGTAGCTTATGGCTGCATGTTTACAATTTTACCTCTGCTGTGCTGTTGGGAAATGTTGGGAAACACCTGTTGATGCTTTATTTTTCATTAATAATTTAGCCACTGGTATATCTAGGTTTATGTTTGTATTCTTCTAAAAGAGACAAAAAGTAATCAGATATAGCAGTTTTTAATGCTTTTCTGTAGGATAGGGTGCTTTCCCACCAAGCAATATGAAATACCTCTAGTTTTGTTTTCCACCAGCTGCGCTCCATTTTTTCAGGCTGATCTCTTTAGTGTGTGAGTGTACTCATTATACCACGGTGTCAGACAGTTTTCCTTAATCCTTCTTAAGTGTAAAGGAGCACATGTATCTAAAATGCTAGAATAGAGAGAGTCCATAGTTTCTGTTACATCATCAAGTTGTTCTGAGTTTTTGATGTACTAAGGAATTGTGATAAATCAGGAAGATTGGTTACAAAGCAGTCTTTTGTGGTAGAAGTGATGGCCCAACCATACTTGTACTAAGGAGTAGAATGTATGATATTTGGTATATAAAGTTTGCAGAAGACTAGATAATGATCTGAGATATCACTTGGCTGCATAATCTCAACATGTATGATTTCGACAATGAGTAGGTCCTGAGATGTGTTGTCTAACCCAACAGAATTCAGAATGTCTATGAATGCAGATCCCAATGCATCTTTTTCATTATCAACATGGATATCAAAATCACCAAAAATTTAAACTTTATCTGCAGAAAGCACTAACTCTGATATAAAATCAGCAAATTCTTTAATGCTTTATTTATATAGTGCTTTAAACAAAATACATTGCGTCAAAGCACTGAACAACATTCATTTGGAAAACAGTTTCTCAATAATGCAAAATGATAGTTAAAGGCAGTTCATCATTGAATTCAGTTATGTCATCTCTGATCAGTTTAAATAGTGTCTGTGCATTTATTTGCAATCAAGTCAATGATATCGCTGTAGATGAAGTGACCCCAACTAAGCAAGCCAGAGGCGACAGCGTCAAGGAACCGAAACTCCATCTGTGACAGAATGGAGAAAAAAACCTTAAGAGAAACCAGGCTCAGTCGGGGGGCCAGTTCTCCTCTGACCAGACGAAACCAGTAGTTCAATTCCAGGCTGCAGCAAAGTCAGATTGTGCAGAATAATCATCTGTTTCCTGTGGTGGCCTGTATACAGTAGCCAGTACAAATATCACTATGTTTTTTCTCTGGATAATGTTATAGGAAGCACAATTACTTCAAATGAGTTATACCCGATAACGCAGACTATGGAAATCTGTCCGCGACAGCAAAATCCAGCCAAAAATCCTGTAGTGGAAGTCTGGCTTTAAATGGGGAGATTAAGAGTGATTCTTAGCTTTAAGAATTTGATAACTTACTTTTATACTTCAGTGTAAATTGTATTTATTCTCAGCACTTAAGACTAAAATGGCACTTTGAGAAGCTTTTTAAATATGGGCACAGATCTTTAGCAGATTCCTTACAGACGTACGTCTATCCAGGCAGTGTTTTGCAGATTTTCATTTCTAATCAAACACACTTAACTGTAATTATCAAGCAATTGATTTCCATTTGATTTTTCAAGAGTTTTATTCTTTTTTTTTTTTTTTTTTTTTTTTTTTTTTTACAAACAATACATTCTGTTTGTTAATGTTAAAGAAGAATATACCTCAAGGACTTATTGCAGCTTCTCAGAGAACATCACATGATAAATGTTTTGTACATATTCTACATCAGGTAAAAAACATGGTCTGGAGCAGGGTATATGTAATATTATTACATCTCTCCATGACATGATGGTTTTTATTCATTGTTACTTTTAATAAAGTGCTACCATTATGACTTTTCGGCTTTCCGGGAACATGTTGGAAAGAAAATTCAATGGAAGTTTCAGAATGCATTACACTTTTCAGAAAGAGACAGTGGAAATGATGGAAATGTTTAACACAACTTTCTACTTTCTTTTTCTTTTTCTGCACTGTTTTGCTCTATCATTGTGTCAATCTTCTGCAGTAGATCATTCACCTGTTCTCTGTTCCTCTGATCTTTATTGTTGAAGACATGATATCTTCCTCCACACTTATCTACTAGATCTCTTAATCTACAGTTCTCCTCAATGAGCTCCTCTACAGACTGTCCTTCCAAATGATCTCCACGAGTGAAGAGAATGATGGCGTTTTTTAACATCTCCTGACCAAAAATCATCTCAATCTTCTGAAGAAACTGCTGCTCCTGATCAGTGAATCTGTCATCAACTCTGAGCACAATGAGAAAAGCGTATGGTCTAGGACTGGAAAAATGCACACTTTTCGCTGTTACTTTCTTTAACTGTCCAGGATCCATCTGTGAATCGAAGAATCCAGGAGTATCGACTACACACACTGATCTGCCTGAAACAGTGGCATGTGCAACTGAACATTCACGGGTTACTGAATCCATACTCCTCTCAGATCTGAACCTTTCCTGTCCCAGTATTGTGTTTCCAGCTGCACTCTTCCCAACACCAGTTTGACCCAGAAGAACAATCTGTCTGGAGACTGCTGTATGTTGTGTAGTAGAAAAGTATTTTCTAACAGGATTCCTTCTGGTCAGCCTCATTCCATCTATAATAAAAGTATTATGATTATTGTTAGTAATACATTTTTTTTTATTATTCACGTTGGTATTATTTTATTTTATTTTTACAAGGTGTAAATATATAACTCTCACTGCAAAATTACCATATGATCACATTTATATACCAACTTCTCATACTTTCAAAATAAAAAAAACAAGATAATTGTATGGAGTGAGAATATTTGGTTTAATCACTAACTGTATGATGTCTTTCTATCTGAATTTTTAACAATTGATTCATTCAATAGCAATGCAAATCACATAAGAGAATCACATAATAAGAGTTTTGGAAATGTACCTTACTTGTGAAAATGCAAATAAAGCACAAAGCACACACACACACACACACACACACAGAGAGAGAGAGAGAGAGTATATAATATTACTATTATAAATTGTTCAGGTTTTATATTATATATATATATATATATATATATATATATATATATATATATATATATATATATATATATATATATATATATATATATATATATATATATATATATATATATATATATATATATATATATATATATATATATATATAATTTATTTTGGCAGTAAGCCAGATGGAGAAGCTTTATAAATGGCTCATTGCAAGTTTGTAAAGATAGGTGGCACGTGTTCACAAATGCATATTAAAGCAACTCATACAACTCAATTGTTTTCCCTGTGACCTGTCTATCCCTCTCTCTCATGGTACTTTGAAGTTGTGATTTTCTCCCCAAACCAGTTTTTAGAGAACCAAAACCAAACCACATTTACATTTCTTACGTATAACGCAAAAAAAAAAAAGTTAAATATGAAAATTGAAGCATTGTTCATAGGAATAAATTCAGTCATATACTTCGCTATAACTGTTTCATTAATAATGTAATTTAATTTATCCAATGAATGCAACCCTATCTATTGCTTGCCAAATTTCAGGCCAATTGCCTTAGCATACGAATAAAACACAACATGAAAGCGCAGTGGAATGCAGTGACCTTGGTGGCATTTCTTTGATGGATATTTTAACTTTCGAGGCTGTAAACATTTGTTCCTTAAAAACAACTCTCATGAGCTTCAAGTGGAAATGAAGACCAAAAAGCGAAGATACTGTATGTAGTAAATCAGGCTGTATTAATGAAACTCATAAAAGAATATTGGATTGCACTCCTTCTTGTTTCTTTTGCATCAACCCAATGTGTTTTTAACCACATAGTCCTC
Source organism: Carassius auratus (assembly GCF_003368295.1). Taxonomy (NCBI): domain Eukaryota; kingdom Metazoa; phylum Chordata; class Actinopteri; order Cypriniformes; family Cyprinidae; genus Carassius; species Carassius auratus. The sequence goes on from NC_039247.1 coordinate 29,663,368, forward strand.
TATGGTTTTGTTTTTGATTCTTTGTCCATTTTCAAATTCCGCATCACATCAGATTTTATGGCTTATATAAAGTATGAACACGAAGCATGGCTTGGTAATGCTGTCATCAGATTTCACAATGACTGACACTGCAGCAAGGTGCCCAGTCCATCTCTGATCAAGCATTCTTTTCAGTTTTTCACCATTGTTTTTCAACGGGCCCCCTTACGAAAAATAACCATGGTTTTATTATAGTAAAACTGTAGTAACCCATGTTTTTTTGGCGTGTTGACTACCATTTGTATAACCACAGATTTACTAGAAATACCATGGTTAAACTATGGTTAATTTAGCAAAACCATGGTTAATTTGTGGTTATCATGGTTTAACTATAGTAACCAAGTTTTTTTGGTTTTATTTGTAGTAAAACCATGGTTAATTTTCGTAAGGGCCACTAGGCTGCTCTTTGTGCGAGGCACCCCCTTAATCATTATGCTTTACTGGAGAAATGTATTTTAGTGCCATACATGGTCCAAACGCAAATAGTAAGGTGAACTGGCTACACATTGAGACAGCCAATCCTACAGTGTTTCCTCTATTTTCCCAGAGTCTCCACAGAATTTGTGAGGCTGTGGTGGGTGCACATTGGTTCTTCTAGGGAGGTTCCTAGGATATGTGTAAGAATAATTAGCATAAATCTGGTGCATTTTGAGAGCAGAATCAAGTAGACCAATGAAGAAATATGTGCTCTTGTAAAGTTTTGGAATCTAGTAGTAGTTTATTCACTGGTTGCATAGATGTGAATGTGATGGTTGGCACAATTTTCATTACATAAAATCTTATAAAAGCTACAAATGCTATTCTATCAAGAGAAGGAGGTGATTTTCTCATCATCTTTTGTTTTTAATTATAATTAACGATGACACTTAACTCAAGAGATGAGACACAAGAGCCGCAGGTGGATTCTGAATTTTTTTTAAGGGGTCATATGATGCGATTAAAATTTTTCCTTTCTCTTTGCAGTGTTACAAACTCTTGATGCATAAAGAAGATCTGTAAATGCTGGCTCTTCTGACTCGGTCTGTAAAGTGTGTGTGATCTACCCTCGGTCAATAGTGCGTGACGTGAATTTAAGTTGTATTTATTTACAGAGGTATATGATGTCACACTTGTTAATGTGTGAAGACATTGCACAGCGAAAAACCATGAATGAATGTTCTGAAGTGAAGATAACTTCAACCATTTTCCCTTGCTTAGGGAGTAAGGAGCAGTGAAAACATTGTAGGGACCATGTCAGTTGGAACACAGTTCATGCACGGATCTCACTTCTAATGAGCTGATTATCTGAATCAAGTGTCTTAAAGAGAGACATGCAAAATATGCAGAGCTGAGGGGGCACAAGGACTGGAATTGAGAACCGCTGGTATTCTCATAATCAGTCATTATATCCCCACTGGTTGCAACAAATGCCTTGTTTATAATGGGTTTTAATGATTTTAGCAAAGCACTCCGGGACACACAACATCACAGTATAGTAAGGGGTAACATTTCCATCACATATATATATTCAGCCAAACACAACACACTGGTTAGCTGGCCAATCAGAGCACACCTCGCTTTTCAGAATGATGAGCATTTCAGAAAGGCAGGGCATGAAGGAGAAACAATAATGAACAATATATGGAAAACAATGTGTTTTTTGAAACTTAAACCACAAAAACACAGTTCATTACACCAAATAATGTTATTTTTAGCAACATCATATGACCTCTTTAACTAATCATCTGGTTGTAAAATTATTTTCAGTTAAACTTCGGTATGACGTGACATACAGCCAAGTATGGTGACACATACTCAGAATTGTGCTCTGCATTTAACCCATCCACACACCGTGGGCAGCCATTGATGCTGCAGCACCCGGGGAGCAGTTGGGGATTCGGTGCCTTGCTCAAGGGCACCTCAGTTGTGGTATTGAGGGTGGAGAGAGCCCTGCACATTCACTAGAGATTTACACTCATAATCCTAATTGTGAGTTCGAGTCTCAGGGCAACAGGAATTGTAGGTGGGGGGAGTGAATGTACAGTGCTCTCTCTACCCCAGTACCATGACTGAGGTGCCCTTGAGCAAGGCACTGAACCCCCAACTGTTCCCTGGGGGCTGCAGTGTAAATGATGTCCACTGCTCTGGGTGTGTCTTCATGGTGTCTGTGTGTTCACTGCTGTGTGTGTGCACTTTGAATGGGTTAAATGCAGAGAACAAATTCATAGTATGGGTCACGTTCACTTTTTTATGTAAACTTCTCTTTAATAAGGTTTGCACACACTCATAACAAAAGCTGTATCTCCCGAAGATGCGACTGAGATGAACAATGCACAGAATGCAAGTCTTATCTGCGGTGAAAGGTTCCAGTCCACAGTCCAATAATCTCATGAAGATCAACGAGCTCAGAAGAGCACAGGTAAGAGTCAAGTTGTCCACAAGGCAGAAGAAGGGAACACTGAAGGAGTAACCTTGAGACCAACGATGAACTAGAGTGGTGAGTGTGCTTTATAGAGCTCTGGTAATTGAGTGCAGGTGCAAGTACTCAATACTCCTGTGACTGAGGATGTGGTTGAGTGACTGGTTCTGTGGCTGTGGTTGGTGCATCCATAACCAGTCGACCTCGGGTAGGGGAGGAGGTACTTCCAGTTCTGTGGAAGGAGGGAGAACAGTATCAATGACAAGTTTGAGTAATGATCCATGGAAGGTTGGTGAAATACGGTATTGTCTGGGAAGCTGGAGGTCATAAATTACTTCATTAATCTGCCTCAAGATGGTGAAAGGACCTATGTAGTGGGGACTTAGCTTGCAGGGCAGGCACAGGCAGATATCTCAAGTGAAGAGTCAAACTCGATCACCTGGATGGTAGAAAGTGGTATCCCGACGAAGGACGTCCACCTGTATCTTCTTATGTCAAACTACACGCTGAAGATGGACATGAGCTGAGTCCCATACCCTCTCACTCTCTCAGAACCAATAATCGATGGATGGTACTTTGGACAGTTCTCCTCTCCATGGGAATAGTGGTGGTTAGTAGCCGAGTATACACTCATAATCAGATTTACAACGGTGTCAGGCAGCTGATGTATAGCCACTAGCCAAAGCATGACAACTCACGCTTTATTCAACCAAATTGTAGTAACACGACACTTTACATGGGGAAGTCGTGGCCTAATGGTTAGAGAGTCGGACTCCCAATCGAAGGGTTGTGAGTTCTAGTCTCGGGCCGGACGGAATTGTGGGTGGGGGGAGTGCATGAACAGCTTTCTCTCCACCTTCAATACCACGACTTAGGTGCCCTTGAGCAAGGCATCGAACCCCCAACTGCTCCCCGGGCGCCGCAGCATAAATGGCTGCCCACTGCTCCGGGTGTGTGCTCACAGTGTGTGTGTTTGTGTTCACTGCTCTGTGTGTGTGCATTTCGGATGGGTTAAATGCAGAGCACAAATTCTGAGTATGGGTCACCATACTTGGCTGAATGTCACTTCAATTCTCAGTAAAGATAATGGCGTTACAACGATGGGAAAAGTAATTAATTAGATTACTCTGTTACTAAAAATTAAACTTTGTTAGTAAATTATAATAAAAACACCGTTACTCCCAACACTGGCCCTAAGGGTAGTGTCTGACCTCTTGAATTTTCTCCTCAGTCTGGCCATTCATCTGCGGGTAGTATCTAGAAGACAAACAGACAGACACTTCCAACAGTTGGATGAACTTCCTCCATACACTGGAATTTAATTGAGTCCCTCTATTTGACACTATGTCCTCTGGAATACCAAAGTGTTGGGAGACACTGTAGAAGAGGGTCTCTGGTTTTTCAAGGACTGTAGGCAGACCAATGAACGTTTGCTGGCCTTGGAGAATCGATCTACTTCAACAAGGATGCTGGTGAAGCCGTTGGAGGCAGGTAAGTCTGTATTCAGAAACAGTGTCGGGTGAGTGGATTCTGGACAGAGCATCTGCTTTAGTAGTCTTATGATTGGGACCATAGGTAACTATGAATTTGAATTGAGTGAAGAATAACGGCCATCGAGCCTGTCTGGAGTTTAGGCATTTCACTTCTCTGAGGTACTGTAAGTTCTTTTGGTCATTAATGACTTCAAATGGGTGATTTGCTCCCTCCAACCAGTGCCGCCACTCTTCGAGGTCCAGCTTAATGGCGAGAAGTTCACTGTTGCCGATGTCATAATTCTGCTTTGCCGGGGATAGTTTCGTAGAGAAATAGGCACATTGATGTAGAACAGGGGGCTCACCTCTCCGCTGGGATAACACTACTCTGACTCCAAGGGAGGAAGTGTCCACAATGAAAGGTCTTGTTGGGTCTGGGTGCCAGAGAGATGGAGCAGTGAAGAAGATGGTTTTCAGCCTCTGGAAGCCTTCATTTGCCACCATAACTTGTGTATTATTACTCACTTTTAATTCATAATAGAGCACCTTTTTTTATCCATAAGTGTCGCACCTGCCTCAACATTTCGCACTGTTTACAGACAGTGCCTAAACATACAGACCATACAATTCTACACTTATTTACCACCCTATCTTAAGATTTATTCCTCTCTTCCATAATAAAGCGCAGCACGTAAGCGTCACTCCAACTATTTGCCAGTGGTGACAGGTCATGTGGTAGGTGGCAGGGGCAGGGACATACAATGGTGGCAAGCTGAGTGGCGGGTGACAGCTGCCAATCCCATGGAACCCCCCGTGGGATTAAAATGCACCCGCCCCCCCAGTTATGAATGTAAAGATTATCTTTATTTGGCTTATCTAAAAGCAACCTGTTCTCATGAAATGTGTATCAAATACATGACTTTATGTTAGCATTTTATGTAATATTTATATACAAAATCAAGTTTGAGAAGCATTTAATATGCAGTTTTCACGTGCATATGATATCCTTTTTTTAAGCATAAAATATGATACAAAAAATGTAAGTACACAAAAGACACACCCAACCCTAACCTTAACCACAGCACACAAGCCCGTCACGACAAGGCAGGCAAACCAAGCAATTGCCTGGGGCCCCAAGACAAGGACTGGTTAAGAATAAAATGCAACGACACTGTGTGAGCGCCCCTTTGATCGTTAATACAGTAACGTGTAATGACATTGTTATCTGGATCCCCCTCAAGGGGGCCCCTCTCAGTAGTCGCTGACAGCAGCCAGCCAACCACGTGAGCTCACGTGATGGACTTATATCTGTAAATATTAAGCCAGAACAGTCTATTTAAATATGAATCCTGCATGTTCTGCGTGTCTCTGTTAATGAATGGAGCAGAAGCGCAGCTTCCTTTATTAACACACACTGAAGCGCGCGTGAAGCTCGCGGTAATTTCAGCATTTGCAGTCTCACTAAATAAGAGAACACATGAACAACATCTCCAGAATTGCTCTGACAGTCACTTCATGAGCATTTGACCGTTTGATTTGAGTAAAACTAGCGTCACATCACATACACAGAACTGTAAAGGTACGTCAACCCGTCAAAATAAAAGTCCTGTTTTAGACAAGTATTTGCCAGAGATGTACATTACTATTGTTCAGCAGAATGTACATAGCCTACTACTAAAAAAAAAAAAACCAAACGTTTTTTTTTTTAAGGTTTAATCACACAAAATTTCTTCCATGTTTTATTTTTAATAGTAAATCCCCATTGTTTACCAAAAAGCTAAGTTTGCTTAATTTTTTAATAATTAAAATATAAATGTAATTAATGTTTTGTATTTAATGTTTAATGTAATGTTTAATGTTTATTTAAAACCCCAAATGAATGGCACTTAAATGCACTTAATTCATCTGTCAACTTTATTGTCATTGTTCACAGTACAAGTACAGACAGAGAAACAATGGATAATAATTAAATGTTTATTTTTGATGTATGCATTGCATTCTATGCATTTAAAAAAAAATCTAAAAAAGGAAACTTAGTTCATTTTAAGAGACCCAGGAGTCTTATTTTCTCTTGCATAATTAATATTAATAAACAAAAACACATTTTATCCGATTACTTGATCAATCAATGGAATTTTTGGTAGAATACTCGATTACTAACAAATTTGATAGCTACATCCCTAGATGAAAGTGGCATAGCAAATAGCATGCTATACTATTCCACCGTGATAATCTAGTTACCAAATGGGGGTTAGAAAACCACACAATAAATTCCGTGCATCAAACATTAGCTTGGGATGATTTTAGCATAGGTAGTGAAAGCAGCTGCCTGCATCCTTTACCTTATAATATCAAAATATGGAAATGTTAACATATCTTAAATTTTTCGATAAACTTTATAATAAGTAAAAATACTGTTTGCTAACAGTTAAATGACAAAGATTAAAGATTAATTAACTATAAATTTATCATCTATTAATGATTGTTATTACAAAGTGTCTACCATCTAACCTATCAACTATGGTTTTGGGAAACGCACCCCTGAGCTGTTAATAGTGACCTCTTTCAATATGCTAACAGTGAAATGGTAAAACGTGCTTCACAGGTATTTTCAGTTTTGTTTTGTTTTTTCAATTATTTTCCCAGCTACACCATCAACTTCATCCTCAACATCAACAGATGCATCACTTCTCAGTGCTGATGTTTCCTCTATATAGCACAAGATACCACAAGCTCTAGAATTATAGCTGATATCCTGCACAGCCCAGAGTTTAAACTGATAAGTGTGTGCTATCATATTATTAGAAAACAAAAACAGTGCAAATCACTATTGAATTTCCACCAAACTATTTTTTTCAAGCAGTATTTGCACTGTAAACCTTTTTTATTAATATAAAGTGTGGGTGAACTTAAACTGTATGGCTATGCTGTGGTTCCTGTAGGGTTTGCGTGCGTGCGGGGGTCTGGGGGCCTCTATGTCCATTTTGCTTGGGGCCCCAAATTCCTTCAAACGGCCCTGTACATCATATGCACCCGGAAAGTCAATTTTGCATATAAATAGTATGCCAAATGCAAACCTAAAATTGTGCTCTTGATTTGCCTTGTCATGAAAACGGGTAGGTAGAAGAGTGACAAAACCTTGTTTCAAAGCCTCCAAACGGCTGAACTAGCTAGCACAGCCTCATTATAAAAATCTGATAGAAAATACATGTGAAATATCAATTAAATAAATAAATGAATAAAAAAGTTTAGTTAACACTTTATTTTGATAGTGATATTGATATCTGTTGTGACTCTACAAGTTATCAGTAGCCATTCAGTGGCATGTGAATAGTTAACAGTGAATTCACACACATAGAATTAATAGATAATCGTATGTATTATGTTGATAGTTTATAGACTTTCTACTAATATCGACTGTTTTTCATTTTAAATAGATTGTCCTATCTACTAATGCTCAGTGAAAATATCTACTAATAGTCTGCTGATTATAAAATATAGATTCCTTAACAAACAACAGATAACCAACTAATCTTTAATTGACAGTCAATAGATGGTGAATTTAAGATTTTGTTTAAAACTCATTTTTAATCATTCAATTTAACCTCTTTAAATAAACATTAATTTGATGCATTTGAAACCCATTTTTTACTTATGTGTCATGTCAATATGTCCTAACGACTCAATACTGTTGACTTTCAACTGACAGATTGATTTTTAGCTGTTGTTACACGGAAAGGTTTGTGACTGTTAGTTAATAACCTGACGCAAAAAAAGAAAAAATTAAATTTAAAAATGTAAATTTAAATAAATAAATAAATAATATTGACAGTCAAAAGGATCTTTTTGTAAAATCAATAGATTAACACTTGAAATGCAACCTATAGTTTATAAGCAGTTAATTGAATGTCTGTTACTTGTTTGTGTGGACTGTAAATATAAAGTTTTACTAAAATTACTTTTCTCCAGTGTAGTGATGCTGTTAATTCTGCTCAATTTTATTTTTATTTTTCAAGTTAACCGTTTAGTCAGAATTTAAAAGTGATGTGATTCCAGTTTACAATGTAAAGATTATATTTATTTGGCTCATGTAAAAGAGTGACAAGACTTTGTTTCAAAGCACCCACATGTCTGAACTAGCATGCACAGGCTCACTACAAACATCAGAAAGAAATATGAAATAATTAAGTTTATTCTCACCAATTTCATGTCCAATATTTTTCAGGTATCCCTCGTGTCTTAATTCTGCTGCCAACATTTCTTATTTTCTCCTGTGCAGTGCTGTTGTTAAGAAGAAGCAGAAACAAATACTAAGAATAACTTATGATGCGGGAAATTCCAGCAATCATTTATTCACCACAGCTTGTGGGCTGAATGAACAAAATATTCCACAGACTGTGAGATCAAATAGCTGCTCGGTGAGTAACTCTTTCGGAGAGATGTAATATTAAAGCGACTGAAAAATGCGCACATGGGTCCACATCTCCACATCACGTCTGTGCGCTGCGAAACAGGAGCTGGGACAGAACTGTCCCTTTCACGGTCGGTTAGCTCTTCAGTGTGGATGAGAAACTGCTTGAAGACGCTATTTCTATGATTATATCATCTTAACATGTTTATAAGGCCACATATAGGCATACACTTGTTTGTTTTATGTGCAAACGCTTTCCTGCTGAGTTAAATAAATCTGGACTGGCACTCCGTTTGTAGGATGAATAACAGCTGACATAAGTGACTGCCAAAAAATCTTGCTAAGAGGAACCCAATGGATGTAATCACATCAGAGATTCATGAACATCGATTGTATTTTTTAACAAGAATAACAATATCTTTTTTCTTGTATTTTACAATTTGTGCATTTGTCAACCGGAGCGGGAATAAGACAACAGTCTCATATCATATAGGTATTGAGAAACAGAATAATTAAAAACAAACCAATAAAACTAAACTGAGTATTCTCAAAAAAAAAAAAAGAGACAAACCTGATTGCTGGTCACTCTCTCTGTCTGTTTCTCTCTCTCTCTCACTTTCTAACGGTGGGTTTGATTCAGTCTGTCAAGCTTCTGTCTGCTGTTCTTTGACATAGCCTAGATTTATTTTCTTGAAATCATGTGACACAGCAGAGGCCCTGCTTGAACTGGAGAATAATAAGTGAAGGTAATCTACCCGGGGATTTTTCAGTGTGTATACGATGTGTGTTCTTCTGAAGAACTTATGATCTCGATGACTCTGGATTTGAGTAAATAAAGCAGTGGGTGAACACAGTCTGTGATCGTAATAATAACGGAAATCATGAAAAACACAGCACAGACACAATAACAGCTGCTCTGTGTTAAATGTTTGTGGAGTTATTTAATCTTCCTTTGGTCAGATCATTTGAGATTTAGGGACACTTTTCAACTAAACAGAGTTCTTTTTTAGACATTTTGCATCTTCGTAATTGTGTTTGGGAGCCTGTAAACACAATCTTTCCAAAGGCTTCCTTCAGTTTTTAAATCAATATCTGAATCATCTCTGTGTAAACTGTGAAAACAGTGGCTTCATGTGCGTATGTGTTTTGTGTTTAATCTGTCTTTTTATTTTTAATTCATTTCATCTACTCTGTTTTATAGTGAAAGCTTCTAATAAAATACAAAAAAACGTAAGAAGAAAGTAGAAACAAACAAACATCATAATGACCAAACAGTTGATTATACTCAGAGCGTGTGTGTGTAAGGACGAAGCACGGAGTGTGTGGAAACAGACAGTGGAAGAAATAATGAATCCAGTATAATAACTGATTTCCACAACTGGAAAGAATGATTTGATTTGAATGATGAATATACATACAGTATCTTTTAAATCCATTCTTCTTCCCCCATATATATATATATATATATAATGGAATTTGGGGCTGATGCAGATTTTGGCATTTTTTGAAGGTTTATCATTTTGTTTTTATCTTAATCTCCTCTTGAAATGGCTACACAAATTAATTACACAATTGCAGTTTACTTAATTTGAGCCTCAATTGCAGATCACTTTTTAATTTACTACTAATTATATTTGACTGATTACTAATTACTTTCTAAACCCTAATATCAGTCTCAACCTGATGAAAAATAAAATTATAAACACAAAACATTCAGTGATTTCAAAAAAAGTAATTAAATTACAGTAACTAAATACTTAAGTAATTAATAACACCCAATACTGCTCCTGAACAAGGACCCATGTGAAGTGCAGTCCAGGAATGAGGTGGAGCCAGCCGAAGTAAAAGGTTTTTTAACCAAGTGTTAACATTTTTACAATGTCAGTGTGTGTTCAGCCTGTGATTACAAAACCACAAATAGCTGAACATTTCTACCTCTTTCAATGGAAAGCCAATACAGATCGTTAAACGGTAAGGTTTTTCTCATGAGTGGACTTTTTTTTTTCTTAATCATATAATTTAGTTTTTGCATTGCCACTGTAAAACGTGTTATTTTTAACTGCAACTATAATTTCTGTATAACAAAATGATGACCCACAATAGTAAAAATGAAAAATACCAAAATAACAACAAACTAAATATTTATAAATTCAAATAAAAAAATAAAAACAAACAAACAAATACATGCTAATGTCTTAGTCTTCATGTTGAAATTGAAGCACTTCTTACAGCAAGTCTTACATTGTCTTTATGGCAGATGAAGTTGGTGTGATTTGTCAGTATTCTTCTAATAAATGGATCCTTCAGACGTCTACAGTACATGTTGCAACAGAAAGACTTTTCAGGAATAAATTTAAATGCTTAATTTAGCGATAAATTAGAAGAAAGGTCAACATCATTTAAAAAAAATATATAGAGAGAGAGAGAAACACCATAATAAATAAATAAATGCATTTATTATAGACCTATTATAGACACAGTAGTAGGGCCTACAGGCCTACTCACTGTTACAGTCATGGCGGCATCATTGTATTATAATTAGTACAATACCATTATCATACCAATTTTTAGTATTTTTAACACAATGTTCTTGTTTTTTTAAATAACAAGTTTGAGTGGACACAATCATTGTCATACAGCTCTGACAGCAACTGAACGAAACATTGCTAAACTGCTGCTAGCTAAAGCATCTAAGCAGATACTGAATTACCAAATTGTAACAAAAAATTAGGCTTACTCTGAATTTAAACCCTTTGTATTTCAAGTTTATTACTACATTATCACGAGAAGACTCCAGTGTGAATTTAAGGTGGAAGTACAAACATCTGGTTTTGTGGATAGGTGGAAATAAACTGATGTGATTGTGAAAGGAGTCTTTGTGCTTGTTTTCAAATTTCAGGAAGTGTATTCTGAACCATATAAAAGGATAACAGCTTGATATTGAAAGTTTATTGTTAATTGCAGTATAAAGATTTGTTTAATTTCTGTGAAACAAGAATGTCGATAAATAAAAACTATTTCCTGTAAAACCGTCAAAGAGGTTGGTTTTATTTAACTCTGTTAATAAATAACAATACACACACACACACATCCCCTTAGTGGGGATATTACATAGACTCCCACTGATTGTATATCAGGTTAACTTTTTATCACCTAACCCTAACCCTAAAACTACCCATCACAAAAAAATGAAAAATACTAGATTTAAATAAGATAATTTTTTGGCCTATTTATACGGCTTTTAAAAGTGAGGGCCAGACAAATGTCCACTATGTAAGTGAGTACATTTGGTTCTCACAAGATTAATTAAACAAGTACATACACACACAGAGAGAGATACTGTGAAATATACAATATGTATTTTATTGTAAACTAGTGCTAAATAATTTACAGTTTTCCCCTGTTTAATGTTACACCCAAGTAACCAACGGTAAATACATTTCTGGTGCTTTTCAGTGATGGAGAATACCACTCAAGATATCAATCTTCTGCTGATTGGTAAAACTGGTTCAGGAGTGAGCGCATCTGGAAACACTATCCTGGGAAAAGATGTGTTTCAATCCAAAATGAGCTCAAGCTCCATCACTGACAGTTGCCAAAAACACTCAGTTGAAGTGTTGAAGAGAAGAATTACAGTAGTCGACACCCCAACTTTCTCAAATTCCAGAAACATTGATCTGAGGCTGGAGTTAAAGAATGGATTGAAGAAGTGTCCTCCAGGAGTCCACGCAATCCTTCTGGTTCTCCCTTCAAACAAAACACAAGCTGCTGATGTCCTGTCCTTATTCAAGCAGATGTTTGGTGAAAATGCCATGAAGCACACATTAGTCCTCTTCACACAAAGAGACGAGATTGAATATAACCAACTTGATCAACTAATAGAGGAGTGTGGTAGGAGAAACCACCTGCTGAACAACAAAGATCTGAACAACAGAGATCAGGTCATAGCCCTCCTGAAGAAGATCGACCAGATGGTGTCCAAAAATCAGAACAGCTGCTACACTTTACAAATGTTTGAGAACCAATCATTTAAAATATTTCTGCCGGGATTTATAAAGACTGAAATTCGGTATACAGCATTTTTTTTCCTGTCCTTCTGTGCAATTTTTGGTTGTGTTGAAGCATGGAATGAAAGTTTTGAACAGTTTCCGGGCAGATTTCTAAATGGTTGTTTTAGTGGATTCCTATCAGCAATTATAGATTTTTTGTTGGCATGCATATGGATAATTCTGAGCTGGTATACTGGGCGATGTACATGCAAACATCCAAACAAATGGCTGACTGTCACATGTGGTGTTGTTGGAGGGATCATTGGAGGGTTTCATGGTGAAGAAGGTATTTTGGCTACACTTTTGAGAGGGATACAGTCTTATGTCAGTCTTATGGTACGCCACATGGCCTCTCCTCTTAAATCAGTTACCTGTTGGTCAAACCCCAGGTGTTTCACACTGCTCATAATTACCATGGGGTTAACAATTAGTGTCACTGATTAGATGAACACAGCACACAAAATGTTTACATAAAGATTGCAGCATTGTGCTTCCTTACATTTCATTGATGACGATATGAAGCCTTTATTGAATGGACTATAAAGATACAAATAAAACCCATCTCTTCTTCACTCCTACCATGCTTTCTGTCACCATTTAATTTACATTTACATTTAATCATTTAGCAGATACTTTTATCCAAAGCGACAAACAATTGAGAACAGTAGAAGCAGTCAGACCAACAAGAGAACAACAACAGTATACAAGTGCCATGACAAGTCTCAGTTAGTCTAGCACAGAACCCTTAGATAGGTTTTTTTTTTTCTTCTTCCAAGGATAGACAACAAAATGTAAGTGCTAGTATTAGTTGGTCAAGTGCTGGTGAAAAAGATGAGTCTTTAGATGTGTTTTAAAGAAATGAGTAAAGATTCGGCTGTTCAAATTGAGATTGGGAGGTCATTCCAGCAGCTGGGCACAGTCCAAGAAATAATCAGTGAGAGTGATTTTGAACCTCTTTGGGATGGCACCACAAGGCATCGTTCACTTGCAGAATGCAAGCTGGAGAGTACATAAGTTTGAACTAATGAGTTTAGGTATATTGGTGTCAACAGTAGTTGTCTTGTAGGTGTGCATCAGTACCTTAAATTTCATGTGAGCGGCTACTGGTAGTCAGTGTAACCTGATGAGGAGTAATGCGAGCTCTTTTTGGCTCATTGAAGACAACCCTCGCTGCTGCATTCTGGATCAGTTGTAGAGGCTTAATAGTACATGCAGGAAGTCCCACCAGGAGAGCATTACAATAGTCCAGTCTGGAGAGAACAGGAGCTTGGACAAGAAGTTGGGTGGCTTGCTCTGGCAGGAAGGGTCTAATCTTCCTAATGTTGTATAAGGAAAATCTGCAGGACCGGGTCGTTGTAGCAATATGGTCTGTGAAGCTTAACTGATGATGCATCACAACTCCTAGGTTTCTGGCTGTCCTGAGTTGTGGTTGACAATCCCAGCTGTATAGAGTAGTTGTGATGAAACGATGGGTTAGCTGGAACCACCACTAGTTCTGTCTTAGTAAGGGTGAGCTGAAGGTGATGGTCATTCATCCAGCTAGAAATGTGACTCAGACAGGCTGCAGTGCAAGCAACCACCATTGGATCATCTGGTTGGAATGAGTAGAGTTGTGTGTCATCAGCATAGCAGTGATAGGAAAAGCCAGGCTTCTGAATGACAGATCCTAATGATGTCATGTAAATTAAGAAGATAAGTGGTCCAAGCACTGAGCCTTGAGGAACCCCAGTAGCAAGAATTTGTGACTTAAAACTTCACCCCTCCAAGATACCCTAAAGGATCTATCTGAGAGGTAGGACAGAGATGCCCATCTTTCTGATGGTGGACAGTAGAATCTGGTGATTACCTGTGTCAAAAGCAGCAGACAGATCCAGCAAGATGAATACTGAAGATTTGGAAGCTGCTCTTGCCAGTCACAGGGCTTCAGTAACTGAGAGCAGGTCAGTCTCAGGTGAGTGGCCACTTTTGAAGCCGGATTGGTTACTGTCCAGGAGGTTTTTCTGTATAAGAAACATAGAGAGTCTTATTTGTGAAGGAAACTGCAGAGTCGTCAACTGTAAGAGTCGATGAAGGAGGAGGTGGACTAAGAAGAGAAGAGAAAGTTTTGAAAAGTGTGCGAGGGTCAGAGTCAGTTGTTAATTTTGTCGTGGTAGTATGATGTTTTTACACTGAAGACATTTGTAGAGAAGGACGAGAGTAGAGACTGAAACAAAAACTGAGAAAGCGAAAGAAGTGAGGATGTTACCATAGAGGATAGACGAGATGGAGAGAGTGAGTGTAGGTTCCATCATAAGGTATGTGTGCCACGTCAGGAGAAAGTGCGAGGATAGCAGTTATGAGGAAGTGGTCTGAGGTGTGCAGTGAAGCAACTGACATGTTGTCCATGGAGCAACAGCGAGTGTAATTGAGGTCCAGTTGGTTGTCTGATTTGTGAGTCGCTGTAGTAGACGCTCGCTTGAGATCAAATCAAAGTTTCCTAGCAACGACAACCGTGCTGTAGTCTAATGAGAAAACGGGGCAAAACACTTACAAACTATTGTCCTTTTCTGTTGCTCGACTGTTTCTTCTAACAAGGGCTTCCAAAACAGCTAATTAAGTACTTTCACTGGCTTTGGTCACGCCTCACTATTTAGCAGACTGAAACTGGGGTGTCCCATGATAGGTAAGTGCGAGAACAAACGCCACTTCAGCATATATTTAGTACGTGTATTCAGTATTCAGACTGTTTCTTACTTTCATTCAAACACAAAAACAATTGTTTGTGCAACACACTTTGTTTCCATAAATGTTCAAAGTGTGTGAATATGAGCCAGGTGAACAGCTCTTGGTTGCTAAACCTCTTGCCCAGGGGTGTCCAAACTCAGTCCTTGAGGGCCGGCATTTTCACAATTACATTTATAACTGAATTGAGGGAGGTTTAAAAGGATTTGGGGTTTAAAACAAAACAATGTAATAAAATTAAGATTTCAAACAGTGTAGTTTTATTTTGTTATCGATCCAAAGATACACACAATACTCAGATAGAGCCTAGATCTATTTTGTGTGTATGTGTGTAAAACTGCAATAAATTGCAAATCGAGTTAAATGGTGTAATTATCTGTCCTCACAAATATTGGAATGATAATTAAGTTACATGAATGTGAAAATCAAATAAAAAAAGCCTCTGAAGCTTTAAAACAGTTATCATGATTGTGCTTCAGTGAATAAGGTGCGCTTCTCTCTGAAACTAAGCTAGGAAAAGCTACTGAAAAACGTAGTTAAGGTAGTAGCCTCACTGTTTGTAGCTACCCAGACAGCAACATAGTGTTGGCCCAGATCCGGCCCACTTCTGGCCCACATGAAATCCATGCGGGCCAGATGTGGGCCAGATCTGGCATGAAACTGCTTGCTGTCTGGGTAGCTAATGCTCAGCACTGAGGACCGTGTCCTGCAGAGTTTAGCTCTAACTTGCCTCACCACACCTCCCTAGAAGTTTCTAGTGTGCTGGTAAGAGCTTGGTTAGCTGGTTCGGGTGTTTAATTGAGGTTGGTGTGAAACTGCAGGACAGTGGCCCTCCAGGACCGAGTTTAATTCTAGCTGGAAATAAGTCTTTAGAAAATGAGAAACTGGGTTTGAGCACTGTCTGAAAAGCCCTTTTTATTCTGATAATTTAATTTAATTAATTCTAAATAATTATAAACATAATACATAGTTTACGTTTTGTTTTGTTTTTTAAGCATGTCAAGCTCACATCTGTCGTTTGAATGCTAGGAGGTCACCAGATTTATGGCTGAAAAGGAAAAAAGTTATGTCAGAAACAAATGATGAAGGAGAAGTGCAGAGAAGCATTGCCCACTGTGGACTGTGTGTCTGACAAAATTATATAATAATTGAGTCCTTAGGGAATGAATTCCTATAACACAAAAATAAATAATTTGTCCTATTTAATTATTTTACATTTTAAATGCATTGCTTAAAACAATGCCCAGACTGCAAAACTGACAAAAACTTGCATTACAAATGTTTCTGGAAGTAAAAATAAACCATGTAAAAATTTAATTTCTTTTCTTTTCTTTTCTTTTGGAGATAAGGTTTAAATTGTGTGGAGTATTTTATTAAGTATTCGTTTTGCTGCGTATTTCAGTTTACTGTTCAGTTAGGGTTTGCAAAAAATGACACATTTAATGGAAAGACATCTTGACACAAGTGTTTACGCATTTGCTGATTTGCGTAGCACTTGTGGTTTTCACCAAACCTTCTGGAACAAAAGCACCAGAAAGTACATCATGCAATAGGCGTGCAGATGCAGCAAAATGATTCACAGATAGGATGTGGTAGCCTATGTTACAGATTGCAGTTTCTACTTACTGAAAGCTTTCATGTTTGCATGCAGGATGAAGCAGGCTTATTATCAATTGTCAAAAAGTAAAACACAAAACTGATGAGAAAAATGGATAGAGGTTGAAAAAAAAGAATGAACACTCAGTAATTCTGATGAAGACATTTCTGTTAATAAAATCTATTTTTTTTTTAATAATAAAAAAGTGAAAGTAAACAAATCTCGGTTTGCCAAACTCAGACCTGTGGCTGTATTACGCAGCTGAAGCGAAAGTAAAGTTAAACGAGTTCGTATTGAAAAGAAAGAAAGAAAAAACACTCACGTGCGCTCTCCCGTGGACACTTCAAGAAACAAGAATTAAAAAAAAAATTGCTTAGTGACCAACTGAATTTAAATATTTAGTACAGCAAAACAGACGTATTAGGTACAGTACCCACATAGGAGAAGATATTCTCGCAACGTTTGTGACATGAACAGAACGTTACCACGTGGTCCTGTTGGTGATTTAATAATAGGGTGGCCACATTTTTATACACAAAAGTGATGCCTGCCACAGCAGGGCCACAATGTAAACGGGGCCGATGGAGTGCTTGTGGTAATATAAATCATGGTATAAAACCTGTTTTCTAGGAAATAATAATAGTGATGACAATAAACATTGCAATAAATCATATTTTATTGAAATCAGTGTGAACAGATGCACTCATCCTCTTATTATTAACTTATACTTTCTTTTTATGCACTGCATATCGCGCTGCGGAAACATAAAAGCATGTCTGCTTTTATGATCTGAGAAACAACAAACAAGCCTATTCTACACTGCTCAAAACTCATGTTTGAATCATCATTGGCAAATTTAAATATAAATCATGTAATATATTAAAATAATAATTTAATATTGATACAGTGATGAAAAGCACACGAATTCTGACACATTTGGCTTTACATACATATGAGTGCACCTGCGCTGTGCACTTTAGAGTCTGACCATGTTCTTGGATTGATAAAATAGGTCCCTGACTCTGGATCCACCAAGGATCAGATAAGATTCATATAGTCACATGTCCTTCATATCGCATAATATACAGTATTGTTCAAAATAATAGCAGTACAATGTGACTAACCAGAATAATCAAGGTTTTTCGTATATTTTTTTATTGCTACGTGGCAAACAAGTTACCAGTAGGTTCAGTAGATTCTCAGAAAACAAATGAGACCCAGCATTCATGATATGCACGCTCTTAAGGCTGTGCAATTGGGCAATTAGTTGAATTAGTTGAAAGGGGTGTGTTCAAAAAAATAGCAGTGTGGCATTCAATCACTGAGGTCATCAATTTTGTGAAGAAACAGGTGTGAATCAGGTGGCCCCTATTTAAGGATGAAGCCAACACTTGTTGAACATGCATTTGAAAGCTGAGGAAAATGGCTCGTTCAAGACATTGTTCAGAAGAACAGCGTACTTTGATTAAAAAGTTGATTAGAGAGGGTGTTTTGGAGATTCCCAATTTTGAGATGGGGTCACCTAGTCACAATATTTCCAATCGTGTCTCACTGGGTAACTGTGATAATGAATCAGGTAAATTAAAGATTGATTTGGATGATTTACTTGTTGAAGGCCTCCAGAAAGACTGGAGCAAGAAAGTTAAACGACAAAAGAAGAAAGACAAGCGTCGAGAGAAACAGAAGAGGAGATCAACCGACGGACCAGCAGAAAATCGTTTCTAAGATAAGAAGAATAATTCGACTGGTGCGAAGACAAGAAGGCATGAATAAGAAGATAATAAAAATGATGAGAGAAATCATTAATTGTATTGAGTTGGTTAATGTTGATTTAGAGTTACAGTCTCTGGCAAATGGAATCGAGGCCTTGAGATTGCAAACCTCTGTTGCAAGACCAGAAAACCCTTAAAAGGTAACAATGAGATATATGATTTGTTAGACATCAACTCTAAAGGGCAGTAATAAGAAACGTATGATGTTAACATTTGCTCAACAGTTGAGACTGTCACGTACGCCAGTTGAGACTGTCACGTACGCCAGTTGAGACTGTCACGTATGCTTGCTTTTTGCTAAGATAACAATGAGTGTGCAAGGAAATGCATCTTGCAATCTGGATTGCAGGATGGACTTTCTTTCTAAAAGTTGTATTGTAATGTGTTTAATCTGATTAACACAGGGAGGAGGATGCTGTGCAGTTTAGCAATAGTTACTTACTTAGCCTACGCCTTAAGATTTTGTAACAGCTTAAAGAAAAGATTAATTTGCTTTAATGGAAAGAAGATAGAGCAGCAATTACTTAATGTATGTGTGCAGAAGAGGGGTTGCCAAATAAGGAGATGTTAACTTCCTGTATCCATAGCAACCTGACTGTTAGTGTGTGCGTGCAAGCGGATGTGTTAATGTGTTTTACCAAAAGGAGGCATCCGGAAGAAATGATGTATTGTTTTTGGGGACTATATAATGTTATGGTTTGGACACATCCCCTGCCGCATCTCGGGGTGAAGACTTACGCTTTTACTTTTGTTTTTTACTTGTTAATATTTTGCTTATGAGTTAGTGTTTAAAATAAAGCGAAGCCATGTACAATGGTGATGCGTAAAAACCTTTAAACAAGTCTCTGAGTAATTTATTACGAGTAAAGTTATTATTCTAGTTTGTTCCTGATTCTGTATTGCCAAGCTCTGCAGAGGCAAAGACTCAACTGAGCTGATCTGGTTCTGGTGGGAAGAAGTGCAGAACTCTCCATTGCCACAGAGAAGACATCAAAGGTAAGAACAATGGTTTAGATTGCCTTTGCTGGTTTGAAATCTGGATGTTTGGAGAGAACATCTGCATATTTCTTTAGTCAGATAAAATTAACACAACATGGCGCCCAAACGTGTGGGGCTTGAATACAGGATAAAGGATGACTTGAAAATAATAACAAGCGTAATGTATTGACACTAGAAAGTCCTTACAGACCACGACCATTGTAATAGTCCAGAGGGACTTGTTTGTTTTCTATATGCTCGCGGAGGCTAGTAGATAGACCTAATATAGAAAAACAGAAGGCTCAGTGTAGCCAGAAGCGAGGAAGGAGATCTTGCTAAGAGATATAGCTAGACTCAAAGTAGTCCAGAGGGGTTTTTTTTGTCTTATATATGCGCGCACAGGCTCATAGATAGACCTGATATAGTAAGACAAAAGGCTTAGTGAAGCCAGAGAGATCTTGCTAGAAGATAAAGTAAGACTCTAAGTGAGTAAAACATGGATAGGATGACGACGGTCAGCCTTGTTTCTCATGATTTAGTTAAAATGCTGGAATTGATTGATCCTACACAGTGTAGGTGTGGTTCAGATCAAATTCCATGGCATAAGATAAGAATGCTAACTTCAGTGGTTAATCTTAGGATTTATGAAGGAGCAGAATTCCCGCCCTTTATTTATTCAAACAGAGGAGAAAGAGTTTCTTCTAAAGTTAGTGTTTGATGAATATGGGGGGGGGGAGCCAGAAACATTCCAACAAGAGGTTGGGATGATCTGGATGAGTAGATACTGGGGAAGTGCCCAAATGTGAATCGGTAGCCCCCGGTTTTATGCCCCGCCAAGAGGGGAATAGAGATGCTCTAGACCTAAATGCTCTGCAGCCGGAAGTGCCTGAAAGCCCAAATGATGAGTCTGAGTCGGATAGTGAAGAACCGTTTAAGACTTATTTTGGGGAAAGGTAGAAATCTAATTATCCTGAAGGAAGGATATTAGAAATTAAAGGAGGATGCTTTTGTTTTGATTAATCCAGTCAATAAAGATCTCCAGCACAGAAATGGGGTAGCTAGTGCCTTTAGAAGAAGGGCAGGCTAAAGATTACAGGTTAAATCAGACAAAATAATAGAGCACAGAAAAACTCCTATAAAGAAAGACGATGTAGTCTTAAAGAAAACAGGCAGACCTATGGAAAACCTGTAATATACTCAATAGGTCACAGAAAAGGTCAAAATAGTGATATAGCTGAAGAATTAACAGCAGATTTTAACTTTAGACACTTTGACTGACAAAATACACAAAGTAGCCAGGGATAATAATTATTACTCAGTGGCTATGCCAATAATCTCAGGGGGGATTTTTGGAGTTAATGAAATCACAATGGGTACAGCCCTTGTAAATGCATTAATAAGAAAAACGGATAGAACTAACTTGCCCAAGTTATGAAAGATCTTTCACCAAGACCCTACAGTCATAGAGGGAATAACTCAGAGAGTTAATGAAGACCAGACTGCAGGAGAGGTGAGATCAGACCAGGGAGTTAGTAACTTACCCAGACCAGGAAATGCCATGGCAGAATTTTTAGAGAAAAATTCAGAACCGAAATGGCCAGTAATAAAACGGACAAGAACCGTTAAAGGGAGGAAAAGATAGGGTAGAAAATCCTTTCCCTAAACTAAAGCTAGGCAAAAGCTTTGAGACATTCAGGCTAGGTGAGGGATATTATAGACCCACACATGCTAGGGGTAGAAAGAGAGAAACTACCTTAGATAGAATCAATAAATGGGATGATGAATATGCTCCAGGTATAAAATGTGGTCATTTATAGTCATTACTGAATGGAGGAGATGCTAAGCAAATCCTCACAGACACCACATTGACACAGTGCACTAAAAAAGCTATTTTGGCTCAGAAAGAATAGCACTCAGAAGTAGTACAGTAGAGAATCATGAGTTTGAGGAATAGTATTCTAATGTAGGTCCTTAAAGTGACAGAGGATGAAAGTGTAGTTCAAAGAAGTGATAGAAATATGATAACTACACTAATTAGAGAAACAAGGAGACCTAGAAGGCTCCGTTTCATAGAAGTGACAGCTGAGTCACAGTATCAGTCAGAGGAGGAAATAGCGCTGCCGGCTGAAGTGAGTGCACTAAATCAACATTTAGAAGCATTGCATTTAGGTGCACCAGGTCAAAGAAGGCCCATAACCGCTATAAATCAGGTACATACTCCTAGACAAACTGAAAATAGTGCAATGGAATCCAGAGTAACTCTCTGAGAATTAATGGAAAAAATATCAGGAGATTAAATTCTTAAAAAAAAGGCCAAAATTAAAAATAACACCGTAAAAGGCAAAGTGAGGGAACTAGTCAGATATGGTAAACGGATGAAATTATCTGGCAGTCAGTATACTCACATAATTTGGCTGAGTTTGGCCTGCATGGAGGGAGAAAATTAGTTAAGACTCTTGAGGGGTTAATTCCTACTAATAAAAAGGAAATTGAGCAGGAACACTTTGAAGAAAAGTGATGTACAGTAGGATTATTGACAGCCTGTCAAGAAATTGCAGAAAAGTTGTAGAGGGGATCCTAAGACAAATTTTCAAGGTGTAAAGAGAAACGCCCTAAATAGGAGCAAAAGTGATTTTTATTTATGGTCCAGAGACCTACCCTGAAGAATTAGAAAGGGCTCTAATTCAATAAGACAGAAATAATTCAGATAGACATAGAAAAATCAAGTAGTAAAACTCAGAGGCCTAAAGGCCCAACGAGACGGTCAAGTCGTGAGAAGAAGCCCTACAACCGTTATGAGGTGGAGGGTAGATTCTCCCCTCACCCAGAACAAAAACCAGATAGGAACTGGAGAAAAGGGAGAAACAGATCTATCCCTAAATAAATATTATTTGGAGGGAGAAAATATAGGAAAAAATTTATATTAAAATAGTGGAGAGAAAAGTAGTTACTTCAGTCCAGAAAATTTGAATAAATTGAGCCCAGAAGAGAGACAACAGATTATAGAAGAGAGACTAAAAAGCAGGCCCGAAACAGACAGGCAGGGTAAAAGGTAGCTGACAGAATAGCAGAAGTCAGTGTAGAAAAAGAGGAAGTCCAGCCAAAGAGAAAGTAGAAGAAGTAAAAATATTGATTAATCAAAGATCATGTAGGCTTTAAGCCAAGACAATTTCATAGTGCAATTTTGAAAGAAATAATAATAATATATCAGAAATACAGCTCACAGTTTACATTAACATTTTATATTCACAAAGGATAAATAAGAGCACTTTAAACTGCGGTGACACTTTGTTTCGGTAGTCTGTTTTTGGGCATTCTACTGGCGGTGGGTAGCTTTGCAGCCACATGTCAACCAACAGTTGGTGGAGTATTAGTAGACTGCCTGCTTAATATCTTCTAACACTTTCAACTAACACTAACCCTAAAACCTATCCTGACATTCTGCTTTGAGAGATTATGGATGTGTGGTTGCGGGGTTGCTTATAGTTGGTGGGGTGCCTGGAGTGGACAATCAGGACAGGATCAAGTCAAGGCACTTGTATTTATATAATGCTTTGAACAAGAAAGATTGTGTCAACGCAAGTGAACAACATTTATTTGAAAAACAGTGTGTCAATAATGCAAAATGACAGTATCTGTGCAATCATTTGCTATCAAGTCAATGATAAAACTATAAGTGAAGTAATCCCAATTTAGCAAGACAGAGGCAACACCAGCAAGAACCAACAATGAAAAGATTTGATGAGAACAGTGTTGAGAGAATATTAGCAGCTGTTTGTAAGAGACTGTTACAGCAAAAAGCTGTAGCAAAGGAACAACCAATAGTGATTTTCTCTATGGCAGGGGAGCTAGCTAGGTTAAAAAGGAATCTAGTGATGAATCAGGCTCGCATCAATAGCCATAGGTGGGATCAATGGAGTTTAATTCTTGGAGACAATCAGTTAGATTGGAGGAGAATTAAACAGAAAAGGAAGGATAAGATTACTAGGTATCATGAGAACCATAAGCACTTACCCAAATATTTCACTGATGGAAGTGAGAGGGGAGGGAAAGTTAAGTGGGGATACTTAGTTAAATTTAATAGACAGCTGATCACATCACAGAAAGAGGAAATCCAGGGGACCGCTCAGTTAGCAGAAGTAACAGCTGTTGAACGTACCCTACAGAGGGCTGTTGAGCTGGGTCATACAGAGATTGTCCTGACATGTGATTCAGAATATGTTACAGATGGGATTAACCTGGAGCTAGACAAGTGGAAAGCTAATGACTTTCACACAGCTAAAGGTAAACCAATGGCACATAGAGATCAGTGGAAAAATATAGCCAATTTACTAGAGAAAGTAAAGGCTCATGTTTATCACCAGTTTAGCCACACACAGCAAACTAATGAGTCGGCTGAAGGAAATAGACAGGTAGATAAACTTATAGGTCGAGTTAAGACCAAAGAAATAACAGAGTTATTTCAGAAACTGCATAATGAGTTAAACCATCCCAGTGTTAAAATGATTCAGGTGGAGCTTAGATTAAGAAATCTAAACATTCCTAATTGGAGGAATCATTACAGGGAGGTGAGGAAAGAATGCCAGGTATGCAGGAAGTTTATGACAGCTAAGGGTTGTGAGGAAAGTGAATTACCAAAGGAGTATCCTTCACAACAGATTAGCATTGACTTTGCAGTGCTATTGTGCCCTAAGACTAAAAAGGGGAACTGCTATTTTCTGCTCGCCATTGACAACCACACTAAGAAAACCATGATATGGCCTTTAAGGTCAGCACTTGAAGCAAAGGTAGTAGAGTGTTTAACAGAATGGATTAGGTGGCAGGGACCAATGGAGAGTTTGAGAGCAGATGGCGCACATAACATAAGTGGGAAACTAGTACAGAAATTCTGTGAAAAGAATAGAATAATAGTAGTTAAATCAATAGCCTACCGTCCAGAGACAAATGGAATTGCAGAACGTGCAATTAGAAATGTTAAGGAATGGTTTGCTAAAAATAAAGCCTTAGGTGACTGGGATCAGAACATTGATCGGTGTTTATTACACCTCAACAGGTACAATACGGTGAACCTGAAAGAAAGGGAGGTTAAGAAAAACACAAGGTTCGATGTTGGTGATGAAGTCATTATAACACGAAGGCACAAAGTAGGTAAGTTCTCTGAGGGGTTGGGTACTGTTGATATAGTGAAAGCAATAACAGGATCCAATACAGTAGAACTAGAAAATAACGGAATCCAGAGTAATAAGGATTTAGTAAGGAAATCAATAATGGAGAGAGTAAAGTCCATTATTAATCAAAAAGGCCTAATCCGGGTGGAGCATGGTAAGCATGGGTCAAGAGCATTTCTATGGTTGGAACCAGAGATGAAAAGGTACCTTGGCTATGAAGGAACATATGCCAAAGCAATAGAAGTAACAGTACGACCGTTCTGCTGTGTGATATGCAATCAACAATGTGCTATGCAGAGTCTATCGTTTGGTGACGAAAAGAAGGACATGGGTGCAGAGTGGTTGATGCATAAACAAACTCACACAGAGATATCTGGAGTACTGATTTGTGAGAACTGTAGGCCAGGACTCCCCAAGCTAAGAATAGATTCCTATAAAGTGTCTGGGAATTTTGGAGAGAGATGCGGTTGCACTTGGGATGGCACAGTTTTGTGGTCATGTATGGTCTGTAAGGCAAAAGAGAGGACTCTGATGTCCTCTAGGTCAGTTTGGGAGACGCTAAGAGTCCTCAAACCACTGGGATTATTCCAGGAAGGAATAATGACCAGGTTCTCTAGACATCCTTATATTGGGATGAGAGAACATGAAAGAGAGGCTTTTCTTGGAGCAAGAATGCCTATGGTTCCCAAGAATGGGAAAGGAACTAGGAACAAAACTCTTCTAGGGAAAGAAGATTTTGCAAGAGAAATAAAAAGACAGGATCGAGAAAAGGATCTATCTTTTACAGACATTGAGTCAATGAGATGGGAGCTGTCATGGTGGACACAACCCATTCTAAGATGTTTCCCTGTGGTAGATCCTAAGCAAGGGTCTCGAGGGAAGATTGCCTGGATTTATGTACAAATCGGTGATCAGTGGCAAGTTCGAAGCTGGGGCCATCTAGCGGTAGAACTGGTACAGGGAAGTGGCTGGTTGAATAGCCCTCCCTATGAGAAAGACTTTAGAGCGACACAGCCTCGTTCTAATGTGACAAAGGAGAAACGAAAATCTACAAGGAAAGAGAAATTTGTGCAGTTAACAGTGTCCTTAGTAAAAGACCTGGATAAGCACAAAATTTGGTGTCCTGAAGATGAGACATATAAGTTTGTAAGTTATTATGATAACGAGCAGATCACAGAAGTACCAAGTGAAACCTTTACTGTTGTAATGCATTTTAAGTTGAATGTATTGTCATGTTCACACCCTGATTATGATTGGATTGGGGGATTGGAAGTTGAGTTACATGATAAACAGCCAGAGATAAAGGTTATCAAAAAAGGTATATTTAGGAGGACTAGAAGGCTCATAACTGGGCCTCAGAACTAACCTCTACTTACAGGAAATGAAGAGAGCAGAGTCACTCGAGAGCCTCTCAGAAGAGCTGGGGGAGGCCAAAGAAATCATCGAGAGGATGAAGAAACAACGGCGCATCTGCAAATGGATGAGTATAATACTGTGGATGTTAATAATTCTAGGATTATTATTATTAATATTAATTAGAGTGAGCTTTGTTCTAGAGTGGAGAATTTTTACTAATTCTTTGATATTAGCTGAGATTTTAGTTCAACAACAAAATGTTTCAGGATTTGAAGTTTCTGTATGGGCAACTGTTAAAGGAAACAGAACTAAAATAGAGAACAAAACAATAGGTTTTTGGAGATGGCTAGATAATCTCCATGACAAGAAGAATGATTACTACATGGTTAGAAAACCAAAGGTCAAACTAAAGAGCACTGTAAAAATAAAACATTGGCACAGTAGTGACATTGAAGTATATGAAGAAAATAGTTTTATCCAAAAACAAGAAGGGAATAGGACTATTAAATATTTTATAGGTTCTACCTATAGAACAAGTGAAAATGAGGAACTAGGGGGATGTTGGATATTTAGATCAGCAAAAGATTTTAACCCCTGGACAATAAGACAGTGTAAATATAAAGGTACTGTTAAAAGAAGTAAGAGAGATAAAAATATGGATAAAATAAAAAGTGCAGCAGGAATAAGGGAAAATGTTGAAAAATGGATAGAAACCAATGGTATGTTATTTAAAGAAGGAAATTTCATTGTGTTAACGACAGTAAGAGACCGATCAGTAGGATCAAGAAAAACAGGATATGCAGAACTAGAAATTACATCTGAAACCAGAATTAGTTTAGAGTTAAATAAAACCGTACCATGGATATGGAAAAGGAGATTAGCTTTACCTAGAGTAAAATTTAATTTCAAAATAGGTTACTGGGAAATAGATGAAGTTAAATGGGAAACTGATGTATATCTAATCCAAATGGAAATAAAAGAAACATTACAAACAGAAATAGAAATTAAAAACTATTATGA
Organism: Carassius auratus; assembly: GCF_003368295.1. Taxonomy (NCBI): domain Eukaryota; kingdom Metazoa; phylum Chordata; class Actinopteri; order Cypriniformes; family Cyprinidae; genus Carassius; species Carassius auratus. Next base: position 29,690,349 of record NC_039247.1, read on the forward strand.
AGATAAGGTGAAACAAATAGAACAATGTGTTAGAAAAGAAATGGGTAAAAAATACCATGGACAAAAATACAAATACATTAAGACTGATAGTGTTGATTTTTCCTATGCTCACTTTTGTGACAAAGATGAAGAGAATATGGACTGTGATGATTTCTGTAATGGTACAGATCCAATCACAGGGAATAAAACAAATGAGAACTTAAGTATAAAGAGAAGGTTATACTTAAAAAGATTAAACCTTAATCGAAGGAAAGACAAAGAAGGTATTTATAGAAACAATTTAGTTTTCTTTAGTGATGCTGTTTTTGGATTATTAGGAAATGAGTGTGGGAGTATAATTGAAAAATGCTCATCAGGACATGATCAAATTACTATTAATCAAATAGCATCAGTGTTATGTTATTGGAGTAAGGGGATAGTTCCCTTACCTTGGACTTTTAAGAGAAGTAAACTGGCTAACAAATATGAAATGACTTATGGAACTGGAGGGGTAATAAGAATCGTTAGTAGGAACCCTCAGTGGAAAATGTTTTATGGACCAGTATATTATGCAACAAATAGCATGTTAAGGTATAGAGTTCCAAAAGGAGGGAAGAATGTACCCTTAACTAAATTAGATGCTATAGCAATTGATGATTTGTCACTAACAATTGAAAGAAGAAATTGGAAGGAAAATTGGTGCAAAGCAAAAGATAAAAATTATTATCTGGGTTTAGACTGGTTGAGAAATGATCTATGTAATACTAGCATAGAAATCAAAGGTCAGAAAATAAAAGGAGGACCAAGATGGTTTGAAGATCCTGGAGAATTTGTGAAAAAAGGAGTGGAAGGTGTGAAAAAGGCAGCTGAAACTGTGTTTAATTTTGTTACAACGGATTTATGGAGTAGTCTAATTAATCTCTTTATTAGAGCCGGATGGTACATTTTATATGGGGGATTAATTGTATTAGGACTAGTTATAATAATGGTTATTATAAAATGTTTCTGTGCATCTCTAGGCCAAAGAATGATGTCCAGAAAAGACAATGGAGATGTATTAACGGTATTAGGAAAATTAATAGATTTTCAAGATAAAGGGCATAAACGTATTAAACGAACAAAGAAGCATGACTTAGAAAAACCGTTATTGTAGAGAAACGTGGCATACCTTAAAAGGAGCAAAAAGGATAGCCGTTAAGATAATGAAGAGAAAGGAAGTAGGTGGAGTAAAAACATATATATATATTGTATAGGGAACGACTGAGACAGCTACAACTATCCGTAGTTTCACTTGTAACTGGACAAGACTAACTGGATATTTGGGTAATTTCTATTTGGGAATAGAAAACTCATTGAAATTTATTGAAACCAATTACGATACGTAAGTCCAACAGAAGATCTCAATTGTTAAAGATAAAAATGGCATCCAAGGGGACAAACAATGGAACCGCAAGGAATGAGAATAAGACAGAGGCCGGTGGATTTCTGATTCCTGAAATCCCTGGTACTGGATTCCAGGTTGGTGTTTATATTTTATGGATGCTTTTGCAAGGAATTAACAGAAATCTCTGGTGGCTGTATTTTTTATCAGTTTTACAAGTGGTAAGAATAATGTTAATAGGAAGAATTAGCAAAATGATTTTTGTTTGTGCTCTGATGATTTTATCAATTGGATGGCAAAAATTGCTAGGACATCAGGGAACATTTGGTTTAACTGTAACAAGCATATTAAAACTTGGGATTGATGTTACATCTGTTATGATACATGAAGATGAGTTTGTCTTTTGGGGAGAAATATGTATTATCATAACTAGTGCAATATATCTAATTGGATTGTTGATATTTAAATATGGTAAAGAGGCAATGTTATGGACAATTATAGGATTTTTGACATTGAGTGGTTTTATGTTAGGATTTTTTCTGAAAGATGATGATATTGTGCTACTGGGAATTATGATTTTGATGAACCGGTGGGACAAGATGAAAAAGGCATTGAAAAAGTGTACAACATGTTTCAAGCAAACTACCACAATAAATTCAGAATAATTAACTACCTATAATTAAAATTTAAAAAAAAAAAAAAAAAAAAAAAAAAACTGTTTGAAAAGATCTAAATTCATTACATGGGTATGGTGATTTGAAAGTACAGAGTGGTTTATGTATTAGTGTTATGATTGGCATGAATCTCTTCCAGGGCCCAGCAGTGATGATCCAGGAGCCCGGTGGCCCACTGAGTGGGATGAGCTTCAGACAGTTCCTAGATCTGGCGAAAAGCTGGCCGAGAACTGCAGAGAGGCTTTAGGTTCTGCAGGAGAATCCTAAGGGTTTTTGTGGAAAGAGATGGAATTGACAAGTGCCTAATGCATGAACTGCCTAGAAATCAAGATCCGTATTCTGTAATGGAAATGGGAGAATTGATAGAAGTAACATTGATTAGAAACAGGAGGAATGTTTTTGATGTGTTCATTGAGAAAATGTATAGAAGTGTAAGAGTTGGGAACATTTTGGTGAAATGTGTTGAAGATAGAATTCCAGTGAAGAGTACTAGGACGAGAGGAAATCTTTGTGACAATTTGACCCCAAGTGAGGGTGTTTTGGAGATTCCCAATTTTGAGATGGGGTCACCTAGTCACAATATTTCCAATCGTGTCTCACTGGGTAACTGTGATAATGAATCAGGTAAATTAAAGATTGATTTGGATGATTTACTTGTTGAAGGCCTCCAGAAAGACTGGAGCAAGAAAGTTAAACGACAAAAGAAGAAAGACAAGCGTCGAGAGAAACAGAAGAGGAGATCAACCGACGGACCAGCAGAAAATCGTTTCTAAGATAAGAAGAATAATTCGACTGGTGCGAAGACAAGAAGGCATGAATAAGAAGATAATAAAAATGATGAGAGAAATCATTAATTGTATTGAGTTGGTTAATGTTGATTTAGAGTTACAGTCTCTGGCAAATGGAATCGAGGCCTTGAGATTGCAAACCTCTGTTGCAAGACCAGAAAACCCTTAAAAGGTAACAATGAGATATATGATTTGTTAGACATCAACTCTAAAGGGCAGTAATAAGAAACGTATGATGTTAACATTTGCTCAACAGTTGAGACTGTCACGTACGCCAGTTGAGACTGTCACGTATGCTTGCTTTTTGCTAAGATAACAATGAGTGTGCAAGGAAATGCATCTTGCAATCTGGATTGCAGGATGGACTTTCTTTCTAAAAGTTGTATTGTAATGTGTTTAATCTGATTAACACAGGGAGGAGGATGCTGTGCAGTTTAGCAATAGTTACTTACTTAGCCTACGCCTTAAGATTTTGTAACAGCTTAAAGAAAAGATTAATTTGCTTTAATGGAAAGAAGATAGAGCAGCAATTACTTAATGTATGTGTGCAGAAGAGGGGTTGCCAAATAAGGAGATGTTAACTTCCTGTATCCATAGCAACCTGACTGTTAGTGTGTGCGTGCAAGCGGATGTGTTAATGTGTTTTACCAAAAGGAGGCATCCGGAAGAAATGATGTATTGTTTTTGGGGACTATATAATGTTATGGTTTGGACACATCCCCTGCCGCATCTCGGGGTGAAGACTTACGCTTTTACTTTTGTTTTTTACTTGTTAATATTTTGCTTATGAGTTAGTGTTTAAAATAAAGCGAAGCCATGTACAATGGTGATGCGTAAAAACCTTTAAACAAGTCTCTGAGTAATTTATTACGAGTAAAGTTATTATTCTAGTTTGTTCCTGATTCTGTATTGCCAAGCTCTGCAGAGGCAAAGACTCAACTGAGCTGATCTGGTTCTGGTGGGAAGAAGTGCAGAACTCTCCATTGCCACAGAGAAGACATCAAAGGTAAGAACAATGGTTTAGATTGCCTTTGCTGGTTTGAAATCTGGATGTTTGGAGAGAACATCTGCATATTTCTTTAGTCAGATAAAATTAACACAACAAGGGGAAAACCTATAAAGAGGTGCAAAAAATGATAGGCTGTTCAGCTAAAATGATCTCCAATGCCTTAAAATGGAGAGCAAAACCAGAGAGACGTGGAAGAAAACGGAAGACAACCATCAAAATGGATAGAAGAATAACCAGAATGGCAAAGGCTCAGCCAATGATCACCTCCAGGATGATCAAAGACAGTCTGGAGTTACCTGTAAGTACTGTGACAGTTAGAAGACGTCTGTGTGAAGCTAATCTATTTTCAAGAATCCCCCGCAAAGTCCCTCTGTTAAAAAAAAGGCATGTGCAGAAGAGGTTACAATTTGCAAAAGAACACATCAACTGGCCTAAAGAGAAATGGAGGAACATTTTGTGGACTGATGAGAGTAAAATTGTTCTTTTTGGGTCCAAGGGCCACAGGCAGTTTGTGAGACGACCCCCAAACTCTGAATTCAAGCCACAGTACACAGTGAAGACAGTGAAGCATGGAGGTGCAAGCATCATGATATGGGCATGTTTCTCCTACTATGGTGTTGGGCCTATTTATCGCATACCAGGGATCATGGATCAGTTTGCATATGTTAAAATACTTGAAGAGGTCATGTTGCCCTATGCTGAAGAGGACATGCCCTTGAAATGGTTGTTTCAACAAGACAATGACCCAAAACACACTAGTAAACGGGCAAAGTCTTGGTTCCAAACCAACAAAATTAATGTTATGGAGTGGCCAGCCCAATCTCCAGACCTTAATCCAATTGAGAACTTGTGGGGTGATATCAAAAATGCTGTTTCTGAAGCAAAACCAAGAAATGTGAATGAATTGTGGAATGTTGTTAAAGAATCATGGAGTGGAATAACAGCTGAGAGGTGCCACAAGTTGGTTGACTCCATGCCACACAGATGTCAAGCAGTTTTAAAAAACCAGTGGTCATACAACTAAATATTAGTTTAGTGATTCACAGGATTGCTAAATCCCAGAAAAAAAAATGTTTGTACAAAATAGTTTTGAGTTTGTACAGTCAAAGGTAGACACTGCTATTTTTTTGAACACACCCCTTTCAACTAATTGCCCAATTGCACAGCCTTAAGAGCGTGCATATCATGAATGCTGGGTCTTGTTTGTTTTCTGACAATCTACTGAACCTACTGGTAACTTGTTTGCCACGTAGCAATAAAAAATATACTAAAAACCTTGATTATTCTGGTTAGTCACATTGTACTGCTATTATTTTGAACAATACTGTATATAAACGGGGCTATATACACAGTTGCATCTCAATAAATTACAATGTTGTAGAAAAGTTAATTTCAGTAATGAATCTCAAATTGTGAAACTCATGTATTAAATAAATTCAGTGCACACAGACTGAAGTAGTTTAAGTCTTTGTTTCTTTTAATTGTGATGATTTTGGCTCACATTTAACAAAAAACCAACCAATTCACTATCTCACCAAATTAGAATATGATGACATGTCAATCAGTTAATCAACTCAAAACACCTGCAAAGGTTTGCTCAGCTGGTCTCTCAGTTTGCTTCACTAGGCTACACAATCATGGGGAAGACAGCAGATCTGACAGTTGTCCAGAAGACACTCATCAACCCTTCACAAGGAGCCACAAACATTCATTGCAAAGAAGCTGGCTGTTCACAGAGTGCTGTATCCAAGCATGTTAACAGAAAGTTGAGTGGAAGGAAAAAGTGTGGAAGAAAAAGATGCACAACCAACCGAAAGAACCGCAGTCGTATGAGGATTGTCAAGCATAATCGATTCAAGAATTTGAGTGAACTTCACAAGGAATGGACTGAGGCTGCGGTCAAGGCATCAAGAGCCACCACACACAGACGTATCTAGGAATTTGGCTACAGTTATCGTATTCTTCCTATTAAGCCGCCACTCCTGAACCACAGACAACAGCAGAGGCATCTTACCTGGGCTCAGGAGAAGAAGAAATGGACTGTTGCCCAGTTGTCCAAAGTCCTCTTTTCAGATGAAAGCAAGTTTTTTATTTCATTTGGAAACAAAGCTCCTTGAGTCTGGAGGAAGGGTGGAGAAGCTCATAACCCAATTTGCTTGAAGTCTAGTGTTAAATTTCCACAGTCTCTGATGATTTGTGGAGCAATCTCATCTGTTGGTGTTGGTCCACTGTGTTTTTTGAAACCCAAAGTCACTGCAGGCGTTTACCAAGAAATGTTGGAGCACTTCATGCTTCCTTCTGCTGACCAGCATGTGAAGATGCTGATTTCATTTTTCAGCAGGATTTGCCATCTGCCCACACTGCCAAAAGCACCAAAAGTTGGTTTTAATGACCATGGTGTTGATGTGCTTGACTGTACAGCACTCACCAGACCTGAACCCCAGAGAGAATCTATGGGCTACTGTCAAGAGGAAGATGAGAAACAAGAGACCAAACAATGCAGATATTTTGGTCTTACGAAGTATTCTAATTTGTTGAGATGAATTGGTGGATTTTTGTTAAATTGGACCAATATTATTATATTAAATTCTTCAGTCTGTGTGCACTGAATTTATTTAATACACAAGTTTCACAATTTGAGATTAAATACTGATGAACTCTAGATGGCGCAAGAGGCAGAAAAAAAAATCAACACTGAGTCAAACTTTGGTGAGCTTTAATATTTGGATTTAAGCTCATTAAGCAGTGTTACAGGTGGAGGTATTATTATTAGTTTCTGCAAAAAAAAAAAAATACCTAAATGACTTAAAAATCATTACATACAACAACAAAAATGTACAGTCCACATCCAAAATTATCCAGATATAATAACAGTACATGACCATGAGGGGAAGCAGCTTTTTTCATTTTTACACTTGTGCAAAACTTTCCAGTTTCAAATTCATCAACTGAAGGATGATCTAAAGAGTTCAGACATCAATAAGAGGAGACAAAAAAAAGCATATACCACAGAAAGGAGTTAACACATCTAGTGAAGGACAAACAATAAAAAAAAGCTTGTCATAATTCAAACTAAAATCAGTATAGAGGGTGCACTGAACTATTCCCTGGTAAAGCGACTAGCTTTCCTGATGCAAACATCTCCTGATGACAACAAGTGTCTGTCAAAGACAACGAGAACATGAAGCGGAAACGTTTCTCCTAAATTCTGCCTGGCAAAGCTGTGGAGAAGATCTCTGTGTCCTGGAGGTCTACATGCATCGGTCATCGGAAAGGTGTCTGGTTTTCAAAACGGTTTACTGATTAGTTTTGGGAAATCGGGTCACGGCATTAGGGAACCGTCTACTAAAGGCAGTTAATAATAGAGGCAAATATCACAAGCTACTGCGTGATCCTGCTACGATATACTGCTGTTCGATCCTCCCAGCCCATTCTCTGTCTTCTGGAAGCTTCTCACTGCACTGGGGATCTGCAGGCCTGTAGACAGAGTCAGACCGCCACACCACACCTGAAACACAAACACAGGCTTTCATTCAGCACACAGCTGTTAGGAGTCACGACCTCATTTAAATGTGAAGGTGAAGCCCTTAGAGTATCAGTCAGTTCATTCAAGTCTAGCATTGTGAAGAAGAGCCTTTAATCTTTTACCAAAGAAACATTAGCAACCAAAGATACACACTTGTAGTAAATTATGCATAATCTCAACTAAAGTTATGACATGTTATTAATGACTACTACTCAGTACTTAATTGTAGAAATAAGGTAAAAAGAAGATGCTTTTAAACAGCATGCATCAATCCACAATGCATCATTTTCAGTGCTTCGTGATTTTTTAAAAATCATTAGCTTTAAGGTGAAGTGTGTTACTGTGATAATACTTTAGCACATTACTATACTATTATAAGCTGTTGTAATTTTTTTTCCATGTTACCTAATTCTACATGACGAATGGAAATGCTTGGGCATGGTTTGCATTAGAATAACCCATATTTGCATGTGTATATAAAATGTTTGTCCTCCAAACCCACCATGAAAGCTGGCACAACAGGTTGGGTGAACTTCACTTTAAAAGTATGGAGCAGTTGTTTGTTTTCAGCGTTATAGAAAGAAAGTTGGCCTGGGAAGAAAACACAAAGGCATTATTAAATAGCAGCAGTCACATTCACATGCAGCAGTTATTCAGGCGATGCAGAATAGAAACCAGCTCACAACTAAAGCATGAATGGAAATGGTGGAAACTCGATCTGTAGGTATCTGATTGCACATGTGCGAGACTATAATGTTCCCTATAGACTATGGAGGATGATATGAACATACAACACTTAAACTACCCATAATAACACAGAAGACATGGATATTAGAAACAAGGAATCAGGTGTGAGCTACTGAATCCTTTTAATCTGGACCTTCTTTGCATAATAAACTACTACTGTGAATACACACAGTGTTTAACCCTGTAAACCTATGAAATAATATTTTTTTTTATGGAACAGTTTCTTGAAAATAATCCCCCCCCCCCCCCAAAAAAAAATATAAATAAAAATAATAATAAGTTTAAAAAAAAAATAGATTTTATTTTATTTATTAATTTTTTCAGTTTTATTTAGAGGCTCAAACTGAAAAACTAAATTCTGATCAATAAAAAGTGTATCGGACTACTTGCATAAAATATAAATATAAGTTCTCACTCTATGGGCTTTATTTTAACGATCTAAATGCAAAGTGTAAAGCGCACAGCGCAGGCGCAGATGCACTCAGGGAGTGTCCAAATCTACTTTTGCCATTTTAACGACAGAAAAACGGTTGGTGGTCCGGGCGCATGGTCTAAACGGGTTGTCCCTATTTTCTTAATGAGTAATGGGTGTTTTTTGGGAGTAACGTGCAATAAACCAATCAGAGTCTCATCTTCCATTCCCTTTAAGAGCCAGTTGCACTCATGATATGACAGATTTGCTATTTACACAGCGGAATTTGGCAAGTGCAAAGACAGAACGCATCTCCAAGATGAAACCAAGCTGCTTGTGTGCAAGCAAATAGCCTAATTCTGATACATGTGATGACTATCCATTATGACATGTAGGCATTTATATATATATTTAATTAGCCTACAAAACAATTCTTTTGCATTGCAATCCTTTAATTTATAATATTTGGCATGTTTGTGTGATGCTTTGAATCCTTGTGTACAGTAAGCAGAGTGTACACTCTTTAAATAACAAAGAAAAAACACTATTTTCAGCTCCTTAAAATAGTAATGCGCCTGAACACACCTCTTTTTTAGACCAGCAACGCCCATGGGTGCACAAATGAGCCCAAATGCATTTGCTAATTAAACCGCGTGGTGCTGGACGGGAAAATTTGTACAGTGCCGGACTGAAACTAGCAAACACACTTGCGCTGCGCCTTTGCGTCGCTTTGCGCCGGTTGTATTATAGGGCCCAATATCTTATGGAAACCCGTTTCTGCCACTGAATAAAAAATGAATCAAGGTGATTGCGAATTTTTATAAATTCTGACATTTTTCTCAGAATTGTGAATTCATAGCTCCCAATTCTGACTCTATAACATGCAATTGCGAGTTATAAAGTCAATATTGCGTGCTTTAAACTCACATTTGCAAGATATAAAGTCAAAATTTCAACTTTTTTTAAATGATGTACATATAATCAAGTAAATTTATATATAATAAAAAAATATTAAAAAGCCTGATATGCTTCCAGTAAGTGTCCATCAACAATATGAAAGTTATTCTTACGTTTATTTTCTATAAATCAGTACTTATTTCACAGAGGAAAAACAAGTGAACCACAAGCTGAAGGTGGACATTTTTACAATTATAAAACTAACTTAAATTATATAGACTATCAATCAAAGTTTCGCTCATGTTGATCATACAGAAGTCTTCGAAATGTGCGTATCAAATATGAAATGTAAAATATTTTGCACATTACCCTGATCAAAGTCACAGTAGAGCCCTATGGTGTCCGGTACAGGGACGTCCAGATTCTTGGCCTTGTTGTTGTGTTTGGCTGCGAACGAGTTCTGGAGCCAGTTGTTGATGTGGATACACCAGGAGGTGTTGGTCTTCCCCAACTGGTCAAATTTCCCAAGGTTTCTGTAGGCCAAGCCAACGCTGAAGGACTTACAGTCTTTCTGAGGCTTCACTTGCCAGTAATGCTGGCCAGACTCAAAACTGGTGTCACCTAAACATGCACACACACACAAACGAACAAGCCTCATTAAAACAGTCTGAGAATGATTCCATTATTCCAGCAAGTGTTGTATACAAGCCAACTCCAGTCACATTCATCTAGCGCTTTATACTTTATACAATACAGACTGCTTCAAAGTAGCTAAATCAGTGTTAATTTCCATTTTTTCCCCAAATGATCTCAGTCTTGTGATTAGCAGTGTAGACATCTCTGTGTCTTGGTACCCAGTACTGTGTAGGACTCTCCGGTGAAGCGATCCCTGGCTCCTCTCGGGGCGGGCGAACGCGTCACTGATGTTCTTTTAGGAGATGGAGTTCCACTTCTGAAACCATCGGAGAGACACAGACAGTCACTACTACACATACAGACAGACACATCGCTTGGATTGAGGACAAGAATCAATCGCCAAACCACACAAACACGAGAAGAGAAGAGAAGAGAAGAGAAAGAAGAGAAGAGAAGAGAAGAGAAGAGAAGAGAAGAGAAGAGAAGAGAAGAGAAGAGAAGAGAAGAGAAGAGAAGAGAAGAGAAGAGATGCTTTCAGTTAGTGATCAAACACAGCATGTCCCTGATGGCGGTGGGAAAAGAACTACGGAATCTAATAGAAATCAATTAATGAGAAAAGCAATGCGTAACACGTTAGCCACAACAGCACAAGTGATGCAACACTACTTTATACATTTACTGCAACAAAAAAGCAAAACAACTGATTTGTATGTTTGGGTGTGCAGACTATAAACGGCTATAACTGATCAATTAGACAAGAACACTACAGGCAACTGATTCTGTATTTTGTTGTGTACTTGATTTAGAATACAACAAAGTGCACAAATAAGTGCATTATTATTTAATACTAAATAATTGTGAATTATAAACATTCTCCACTCCTCCGTTAGACATATGTAAGATGATCCCATAAACTACCAGTGAAGGACGACCCAAAGGGACAGAGCATTAACACAGGCCTCTTGGCATACCAGATGGTTTAGTTCAAATGCATGACAGGTGTAATTACATGCTAAATTGATGTGGGTCAGTGCACTTTGTTTGCCATAATGGAATGACTGATGAGAAAAGCACAAGAGCGTTGATTTCAGATGAAGGCTTACTCACCACAATCATAAGGACGTGAGCATGAAAAAGCAACGTTTGATTAAATGTTGCAAATCTAATATTTAGGCCATCATCTGATGACATTTCTTTTAAACATGTTGGCCAGTTTCCAGAGAGGAGACCGCAAAGATGTCGAGCACAGTCTATAATGATTCTTATATACTATTATATAATCTATTGAATCTATTTTCAGTCACACTCGCAAGCTTCACATGCAAAATCCATAACCAATACTGTCACTCAGTTTAGAAACGCAGAAAACCCCTCGGAAGAATAGGCATTTCATGAATAAGGATCATTGAATTTGGGAAAACAAATGTGAAGAATGCATCCTTTACAATGAGTCATATTTTATAATCTCGTAACTAATATATGAAGGCACAAAGATAAAAGCCGAGTTCTCCGCTGATCTGTAATCCTTTTTCATGAAACGCTTTGCTCAGATCTGTCTTTGTGAACACAAGGAACGCAGAGGAGCTGCTCTAAAGATCTCTAGGAAAGCCAACGCTTGCTTTATTGCTCAGAGAGAGCTAAAGACCACCGCTAAGAGACACACTGTCACCTTGACATATTCTTCAGATTGGTGAAATGTGCACTGCTGATTGGTAGAAAAGGAAAAACAAGAGCATTGAGTTATTAGGGATGCAACGGTGTTAAAGCTGCAGTAGGTAACTTTTGTAAAAATATATTTTTTAGATATTTGTTAAACCTGTCACTATGTCCTGACAGTAGAATATGAGACAGATAATCTGTGAAAAAAATCAAGCTCCTCTGGCTCCTCCCAGTGTCCTATTGCCATTTGCAGAAAGTCATGCGCTCCCGGTAAAAAATAACCAATCAGAGCTGCGGTCCGTAACTTAGTTTGTGTTCAAAATGTAGAAAAATGTATATAATAAGCGAGTACACCATGAATCCATTTTCCAAACCGTGTTTTTGGCTTGTCCTGAATCACTAGGGTGCACCTATAATAAGTGTTTATATTCGGACTATTTTAGATTGCTTCGGGGGTACCGCGGCGGAGTAACCCAGTACCTTTGTGATTCTTCATAGACATAAACAGAGAGAAGTAGTTCCGGTTACGATGTTCTTCCGCAAGACGCAAGCAGTTCTGTTTATTAACCGCTAGAGCGTCAAAAGTTCCCTACCGCAGCTTTAAAAATGATTTCTGTTATAGCCAATTGTGTTTTTTGACCTTGTATGCATGTAAACCTATTGTAGGAGAGTCCAAAACTATATTAATAACCTTAAAAATGGCATTATAGGAGCACTTTAACAATAAAAACACTGTGTCGCATTGCGTTCCTGAAAGGGCTTTACACTAACTTATGTGTTGAGCACAACCTCCTAAGACACATGACATAAAATATACAGGGTTCAGTGTGATAAAGCAGAAATTTCATCTGGGAGTGCAAAAACATGTATGTTTTATCTCATCCAACTTCTTACCTTCCCTTGTTCTCCTTGCCTTTGACTTTGCTGTCGACTCCTTTTCCTCCCTGAGGATCCCACTCTACGCTCCTGTCCTCCACCTTCAGATTCAGATGAGACGACGTGGAGTCAAAGCCGAAGTTAAATGCTAACACAGAGAGGCACCACCATAAATATCACAGAAGTACTGATAGGACAACGCCATTTGTTTTTACTAATAAAACTAATGTTTAAAAGTTTGGGACCGTGAAATGTTTCTATTTGAATATATTTTAAAATGTAATCTGTTTCTGTGATGCGCAGCTGTATGTTCAGCATCATTCCTTCCTCCAGTCTTCAGTGTCACATGAATCTTCAGAAATCATTGTAAAATGCTGATTTGCTGCTGCTCGAGAAACATTTTTGATTATTATCAATGTTGAAAACTGTAATACATGTTTTTTCAGGATTCTTGAAGAATGTAAAAAATGTTTATTTGAAACAGAAATTGTATGTAACATTTTAAATCTCTTTACTCTCTTTTAAACATCTTTCTGACCCCAAACTTTTAGAAGAAAATAAAAATGTTATATGCTTTAATACCTCTAGTTTCCAATGTGACTGGGTCTGAATAATCACCGGCAGCTGCTTTGTTACACGCTCTTACCCGGAAGTTCATGAATCTGGTGTCAAATCTTAACCCTGCAGAATGAACAGAACAGTTTCACTCGTGCATAAAAGTGTAGTAGCAGAATATGCTGAGGATCTTTTGAGCAGCACAGTGCTGTGAGCACCTTGTAGTGTGTGTTCAGTGCTCTTGACGTCATCCAGCACCTCCCAGCACTGCTCGTCCTTCACACGCGGCAGACCCTCGTGGTTGGTTTTTCTGTACTCTAAGATGTAATGGTCAATCTTGCTGTCCTCCTCCGGCATCCTCCAGGTGACGGTCACCTCGTTATCTATGACCAGACAATCCCCGAGGACTATCTCTGGAGCTCTTGGCACTATGTGGGGAAGATCAGAACAGGGAAGTGAGGATTTTGATTCATAACTTGAAAGAGACAAATCATACATGCGATATGATATAAAGAAGATCTGTAAAGTTGCAAAGACTAAAGTCTCAAATCCCAGGAGTTATGCTTTATAAAAGTTAAGAGTCAATCTGTCCTACATAAAACGTCTCGTTATAACATGCCCCCACATCTCTACGTCACAAAGTGGGAAGATTTGCGTAACACCACGCAAATGTTCACGCAAAGAAAGAAGGTGTAACTTTTATTCTCTCTGTTGCCACCAGCACCATGTTGTGGAGTCGCTGTGTGTTTCCTTGTGAAAGCGAAACTACTTTGTACTTCCAAAAGAGAACAGACTAGAAATCAGTGGTTAAGTTGTATTTACAACACTGTTCTGGAACAGTCCAACCCAAATATTCAGATGCGTACAGCACATTTTACGGAGGACAAGAATTGTTATCCTATTTTATTGGTTTTGTCTCAACGTGCCAGGACACAGAGCATCACAGTATGATAAGGGGCGTAACATTTCCATCACACGCTTGATGTTGTAACAGAAACTATGGACTCACTCTTTTCTAGCACTTTAAATAAAGTTGCTCCTTCACGCTTAAGGAAGGTTAAGGAAACCAGTCTGACACCATGGTATAATGAGCACACTCGCACCCTAAAGAGAGCAGCCCGAAAAATGGAGCGCAGCTGGAGGAAAACAAAACTAGAGGTATTTCATATTGCTTGGCGGGAAAGCACCCTATCCTACAGAAAAGCATTAAATAGTGCTAGATCCGATTACTTTTCTTTTCTTTTAGAAGAAAACAAACATAACCCCAGGTATTTATTCAATACAGTGGCTAAATTAATGAAAAATAAAGCCTCAACAAGTGTTGACATTTCCCAACACCACAGCAGTAATGACTTTATGAACTACTTTACTTCTAAAATCGATAATATTAGAGATAAAATTGTAACCATTCAGCCGTCAGCTACAGTATCACATCAGACAGTGCACTATAGACCCCCTGAGGAACAGTTCCACTCATTCTCTACTATAGGAGAGGAAGAATTGTATAAACTTGTTAAATCATCTTAACCAACAACATGTATGTTAGACCCTATACCATCTAAGCTCTTAAAAGAGGTGCTTCCAGAAGTCATAGGTCCTCTTCTGACTATTATTAATTCCTCATTGTCATTAGGATATGTCCCCAAAACCTTCAAACTGGCTGTTATTAAGCCTCTCATCAAAAAACCACAACTTGATCCCAAAGAACTAGTTAATTATAGACCGATCTTGAATCTCCCTTTTCTGTCCAAGATACTAGAAAAGGTGGTATCCTCACAGCTATATTCCTTCTTAGAGAAAAATGGTATATGTGAGGATTTCCAGTCAGGATTTAGACCGTATCATTGTACTGAGACTGCTCTCCTTAGAGTTACAAATGATCTCCTCTTATCATCTGATTGTGGGTGAATCTCTCTATTAGTTTTATTGGATCTTAGTGCTGCGTTTGACACAATTGACCACAACATTCTTTTGCATAGACTTGAACACTTTGTTGGCATCAGTGGAAGTGCATTAGCATGGTTTAAATCATACTTATATGACCGCCATCAGTTCGTAGCAGTGAATGAAGATGTATCATATCGATCACAAGTACAGTATGGAGTACCTCAAGGCTCAGTACTAGGGCCGCTACTCTTCATGCTTTATATGTTACCCTTGGGAGTGGTTGTTCTGCACGCTTAGTAATCAAACTACAGCTAGTCCAAAATGCAAGAGTTCTTACTAGAACCAGGAAGTATATGACCATATTAGCCCGATCCTGTCAACACTGCACTGGCTCCCTATCAAACATCGTATAGATTTTAAAATATTGCTTATTACTTATAAAGCCCTGAATGGTTTTGCACCTCAGTATTTTAATGATCTCTTTTTGCATTATAATCCTCTACGTACGCTACGTTCTCAAAACTCAGGCAATTTGATAATACCTAGAATATCAAAATCAGCTGCAGGCGGCAGATACTTTTCCTATTTGGCGCCTAAACTCTGGAATAACCTACCTAACATTGTTCGGGAGGCAGACACACTCTTGCAGTTTAAATCTAGATTAAATACCCATCTCTTTAACCTGGCTTACACATAATATACTAATATGCTTTTAATATCCAAATCTGTTAAAGTATTTTTAGGCTGCATTAATTATGTAAACCGGAACCGGAAACACTTCGGAAGTACATTCGATGTACTTGCTACATCATTAGAAGAATGGCATCTACGCTAATATTTGTCTGTTTCTCTCTTGTTCCGAGGTCACCGTAGCCACCAGATCCAGTCTGTATCCAGATCAGAGGGTCACTGCAGTCACCCGGATCCAGTACGTATCCAGACCAGATGGTGGAGCAGCACCTAGAAAGGACCTCTACTGCCCTGAAAGACAGCGGAGACCAGGACAACTAGAGCCCCAGATACAGATCCCCTGTAAAGATCTTGTCTCAGAGGACCACCAGGACAAGACCACAGGAAACAGATGATTCTTCTGCACAATCTGACTTTGCTGCAGCCTGGAATTGAACTACTGGTTTCGTCTGGTCAGAGGAGAACTGGCCCCCCAACTGAGCCTGGTTTCTCCCAAAGTTTTTTTCTCCATTCTGTCACCGATGGAGTTTAGGTTCCTTGCCGCTGTCGCCTCTGGCTTGTTTAGTTGGGGTCACTTTCATTTACAGCGATATCATTGACTTGATTTCAAATAAATGCACAGACACTATTTAAACTGAACAGAGATGACATCACTGAATTCAATGATGAACTGCCTTTAACTGTCATTTTGCATTATTGACACACTGTTTTCCTAATGAATGTTGTTCAGTTGCTTTGGCGCAATGTATTTTGTTTAAAGCGCTATATAAATAAAGGTGACTTGACTTGACTTGAAGTATTCAGCCCATCAGAGCACACCTCACTTATCAGTCCAGTGAGCTTTGTAAAATAGACACGTTTCAGAAAGGCAGGGCATAGACGAGAAACAATAATGTACAGTATGTGGAAAATAATGTTTTTTGAACCTTAAACCGCATAAACATTTTATTACACCAAATAATGTTATTTTTTAGCAACGTCATATGACCCCTTTAAGTTGTTAGTACAGTTTATTGTAAAAAGACGATCCAATTTTAGTGTTTCATGACTATTGCCCACCATTTATAGGCAATGTTTTCTGCAGTGTTGAAAGTCCTGTTACAATCGTCATGTGTGAAAGCAGGAACAGCATTTTACTTCGTCACAGGCAGGTGATGCAAACAGTGTGGAACAGCACAAGGTTAGAGTATAGACAGACCTTCCCACCTTTCTTTCTTATTGTTATTTATTCTATTTTTAAGAACAACAGCATGTATTCTACTTGCTCCTTACTACAACAGCATGACTCGACAGATACAGGCAGTCATGGGTTCAAACACACACTGCAGCTTCATTTAATTAGATTGCCTTTTTGAAAAAGAGAAGAAGCTCTGAGATCGAAAAACTACATTAAGCTGTTTTAAAATATTTACAGAAAGGAAAGAACAGAGATCTTTACAACTCAACAGAAAATTGCTTGATGTATACTTAAAGGGACAGTTCACCCAAAAAAGAAAATAGTTTTCATTTACTCATCCTCATGTCGTTCCAAACCTGTATGAGTTGCTTATTTATGTTGAACATAAAAGAAGATAATTTGAAGATAGTATTTTATAATACCATGGAAGTCAATGGAAACCACCAACTTGAAGATTTTAAGTTAATAATTTGTAATATTTAAAAAAATAAAAGTAAATTATCCCATTCATTGTGATAAACTAAAATAATCTAAAAGTAGTCTGATTAAACCACAAGTTTTGGGAGGTTTTTCCTTACAATTCTAGTCTGCTCAACTCAAAATGATGATCTAACGATGATGATAAAATGCATAGAGAGTTCATATATAGAAAGTAAAATATATACTCAACATAATTTGTCTCGTATCCTAAATAACCTGTTAAAGATCCCTGTCCAAAGATAACATCCAGTCATAAATAACACCACTCTTTACTTCTAATGTATACGCTGTACAGTAACTCTGATCCTCTCTGCAGACTGCGCAGGTTTGCTGGGGACAGAGTTGAGTTTTATGTTTCTAAATTAACTCAACCTATCGGGCTAAAACAAAAAACACACACACTGTCAGGTCACCAAGTATCAGACCACAATACAAGGAGCCAGGGGTGCCAGGTGACCCACTTTCAGCGCACATCTTTAAAAAAAAAAAAAGCACAGCTCTTTTTCTGTTTCAAACAGGTATAGGTGCTGTTTTAAAAAAGGAAAAAGGCAGATGTGCAATATTAAATGGCCGAGGAAATCAGAAAATGTATGTTGGAGACCCCTATCTAAATATTTCCATTCATTTGTTTTTGCAATACTAAAACTAAGTAACAACATTATAAAACAAATGCTTGGTCCTTTTACCATAAATACATCGTCTGCCTATTTAGCAGTTCATAATATTGCTTTCTCAAGTGCAAAAGTCGTCTGTTCTGAATCAGAAGAGAAATCTGCACAGATCAAGCACTGTTACCAAAGATAAAGCAGTCCAGAACAGATCTGAATAAATATGTGGGTGGATTTTGATGAGACACTGATGCGATGTGGATCCTGTAATATTAAATTAAATCACTAAATGAGTGATTAGCTCACCGGGGAGGAACTTGAGGCCCTGCAGAAGCAGTCTCTCCTTACTGAAGTCCACCATCAGGTGTCTCATATTATCAGTGGCTTTGGGCTTCAGAGTCAAGCGGAAGGCAGGAGCCATTGTGACCCTAAAAGAGCAAAACATCATAGTTTAGTTATTTAATATAACTATAGTCACAGCCGAGTCGTTTCACTCTGAACTACTGGATCTATAAGAGATTTCGGAAACTTAATGGCAGTGAAGTTGAAGTCATGTGACTGTGGTATAGTTTGTTTATAGTCTACGTTTAGCTTTTTACTACTACTTTTATTTTAAAAATAAAATTAAATAAACACTTTTAAGTGCTCTCAGAGTTTTGGATCCCACTGAATATGGTCAAGTTATCTATACTTATGCTTTAGATCTCTTTGTAGCTACGGTGGTTACAAACTACATTAATTTCCTGCCATTTTTCAAACTTTAGCTGCCATAAATATATATATATATATATATATATATGAAACCTTCAGACGAATTGTTCTATCAACTCAAGTTTAAGTTTTCAGCACCTCATGAGAAATAATCTTCAAGCACTATAGTCTGAGTTACTATATACCATAAAACCATATTTTATGAATGATTCAGTCAATTTTGGTATATCCTGCATTAGCAGTGCGTTTCTTTTCACTGCCGATTTTTAACTATACTTCCTCAACAAATGGTTTCATGAGGATCAAGCTTGTAATAGTTCTAAATTACCCCCTCTCAGAACCTTTTAATATATGTATATTAAACCTTTTTTTTTTTGTTATTGAAGACAATATTTTGCACGGTTTCTCACACCAAAGAACTAAAGCTACTCACATCCCGCTCACACGGTGAGAAACAGGTTTAAGTGTGCTGGATAGCAGTAAAATATAGTCTGTTAGCAGGTTTTATTTCAAACATCCCATAGTTTTAAGGTTGACATTGTCAATTGCATAAATGTACAAAGAATTTTACCACATTTTAAAACTGTATAATATATATATATACACACTCACTGGACACTTTATAAGGTACACCATGCTAGTACCGGGTTGGGCCCCCTTTTGCCTCCAGAACTGCTTTAATTCTTCGTGGCATAGATTCAATGTGTTGGAAACTGGAGATTTTGCTCCATATTGACATGATAGCATCACACAGTTGCTGCAGATTTGTCGTCTGCACATCCATGATGTGAATCTCCCGTTCAAGCACATCCCAAAGATGCTCTACTGGATTGAGATCTGGTGACTGTGGAGGCCATGTGAGTAAAGTGAACTTGTCATGTTCAAGAAACCAGTCTGAGATGATCTGAGCTTTGTGACGTGGTGCATTATCCTGCTGGAAGTAGTCATCAGAGGATGGTACACTGTAGTCATAAAGGGATGGACATGGTCAGCAGCAATACTCAGGTAGGCCGTGGTGTTTAAACAATGCTCAATTGGTACTAAGGGTCCCAAAGTGTGCCAAGAAAACATCCCCCACACCATTACATCACCACCACCAGCCTGAACCATTGAGACAAGGGAGGATGGATCCATGCTTTCATCTTCTTTATGCCAAATTCTGACCCTACCGTCTGTATGTAGAAATCAAGACCAGGCAACGTTTTTCCAATCTTCTGTTGTCCAGTTTTGGTGAGCCTGTGTGAAGTGTATCCTCTGTTTCCTGTTCTTATCTGACAGGAGCATCACTCGGTGTGGTCTTCTGCTGCTGTAGCTCATCTGTTTCAGGGTTCGGTGTGTTGTGTTCAGAGATGTTATTCTGCATACCTTGATAGTAACGAGTGGTTGTTTGAGTTACTGTTGTCTTTCTATCATCTCTAACCAGTCGGCCCATTCTTCTCTGACCTCTGACATCAACAAGGCATTTTCATCCACACATCTGCTGCTCACTAGATATTTTATCTTTTTCAGACCATTCTCTGTAAACCCTAGAGAAGGTTGTGAAAATCCCAGTAGATCAGCAGTTTTTGAAATACTCAGACCAGCCAATCTGGATCCAACAACCACTCCACGTTCAAAATCCCCTTTCTTCCCCATTCTGATGCTCGGTTTGAACTTCAGCAAGTCATCTTCACCACATCTAGATGACTAAATGCACTGAGTTGCTGCCATGTGATTGGCTGATTAGCAATTTGTGTTACTAAAGCTGCTTTCACACTGCACACTGCACTGAACGTTGGGTTTCAACTCGTAAATTACACGTATAGCCCTGATTTCACGTGTCATTACGAGACCTTTACGGGTTTTGTGTGAACGCACGCACATATCCCAGGTAATCACTGGCAGTGTGAAAGTGCAAAATCTAGTGACCCGGGAACAATTGCCGGGACACATTACCCTTGTATTTACCAGAATGGCAGTGTGAAAGGGGCTTAAGCAATTAAACAGGTGTACGTGATAAAGTAGCCAGTGAGTGTATATACTTTTATATGTAAATACATTTCCATCCTCAAGAAAATGTATCTTATGTATAATCCTACCCCTTCACTAGCCATCCACTAACATTGATCTTACTGTATTATTGCTCCGAAGTGTGTGAGGCTCATCTCCCAACACAAATAAAGCAAATATAGCCTCAACACGCATTCTAGATATAGAGAAAATCCCTGTAAACATACAATGAAAATAAAGCAAGGCTAACATCTGCGCACGCACACACACACACAGAGATAGATTAAAAGTGCAACACAAACTATGTGAAGGTGTGTGTCATGCAGTGGTCACACAGAGAAAGGAACATATACTGTACCTATCTTTGATCTGTCTGGCAGCCTTGAGGGTGAAGATAAAGAGGAAGAGAGGGAAACAGCAGGTTGTTAGTATCGCCATGCAGGTAAAATGTAAGCATGAGACTCAACTCAGTGCTGGACTGGATATACACAACCACACACACACACACACACACACAAACACACACACAGAGGGTAAATCAGGTTCCTAAACATGTAAAGCCCAGGTTGATGACCAGATTAACAGTATATAAACATTAGTTTGTAACAGATTCACATTTAATTAACAGATCATAGAAATAGAGATTTTGTTTTCCATTAGCATTATGTAGGTGAAAAATCAGATTCGTATAGTTCTTGATTTAATTATTGGCTTTCTTTGCTTGCTGTTTTAAACAGGGAATAGTAAATTAAATGGAAAACTGAAAAGACAACAAAACCAGCATTTTACTGAATTAAATAAATGATGTCTTGAGTTGCAAGTGTCCTTTTTCAAAAACATGACCATGCGTCTACCTTTGTGAAATCCTCCTCATCTGTAATGTGCAGCGCATTATTAGCAAACTCCAGAAGTTCCTCTGCACTCTCTAACGCACTGGTGCTTTGGGTCAGCTGCTTCTGGAGAAGAGAATAAAGTTATCATTATTAGTGATCCTGAAATGAGTGTGTGATTATATCGGTCTAATTCAAACAGTATAATCTGGGCATCTTTCATACTGAAGCACACAAGCAAGCGTCGCCTCAGGCGCAAAGACACAGGAAGAGTGTGACAGGAAATTAGACTTATTACAGCTAACTAAAACTAATACCATAAAAACAAACCAGTTGAGTGAATAATTCAACGATACACTCAGAGAGTCAATTCAGGAATTAATCTTTGTTTTTCAAAAAATCAGTTCAGTGCATGATGCAATGACCTTTAAAGACCACATACTAATGTATCAATGTAACTCACTGTAAAAACCTCACCACCTGTTCTGATCACAAGTGGACAGCTGTAACTCATTACCAACTGCACCTGGCATTACCATTTGTCTCCAGCGCATCTTCAGTGACCACTTGTGCCTGGATTAAAAGACCCGTCTCATATCTGCCGTGCACGAAGAAACCTGTCCCTGCTGTTACTGCAGAGCAAGACCGATTTCACGGTTGTGATACGAGTCATCCAGCTGTTGCCGAATGGAGTCAAAGCAGCATACAGGCTTCTATTAAGAAGTGGTCTGATCCACAGATTCTAGTTTTACATTTCACTTCTACTTGCACATAAAATGAGTTCTGTAGACACATGACATAGCAATCAGAAAAGCTTTACCATACATGTCCACTGAACTGGAAGAAATCTGCTCACTTCCCCTGAGGTTTCTTCAGTGCGAGCTCCCTGACCAACAATCTCACACACACACTCCTCTATTTTAATCAACAAGGTGCACACACAGTGTAAATTACAGATTTATTGTTGATGCTGCTATGTGGGTCAATGAGAAGTCAATTTAATACAATAACAATAGTACATGTTAATATCAACAATCACATTGGTAATCAGTTTTCAATTTTATACCAGTGCATCCTTAATATTCCATGTTCTGAAGAAGGTAAAAAAAAAAAAACAAGTAAAACATCTAAAACCTTTTTAAAAAGCATTACAATAATATCCAGAATGGCCAGAGAGAAGCTCAGTTTATAAAGAGTAACGCAGTGTCCAGCTTTGCTTGACTGTCGATGACAAATATTTAGATAGTAGTGTATAAGACTGATTCATACTGACAAAAAAATAGTGATAAAATCTGTACAAATTGAAGAACTAGAGAAACATGAAGGACGTTCAGAAGCTACAGATAACAGACCCTTATGAAACAAAAATATATTGCAGTATATTGGAAAATATCATGTAATATATTAGGCATATATTCTTATATATATTTATTTTTTCCAATATATTGCAATATATTGAAAGTGGCAATCATTTGTATATTTTGCAATATATTATATAATATATGTATCATTAATATATTATTAAATGTATTCAAATATATAATATATTAGAAAATTAAAAGGGAAAATAATATATTACAATATATGACAATATATTTTAAAAAAATATATTGGTAAATATATTTTCCTTTCGTATGGGGAATCCTTAAAACGTGTCGTATAAAGGTTTGTGTAGCTGTCAGTAATGAGCAGCAGCGGCTTGTTCACACACTGCTCTGTGGTTACGGATGGGACGGGTGCTGATCACTCATCTGAGCTCATTGCTCTCTCTGGTATTGTTCCTGTTCAGTGGACTTAGAGGGATGGGCACAATACTGCCGTTACAGCACCATGACATCACCAGCCCAACCACACACACACACACACACACACACACACACACACACACTTACCAGAAAATTAAGCAAAGTTATGAGCCTATAATATGAGCAGTGCTGGTTAAGGCTGGTACCTGAAGCTCGTGTGATTTCCGGACTGTTTCCTGTTTGATGGTGTTGGTCATACTCCCTTTCATCTCATCTAGGATGGAGTACAGCGTGTCAAATTCCTCCTCTAAATCTGACACCACCTGTGTGGAGTTGACCTGAAACATGACAACATTTCTAAATGAGGGGAGAAAAATTCCGTTTACAACAGAAAATAAGTGACTTTAAATAAGACCACCGGTAAATTTACAGTAATCGCAGACAGCTCCCAACATTTAACTTTAAGCAAATGCACAGCTACTCGGTATGATAAGTCATAGTTATAACAAATAATTATGAGATGCTTCATAATCATGAAATTAAAGCTAGAAATTATGAGATAAGAAATCAAGACATATCTTAATTATGACAAAAAGTCGAAATTATGAGACTTTCTGGGTCATGATTTTTAACCTCAATTTTACAAAGCTTATTCATTTTTATTGGCATTCATCTTATTTGTTAATAGCTTTCATACCTGTTACTATCCATCAGAATTAGAAATATCTCCTAGCATCTCTGGTGGTATATATGAGACTAGCTGCAGTATATAATGTACACAGATGAAAACAGTACATCTTTGCTGAGTTTGTATGTAGTAACTTCATTTATGATTTTAGAGTACTCACCTGAACTCGACCCAAAGTGTGATTCAGCGTTTCAATGAAATTCTGCAGTTCCTCATTTTTGTTTGCTAATGTGGCAATTATCCTCTGTAAGGCATCCTGCAGAAAACAAGCAAACAAATAAAAATTCACACCGCTGCTCATTTAGCTTTTTTTCTGCTGTATTTGTCAACCGTTTCATTGTCTTCAACAATTCCTTAAGATATTTTTACCTACATTACTTAGCCTTTTATTCATTTTTCATGTGATACTAAAATTGGCATTAAGAATTGTGAGATTGCTCTGGTATCTAAACACCAGAATGATACAGCGGCAGCCATATTGTTCATGCGCTGATGTATCTGGCAAGCTGTCAACAGTGCCAATTGTTTTACTAAACTGCCTACTTAAAACCTTGATAGCCCATTTATCTTTTGCGTGAAAAGTGATGCTGTCTTGTGTCACATCGTTCCACGTGCATGACAGACAAGTCTTGATGAGGTCTCTCATTGTCTGGACAACGCCATGAAATGTGGCCAGCTTTTTAACATGCATTGCACTTCTTCAATCTCTCACTCTCGTTTCTAATTCCAGCTCCTCTAGCTTGCACTGGTCCTGCTGAGATTTTGCATCTGACCTTTCATGCAGTTCTTCCTGTCTTGTGTCACCTTAACTTTGTTTAGTACAAATTCAGATTCAGATGTACATGAGATGTACAAACTGTTTTTTTATTTTCATTATATTTTAAGATGTAACTGTCTCAGTATTAGAATTGCAGTACAGACACATACAAGACTTGAATGAATGCCAAAGAGAACCAGGCTTTTATAGAGTGAATACATCACTTATATTCCCAGAAATAGACTCTCAACAAGATGATTTGTGGAAATGTGCGATATCACATTATGCAAAAAGTTATCTATTAAATCTATTTTAATATATTTAGATATTTTATAAAGGTGTTTTATTCAAAACATTACTTATATGCAGCCTTGGTTATTGCTGTGCTAATATAAAGCAGAAAGCATTTGACCCAATTTAATATATAGTCATCTCTGTCCTCTTAAGGCTTTCTCAGTGTGTCCCATATTGCAACTCATGCGGAAACTTATCAGACGCTCTGAGGAATAACATTGGTCTTTATTTGCTTTGCACTATCACCATCATCTTTAAAAGCTTATACCACCAAGGATAGATAAATAACCTCTTACAAACCTTATCAATTTTGATACCAGGTCAATTAACTGCTACAAGAGATGGGAGTTAGTCATTTGAAGTGTGTGGCACAGATGTATGACATTTTCTGATGTGTTGGCAAGCCTTTATTCATATTTGCTCTCCAGTGAATCATCACAAGTTTGCAGTGTTTGCAATTTTGTTCACTGTTTTCAACTCTGCTAGGCAGTGTTGGGGAGTAACAGAATAAATGTACCGGCGTTACGTATTCAGAATACAAATTATGAGCAACTGTATTCCGTTACAGTTACAATTTAAATAGTTGGTATTTAGAATAGTTACATTGTTGAAATCAATGGATTACATGAGGATACTTCTCTGTTTCACAATCTCTAAATAACGTTTATATATATATATATATATTTCCCAGAAGCCCCAATATAAAAACGAAAAAAAAACGAAAAAATGTGCGGTTTCTCAGATACATGGAGTCGGAAGAGGAGCAGTGGGAGCTCAGCTACAGGTAGAGATGGAGCCTAAACAACAGAGTCAGGGCAAGAATGCGTTTATATCTTGGAAATTTAAACAGCATTTCACACTAAAAAAAGAGTGAGAATGAAATATATCTGTGCAATGCAACCTCTGCTTACCAGCAACCAACCTCCTTTCAGCGTCCAAAGACTCCACTTCCAATCTGAAGAAGCATCTTAAAGTGAGTAATGTTTTTTCTTTAAATTAGCCAGGTTTAGTAGTCTGCTGTAGTTTTACTGGTCACCTTGCTATTTCATAGTTGTAACAGGTAGCTACCAGGTCTGTAACGATATGCAATGTGGTATGAAACCGAAATCACGATAACACTCATCAACGAACTGCGTGCCCATTAGAGATTTGCGCAAAACTTTTGCAATTTTTTTTTTCTAAACGTTGATTTTGAAATGACGATGTTTCCATTAACCGATGTTATGCGACTAACTTAATTTTTTTCCTCTCGCGATAAGTAAAATCATTCCAAAAACCATGGCAATGGACGTTGGTAGGCTTATGTGCTATATCCCAGCCACTGCACTGGCCGTTATTATTAATTGATGGAAATGTATGCGTGTTGTCCAAGCATTAATAGTAAGGAACAACCCTTATTTTACTTGTGAGTGGCACATATGAGGTGTTTCAGCACTAAAAGACTGCTTTAAAACTTTCACAGAGACCTCAAACAGAAAGCACAAAGACTTTCTGTAAAGTGAATTTCGTTTTGTATTAATTTTTTCTTAATTTTAATCAATGTTTTATCAAAAAATATCTTGGATTTAATAAATAAGTAAATATAGCATACTCATACCACTTGGCTAGCAACATGGGTTCAGGATAGTGCTAAAACAATTTCAGTGTTATTAATTTGTGCTCTTTGTGTCTTTCTTTATTTTAGAGGAAGCATTCCAGTGTCTTGCATAGAGCAGAAATGGCATCAGATGATGGTGGTGAAGGAAGTGCCATGCCCACCCCACCTCCTCTCAAACAAGCAACACTCAGCAGCACCTCAGCAATCACCCAAAGTAAAGTAAACTCCTTGGTTCTTGAGTTCATAATTGCAGATGTGCAGCCCTTTTCTTTACTGGAGAATGCCTCATTCCGTGAGATGATTGCAGGAATTAGTGGGGGTAGGACACCCATGTGCAGAAAAACATTGATGCAGCGCATTGATCTCAAAATATGAAGGAGGCAATTACTGAAACTCTTCAGGATGTTCCAACTGTGTGCACAACAGCAGATATATGGAAGGCTCATCATAGGAGTTTCATGGGAATCACGTGTCATTGGATTGAGCCAGAGACATTAGATCGAAAGTCTGCTGCGTTGGCATGTGAAAGGATAAGGGGCCGCTACACCTATGATGTCATTGCTGCCAAAGATAGTGAGATTCATGCAGAATTCCAGATCCAAGGCAAAGTCAGTGCCACAGTCACTGACAATGGTAGCAATTTTGTTAAGGCATTCAATGAATATGGAGGCTGTGAAATGGATGATGAGATGGATAGCACAGATGATGTGCAGTTTGCTGATGTCTCTGCAGTTCTTCAGGAAGAGCAAGAGGAAGAGGAGCTAAACTTTTTTTTTCCACCTCACCATCGATGTGCCGCGTATACCTTGAATCTTATTGCCACAACTGATCTTGACAAAGCCGCCTCACAGGGTGTTTCTCGAAAATTATACAGAAGTGCAATGTCTAAATGTGCTGCAATCTGGAATAAGGCTCATCGCTCATCAGGTGCTGCTGATGCAATTGAGGAAATTGCCCAAATTACATGTTTGGTACCTTCAGTGACTAGGTGGAGCTCTGAGTATCATGCAATCGAGAAGTTGATGAGTCCCACTGAGAGTCAGCTCAATGGAATCTGTGACCAGCTGAAATTGGCCAAACTGCATCCTCAAGAGACAATGTTTCTAAAAGAGTACACACCCATACTGAAACCTCTTGCCTACTCAATCAACCTGCTCCAGGGAGAAAAGAACTGTTACTTTGGATACATAGTTCCCACCATTCTCAGCCTAAAAACCAAGTTAGCTGAACAGTTGACCCAAGTGCAGTTCTCAGTCCACATCCTCTCTGCTGTTATAAAAGCCATTGACACTCGATTTGGGCAGGTGTTGGCCTCCCATGAGGCAAGGATGGTGGCTTCCACCATCCCAAAGTTTCGACTATGGTGGCTTGCTAATGAAGAGAGGGGAGCCATGAAAACAGCAATGGTCCAAGAGTCTCGTCTTCTTCATAAAGAGCCTTCTGAGGATGTCGGCACCACTGGAAATGCCGCAGTTGGAGGTGATCCAGAAGATGATGAAAACTTCTTCACCTTTGAGACAACACAGATGACAAGTTCATAAGCGGAGGAAGAGGTGCAGAGGTATCTCCAGGATCCAGACAAGTCATTGGCTTCACTGAAGATGTATCCAATGATCAGAGACCTCTTCTTAAAGTACAATACTACTCTGGCATCAAGTGCTCCTGTCGAGTGGCTTTTTAGCCAGGGAGGACTTATTTTCACTCCACATCGTAACAAAATGACAGATAAGCACTTTGAGCAGGCTCTCCTGCTGCGATACAACCGACTTTACTGGAGTGTTGACATGTAGAGTAGGTGGCTCAAAACATATTGGTCTTTAGGTTCACAGGCTTTTTTAAAGCTTGTAAATTGGCAATCTCATTATTGTAAAACCAATTGTCTTTTTTTCACCTGACATTCATATAAAATCAACACCTTACAATGCCTACTGCAAATGTTAGAAAAAAAGTTTTTCTCCCTATGTTATGTTCAACTTTGACATTTTGGATAGGCTGATTTGCTGCCAGCTTTTGTTGTTACATTACCAAGAATGTTTTTCAATATAACATTGTTTCATGATGGTAAAATTATATTTAGTGGCATAGCTTAAAAAAATAATATTATTTTGCCATCACATTCAGTCAGAGATGGTTTTATTTTGATGGACAGTTATTAGTGTGTCTATCTTGATGAAAGAACATTAATGTGAATATAGTCAGCTGTAACAATCTGGACATTTTTTTTATGGAAGATTTACAGAAACAGAATATTAGTATTTTCACACTTAAAATAAAGTAAATAAAGAAACTGAAAAAGGAAATTTGTAAATTCTTCTTTTTTTTTTAACCAAGCAAAACATCTTTTGCATAAACACCCTCATAGTCTTTGTTTCTCTACAGCAAATTTAAAAATGTTGCACTTTTCAGATTGAGTAACGTAACTGAATATGTTGCAAATTACATTATTCTGTAAAGGAATACATTTTGAAAGTAACCCTCCCAACACTGCTGCTAGGTAATACAGTGATAGAGAGAGTGATACTTCTTTGGCTGATGCTTGCTCAAGCCACTATGGAGTATGTGCACATAAGCAGTAAGTGGCTAGCTGCAGTTCATTTAATGCCCACTGGTGTCATTAATAACAAAGTTTCCTGGATTCTCCATATGCTCTCTTTAAGGAGAAGCACATGCTACCTGTGCAGGTTTCTATGTCATGGCCATATGCAAAGCTAATCAAATTTTAATGAAAGGGCAAACCTCTGGTCAAAGGAGGAAAATAATCAAAAGGAGAAGCTTGTGATCTAGTCACTTTGTGGATCAGGTTGTGATTAAGAGCAGTTTCAAGGCAATTTCTGTTATCTCCTAGGGTTGCTGTTTGTATTTACTGTATTTAAGTGTTTTCTCTTTCTTGCATAAATGCAAATAAATAAATAAAAAATCATGACAACTCTCAAAATAGCTTTATCATGTTAATGGATATGGATAATGGATAAGCAAATATTTGGTCTTAGCAAACTAGATTTGATATCCACGCTTCTGCAGAGCAAATATGGACTTGTTACTGTTAATACATTCACAGCCAAGCTTTGGCCATACATATATCCTGTATCAGATCGAGACAGGTGGAGCTGGGGGAGGTGGAGGGTTTCACAGTAACCTGTTGTAGGACCATTTACAGTGGTTGAGCAAGCAAGCTCCTTGGCTACAGAATCAGCAGAGGCCAGTCAGCTTATGGTGTGATTGTTTTCACAATCCAAAGTATCATGACTGAACTAGACATTTCTAATCAAAGTAGAATCTAGTAGGGTTTAACTTTATTTTACACTTACAAAAGAGAATAACTTATACTTAATATGAATTTTGGTTATCTTTAGTATTACGTTCCAGGTTCGTATAGTAACAAATAGGAATGTACTGAGTAGGGCAGGGCTGTGATGGTGAGGAATTTTTCCCAGCAGTTAATCGACGTGTGACAACACCGTTATACCAGTATCACCATGGAGGTTCCCTCTCTTTTCCTCGCTTTGCTTTTAAATAGCGTGTAAAAGCGGCGTGCACATTTTATTTTCACTTTCAAATAACTGCAATTCGTCGTAAAGCAACTGTTTGTTTTAAGTTTCTTTTGAATTTTCTATTTTATACAGAAGCAATTTTCAAATTAGTGGCAGTTCTGTGTCAATTGCTTGAATGCAACAACAAAACTCAATGTCAAACTCACTTTAGCCTATATATATAAAACATTTAACTTTTATTTGCAAAACAAATAAAAACTCACCGTGCTAGGACAGGCTATGCCTAATATAAAATAACAAGTAACTTACATAAAGTTTAAATAGGTATACAAAACTGAAAATAGGCTAAGTAAACATGTATAATATATAACCAGATAAATAAGAAATGTAGAACGTTTATTAGCAAAATGAGTAAGAAAGCTTGGAGGCATGGCATACACCTTTATGTTAAATAAAATAAATAAATGACACAAAGTAAAAAAAAAAAAAAAACATCAAACAACGTAGAACCAATTAAATAAGAAACGAATATGGACCAGTATCTGTAAATGTTAAGCCGCAAAAGTTGGCTGAAATATGAAATATGAATCCTGCATGTTCTACGTGTCTCTGTGTGAATGAATGAATGGTTTGTTTACTACATAGACTGAAGCGCGTGACGCTTGCAGTAATTTCAGCATCTGTCGTCTCTATGAGGACATTAATACATCAACAACATCACCAGAACTGTTCTGAGTCACTTCACAAGCATTTTACCGTTTCATTTGAGTAAAACCAGTGTCAATTTAAAGGTATTCATGGTGACCCGTCAAAATAAAAGTAAATTTTTACATAAAGGCATTGTGCTAGAAATATTACTATTATTTAGTAGAATGTATGTGATACTGCTACTTCTGTTGAAAAAATTAATAAAACTTTATTTTTTTAAGAAATAAATCACACAATATTTCCTCCATGTTTTAATTTTAAAGGGATACTCCACCGTGTTTTCATATTAAACTATGTTTTTCCCTTAACTAAGATGAGTTGATACATACCTCTCTCGTCTCAGTGCGTGCACTCAATCGCTTTGTTGCGCGGTGACACTTTGAAAGCACTTAGTCTTGGCACAGTAATATCTTCACTAGAGGGAGCGGGGACCGGTGAGAGGATTTTTCACGAGTGAAGATATTACTGCGCCAAGACGAAGTGCTTACAAGCACTTGCCATGGTATTCCGCCACACAATATAGTTATCCATTTTACACGCTTAGAAAAGCGCAACGTTTTGTTTTGTGTTACCGTCCTAGGTCGAGTTACACTACGCGAGTAACTGTATTTAAATAGGGAAGACGTGGAGGTGTTTGGTAGCTTCTCTGCTTGGCCCGTATTGAATGAATGGGCTAAGCTAAGTGCTTTCAAAGTGTCACCGCGCAACAAAGCGATTGAGTGCATGCATTGAGACGAGAGAGGTATGTATCAACTCGTCTTAGTTAAGGGAAAAACACAGTTTAATATGAAAACACGGTGGAGTATCCCTTTAATAGCAAATCCCTTTTATTTACCAAGAAATAAAATGTTTACATTTCATTGATTAAAAGAGAAATTAAATTTGGGTGAAACTTGTTAACTGTTTATCAAAATTATATTACTTGTAGAAAAACTTTAAACACAATTGTAAATAAGTATAAAGAATGGTATTGGTTTTATTTTTAGTGATTTTATTTTTAATGCTAATAATAGTGCGGTGCCTTAATGCTAGTATTTCCTGTCACTGTTTAAGGTCAGAGATGAAGACTGCTATCTAGCGGTCGGAAGACGAACTCAAAACGAAACAACTACCATGTAGTTTTAATATCGATATTTCATTTTTGAGAATCGATACAGTATCTGCAAACAAAATATAGCAATACGCATGTGTATCGATATTTTCTAACACCCCAACTAAAAATGTTGCTTTGTTGGTCGTAAATGTAGCCTAGTTAATCCCTGATAAATACTGAGCACGCAAACTTTGTCAAGTGAAACGGAGTTATCACTAAAATAAGGAATCATATAAAATACAAACACTTGAATGTCATGACCAGTTGAATGAAGAAAATATAAGAATTACATATCAGTAGTCCCATATTCATATGTGGCCACGCAGTAAGTTTACAGTGTCTACCATTGCATTTTAACGTTTACGTCTCCATCCATCTATCTATCTTTCTATCTCTGTGCATTCACTACTTAGGCTATGGTCTTTTCAGAGATAGAGGTTGAAGGGCATCTGCTTCACATCATCAGTAAGGGCTAAAACCCCTAAAGCCAGGCTCAGACTACAAAATATATACAAAATACACTACAAAATATTATAAAGATTACCATGAGGGAGTGCTTCACATAGGGCTGGGTATTGTTCAAAATCTTTCGATCCGGTGCCAATTTTCGATACCTCAGTTTCTATACCGGTTCCTAACGATACTTTTTTCGATACCATATGTTTTGAAATCCATTTCAACATCAGCACAAATACATTAAACACAAAACTTTTATTTTTCACCTTAATTAAAACAAATTCTGGTAACACTTCACACTCAGGATAACATTATTAATACAACTGGTTGTGCTTTTTGGATAGGGGCAGCCCACCACATCATAACGCAAACGCCCATGTTTTTATGTCATTTTTTAATTTTATATTTAAGTTAACAGTTTGTGGATTTTAACCAATAGGGCAACTGATCCTCCGTTGAAAAAAAAAGAACAGCTGTTCATCTAGCGACTCCAAGTGAGCGATACATGCTCATCAAGACACAAACATTCTTCTAGAACTCACTCTTTGCATTCAGTTAGCAGATCCATGCAAATCATGCATGAAATAGACTCAAACAATAGCCTTATGTGCTTTACAGATGAACTTGAAGTCTTTATTCATTCGAGATGTTCAATAATAGCTCATCTTTGACTCGGTAATAAAAGTTCATGATCAGATTAGTGAACCCATGATTCTTTTGAGTCAATGTTTTAAAATAATCATTTATTTTGTTTAACGAAACCAGTGTTTCACAAATAGATCTGAGGTGCAGGGCTCTCAAAATCGTTAGCCCCACGTCCTGGGGCTATTGTGTTTTCCAGTCCGATGGGCTATCGTGAATAGTGAAGTAAAACTCCTAACTTCACTTGCTTCGCGTTGTTCACTCGCTTGAAGGGGTGAAACGGATCATAGCCGATCGTTTGCATTTGTTTCTAAATATTGCTGATTCAAGCATTTTAAACAATTCACACGCGTTCGGAGCTTGCGCTCACTCATTCAAAGCACGTGCTGTGAGCAGCATTTCAGACAATGCGCGTACAGAGAATTAATTCATCTTTCGAGTATCGAAATTCGCTGTACCGGATAAATCTGTCTCTCTGTTTTTTAGACGACGTGAAAGGGGGCGTTTCAAGATACGCAATAGAGTAGACCAAACTAAACAGGGAGGGAGGGCAAAACACTCATCCAAACAAATGCATCATTAACACCGGCTTTGGTTGCAATACTATTATTGCATATGTTGCACATTGCTGACTCGGCATGACTTTAATAAAGTGTAGCCGGAAACGTTTTGAGAAAAAACAACTACAGTTGTGTTGTGTGACTGCGAGTTTTTTCAGAAATCCTCCCCGTCCCGTCACGTCACGTGGTGTTGGACAGCCAATCACGGCGAACTTGGGTCCTTACATGTACGTATGCTACAAGCTCACACAGACACAGCCACTTGACAAAAAAAATAAAATAAAGAAAAACGGCCGCTTGGCTTTTGGAACCGAAATTTGGCACCGAAAGATAAATAATTTTTCGATACTCATAGTATCGAAGTTTTTCGTTCGATACCATAAAGGCATTGAAGTTCGGTACCCAGCCCTAGCTTCACATGATCTCACGCAACAGATCGTGATTGATGTTTCAACAACTAATGTTTGCATATGTTACATACTTTCTACGCTCACCAGGTACATTCAGATCTGAGTCGATTTCACCCATGCTTCTCTTTGTCCTCATGGTTGTGGTATGTTTTCGTCAGATTATAAAGACTGTTGTGTTATTGCAAAACTTCCACAAGCAGTTTCCTCTGAGACCATCAGGACAACATCATCAACATAGCAACATCCAGTATCTTAAGGCTAATATCATCCACCCCAAACACCTTGTTACTTGGGAACTTTTTAACTACCTTCACCACTTCAGCCAGGAAAATGGGCAATGATTGGCAATGACTGTCCTGAGTCCTCCACCCCTGCCTTACTGAGGGTGTATCCTCAGGGTTCAGAAGTTTCTCAGAGTGCTCCTTCCAATTCCAGTCCGTATCACCAGGAGAAGTCAGCAGGTCCCTATCCTGACTAACTAAAGCCGGGATACAGGCCACACTTCACCCACCTAAAGCCCATGGTATACTTCAGATTTTAGGCAAAATTGTAGCATACACATCAAGCCAAATACACAGCTTTGCGAAATATACTCCGTTTGAAAGTGTGCACAAACCCAAGTTTCTAGTGTCCAGTGTTTGGTACATTGGTACTTTTAGAGCCGTTGTTGTTTCACCCTACAAACACTGGATTATTAATACTACATCCACAGGTTTCTGTACAGAATTTTTAGTGCTTTTGCATGGAGGCTGGTTAAAGAAACCCTATATGCATGTATAACTAAGGGGAGTAAATGCTTATCAGATGAGATACTGTGAGAGATTGTACTATTCTGGTAAGACAGTCCCTAATTCCCACAAACCCACACCACACTCAATAGTCCTGGAGGGTCCTGGAGAGAATGCTAGTTAAGGATAAATGTTTCTGGTCCCAATCCAGAGATCCACTCTATATAGTCAAATATACAATATTTGCATTTTCCCAGCTTGCATTTCCTGCCTTTATTGTTCAACCTTTATCCCAGACCTCAACTTTCAATCTTCAAGTATGAAAATCCATCATAAAAATATTTGGTCAGCTACTGGTTGGCTCTTATACAGGTGCTGGTCATATAATTAGAATATCATCAAAATGTTGATTTCACAAATTCCATTCAAAAAGTAAAACTTGTATATTATATCCATTCATTACACACAGACTGATATATTTCAAATGTTTATTTCTTTTTATTTATCTTTCTTTGATTTTAACTGACAACTAAGGAAAATCCCAAATTCAGTATCTCAGAAATTTAGAATATTGTGAAAAAGTTCAATATTGAAGACACCTGGTGTCACACTCTAATCAGGTAATTAACTCAAAACACCTGCAAAGCCTTTAAATGGTCTCTCAGTCTAGTTCTGTAGGCTGCACAATCATGGGGAAGACTGCTGACTTGACAGTTGTCCAAAAGACGACCATTGACACCTTGCACAAGGAGGGCAAGACACAAAAGATCATTGCAAAAGAGGCTGGCTGTTCACAGAGCTCTGTGTCCAAGTACATTAATAGAGAGACGAAGGGAAGGAAAAGATGTGGTAGAAAAACGTTTAAAAGCAATAGGGATAACTGCACCCTGGAGAGGATTGGGAAACAAAAACGTGGGGGAGATTCACAAAGAGTGGACTGCAGCTGGAGTCAGTGCTTCAAGAACCACTACACACAGACGTATGCAAGACATGGGTTTCAGCTGTCAGTCCTTGTGTCAAGCCACTCGTGAATAACAGACAGTGTCAGAAGTGTCTCGCTTCAAAAAGTACTGGACTGCTGCTGAGTGGTCCACAGTTATGTTCTCTGATTAAAGTAAATTGAGCATTTCCTTTGGAAATCAGGGTCCCAGAGTCTGGAGGAAGAGAGGAGAGGCACACAATCCACGTTGCTTGAGGTCCAGTGTAAAGTTTCCACAGTCAGTGATGGTTTGGGGTCCATGTCATCTGCTGGTGTTGGCCCACTGTGTTTTCTGAAGTCCAAGGTCAACACAGCCGTATATCAGGAAGTTTTAGAGCACTTCATGCTTCCTGCTGCTGACCAACTTTATGGAGATGCAGATTTCATTTTACAACAGGACTTGGCATCTGCACACAGTGCCAAAGCTACCAGTACCTGGTGTAAGGACCATGGTCTCCCTGTTCTTAATTGGCCAGCAAACTTGCCTGACCTTAACCCCATAGAAAATCTATGTGGTATTGTGAAGAGGAAGATGTGATATGCCAGACCCAAGAATGCAGAAGAGCTGAAGGCCACTATCAGAGACACCTGGTCTCTCATAACACCTGAGCAGTGCCACAGACTGAATCCACTCCAGGCCGCACCCCATTGCTGCAGGAATTCAGACAAAAGGAGCCCAACTAAGTATTGAGTCCTGTACATGCTCAAACTTTTCATTTTTATACTTTTCAGTTGGTCTTCTTTGTATTGGTCTTAAAGTAATATTCAAATTCAATGAGATACTGAATTTGGGATTATCCTTAGTTGTCAGTTATAATCATCAAAGTTAAAAGAAATAAACATTTGAAATATATCCGTCTGTGTGTGATGAATGAACATAATATAAAAGTTTCACTTTTAGAATGGAATTAATGAAATAAATCAACTTTTTGATGATATTTTAATCATATGACCTGCACCTGTAGCTATGGTTAGTAAATGTAACAAGGACACTGTTACATAAAGTGTTACTAACTACTCACTATTACATGCTTAAAGTTGCAATTAAACAAATATTTTCTTCCATATTGTGAGTGTAATGCTCATATAGAAAAAAAAAAGATGGTAAGTGAAGACTTGTAGTTATCGGCTGTTTACTGGATGTTGAAATGTAGGTGTGGCACTCAAAAATGCATGCAAACATTTTATGCAAACTAAATGATTGGAGAAGTCCTCCTTATGTCACCAGAGAGAACTAGATGTAATTTGATAAAATGCAAAAAAAAATAAAAAATAATAAAATTGCATGTACGAATTGCTTACTATATGATTTATAACATGCATTTAAAACATAAACACAGTGAATAAAGGAGCAGACTTAAAATAAACACAAACTTTTTTTAATTCACACATCATTTCCACCACACCAAATAATTATGCTTCTAATATTTTTTTCTTAAGTTAGTGACAGTGTACTTGTTTACCAAGGAGGTAACAGCATCAGTGAAGCACATGCTTGAGATGAAATATTAGGCAATGAGACATGTGATGTGTGAAGAACAACAAAGAAATAACCAAGTAAATATGTTGTTCCGATTCCGATACTAGTATCGGAAATATCTCCGATACCACAACAAATTCTGGCATCGGCATCGGCGAGTACATGAACCCATATACCGATCCGATACCATTTTCTTAAAAAAGACCTAGTTATGACCGCAAGCTTTGCCTAACCGCTGCACGGTTCTTCTTCGCTGCTCAAAATGCATTGAAAACACAGGAAGTTGTGCTGTGTTGCCACAAGCAACCCCTGTTTAGAGCAGCGAAGAAGAAATGAAAACGCGTTAGCAGCCCTTATCTATATATGACTGGATCACTCATCACATTCTAAACTGCCAAAACACAGTGAAGCCGCTACTATATTATAGATCAGTGGTTAGCAGTATGTCTCTGTAGTACCGGTAGTTACAGACTCTCGAGTATATTCAGTACCGGCAGCTGCGTTCAGTCGCTTCCGTGTAAGTCAAAGCGCAGGGCTCCAGACAGTAGCCGAATATATACTAGTGTCTGTGAATATTAAACTGCAAAATACTATTTAAATATTACTCCCGCAAAATCTACATCTCTGTGGGTGACTGGCACAGATGCGCGAGAGCTCGCTGTTTTGTAGTCTCTGCTGTGTGTCATGAGGACACGAACGCATAAACCGTCACTTCATGAGAATTTACCGTTTCATTTGAGAATACTGTCATATCATAAACACAGACACTCAAAGATCTTCATGGCAGCCCATTAAAATAAATGTTTGGTTTACATGAGTAAATTGACAATATATAAAGCTACTGTTGTAGCCTACAGTAATAATAATACGTCTCTATAATAATAATAATTATGCCTAGATGGTTGCTTGTTTTTTACTTGTTTTGTTGTAAAGAGATTATCTGATTAATAGATCTTTTTTGTTGCAGTTTTTTTATACAGTTATATTGTAAAACTTAAATACCTTTTTTAGTTTGCGGTGTTAGATTTTTGGCTGCATTTGAAGTTCTTTTTTGCATAAGAAAATAAATAATACTGTCAAATTCATGTTAGATAATAAAAATACTGTAATAAATACAGTAGTTCACCATGTATTTGTTCATGTTTTATTGAGGGATCTGTCTGAAGCACACCATAAAAAAATTCTAGCAATTTACACAGGGCTAGTAGTATATACAGCTGTATATACAGATACACACCCAGGTATCGGATCAGTACTCGGTATCGGCCGATACCCTGAGCCCAGGTATCGGAATCGGTATCGGGAAGAGAAAAAGGGTATCGGAACATCTCTAGTAAATATCATGTGATCAGGTCCTTTAAAGAAATATTGCCACTGACGTTGGTCTCAAACGATTGAAGATGTTTACCACTCAGAGCAGTAAAATGTCTAAAGATTCCCGTCTGTCTGTTTCATTCAGTCTGCAGGTCCACAACCCGAAGCTTAGTCAACACAGCCAACTGTAAAGAGAAACATGAGAAGCCATAGCTGACCTAGTTCAGACACATATATGACAGATTTGGTTCTAACTATCTGTAATTTGCTCTTTGCCCGACCACAGATCCACACCCTGGAGCGCAGAATTAGAAACCAGCAAACAATAAGGTCCACCTTTGTGAAACATTCACATGCTTACACTTATCATTGAGGAGTTTATGAGGCCAGTAATAAAGCTGATCCGCTCACGATTCCTCTGACAGCTACTCCAGATGAGATGAATTTTGAGTTCCAGGTGAACAGAGCGACCACCCGTTGAAAAAAGTCCAAAGTTACATTCTGCATCGCCTTTTAAATCAGACTCCTTCGAAGACCCACAACGGCATGACCCACTTCCTGACAACACAGTCGGATTGCACTCGGATTGTGTGCTAGTTTATTCCCCGCCTCAACCAGCCCAGGAAACACGCACAAATGTGTATTACCAATGATATCTACCATAATCAAATTATTCTTAGTCAATAGAGATACAAGACACCTTTGCAAACACCCAAGACAAAGATGACTCTGACAGCTTCCTCGTCAAAGTTTCATCACAGCTATCCTGATTTCGCTTCCTCTCTCTTTATCTACTTTTAGGAAATAAACTTGGGAG
This sequence comes from Carassius auratus, assembly GCF_003368295.1. NCBI lineage: Eukaryota > Metazoa > Chordata > Actinopteri > Cypriniformes > Cyprinidae > Carassius > Carassius auratus. The sequence goes on from NC_039247.1 coordinate 29,729,619, forward strand.
CGCAGGTGCTGTGCAATCCCAAAAACCTGTGACATATGATAGTATGAGTCTTATGAAACCTGTAGCTTCTGTAATGCTGGTTAAATGTTAATATATCGTCATTTAACCTGATGTTCACAAATCTACTCTTTCATTATATTACATGTATCGTTTATCAACATAATAACACATTTTTCAGAACTAGTCACAACTTTAAGCTACTGTCATTTATATATAGCACAGAATACATTGGTCTTATGTAACAAGGGCTCAGTCCAATGCAATGTCACACTGGACATCAAGGCAACACTTTACGAACCTGCAGCACAAACACATGGTCTAATATTAACCCTACTCATGAATACAGCTACAGCTACAGGTCAAACACTATTTATAAAACGCCAGTGTCAATGCATAAAGGCCACGAGAGCAGATGATATTTACAGTGAACACTTTACGTTGCATTAGAATGAATGAAAAGGAGTGTCTATTCACAGAGCCTGCGATTATTAACGGTGCTGCTGCGCACATGAGCGACGGACGCAGCGACATCTCAGATATTAGATTCAAAACACTTTCATTGTGTGCCACTTACTTTCTGAGAGTCCATCACTAGGATCGCAGACGAACCGAGTTCAGTTCATGCACAGTTGAGCACGTCGAGAGCACAGAAGGCGCTCGCTCGATGATTCCCACTGAACAAGAGGATACTGAGCATGCGCAGTGAGCGTCTCTCACGGAGGACTACGACATTACGACAGCAAAGTGTGTGACACACCAGGGACCGATTCTCCTCTGGCTACACAGATAAAACATCATGCCAATAATTAAGTGGCTATGTTAGCTTACAATACTGACTGAACTGTGTATAGGGTCAATTACAGAAGACTGAAGGGATGCAGATGATGAACCTTGATATGTCCCTCACTGATGGCTTGGCACAGTCAGAGGTGGACAGAGAAACTAATGAGTCATACTCGAGGATATCTTCCCAGAAAATGACTTTGGTAGAAGTTGAAGTTGCCGTTTTATATATTACTTGAGTAAAAGTCTTATGTGATATTTATTGTACTTAAGTACAAAAAGTATTTTTAAAATCTTAAAAGTACTTAAGTATTGAAAGTAAAAGTACAAGTAAATTTAGAATGGAAAAAGAAGCATGTGTGTGTGTGTGTGTGTGTGTGTGTGTGTTCAGAAGCAAGCTTGTGTTCAGTTTTAACTATTTCTTCCATTTTGTACTATTGGATAGGAATAAGAAGCACTTGATCCGGTACTTGGTGTATTTCATTTCAACAAAATAATTTCTGGAATGTGCATCTGAAATAGCATTTAGATGTATCTCAGAGGTCCCGTGCATTTAAACTGCAGATACACTGTATAAATAGACCTAATGTTTGGTTTTGTGTGTGTGTGTGTGTGTGTGTGTGTGTGTGTGTGTGTGTTTTTAACATAAAACGTTGAATACTGATATTTGAAATAATTTAAAACATTAAGAAGAAAAAAAAGTCGAAATGGGAAATTACAACCGCCACTACGTGACAGTGAATGTTATTGATTGAGTCATTGAGATTCAACCGATTCATTCAAATGACTGATTCATTCAGAAACAAAGCACTTGACTGTGTTAATGAGTGAATCACTGAATCATTTATTCAGCCGATTCGTTCAAATAGCTGATCCATTTAATAAAGTAAACGCCATCCATTGCTCAGAGTGCAGTGCTGCGATCTGTTTAGAACTTTTTTTTTTTGCCAAAATTGAGCAAAAACAAGCAATATTAAGTAATTTATTGCTTTACTAAACTTGTAAAAAATGATTACTTAATATGTTCATGCGTCTGCAGAAAAACGGTAATATTTGTTAGATATAGATTGAGTTAACTAGGCCTACATGAAATCAAATAAATATAAACAGCATACAGAAGCATTTTTGCCTTTTGCAATTTAGAATGCTGAGTTTTAATGGACTAATAAATCAATGTGTGTGCACTCTGTGTGTGATTTTGCAATATAGCCAACTTTATAAAATCAGATTGCACATCATTACATTTACAACAACTCTTACTGTATTAACGCAGATGATGCTGAATGTATCGCACACCCCTGACTCTTGTTTGCACACGAGCAAAGATGTTTTTAGAAATCTAACTTGCAAATACTAGACCACTGATTCATCAAACCTTCATCAAAGTATTTTTGCTTTGTTACATAACACCACTGGGCACAGGTCATGATTTCGAAGACATTTACAGCAAGATCAAAGCATAAAGGATGAATTAGTCATCTAACCTTAAATTGAGAGAATGTGTCTGTGTCCCAAACATTGCTAAAACGACTAATCAGTAGTTCTGGAGACAAATAGCAAATGGATAAACAGTTCATCCTTTGGTGGATTTTTATATATTATTATAAACAGGCTGGAATTGTGCAATCATTGTGAATGTGATGGATTCAAGTGCAATGGATGGTCACATAACTAGACCCTAATGCATCATTTTTATGTAAAATTGGGCAGATATGGTTGCATGAAGCAGGACATCCACCTAGTAGCTACTGAACTACAATGTTCATCCATGTACAATGCTTTTTCTAACAACCACAGCAATCCAACAACAATAATGAATAAACTATGCAATAGCACATGTAAAAAAAAAAAAAGACAGCTAAGGATATTCTTACCAACAAATAATGTGATTGAATCAGATGAGAGCTGTCAGCTGACACCAGAGGAAATGAACATCTACTGCCACACAGTGGACTTACACACGTGTGACACATCAAGAACTTTCTGAAATACTCTCTGAAATAATCTGAAAAATGTGGTCAATTCAGTTATTATCATATGTTAACATCTGTAATGTGGAACAGCTTATTCAGGACAGTACTAAATAAAACGAATGCAGCTTTTTTTTTTTATTATTCTGTTAATTCAGTTTTACATTCTATTTTATCCTTTTCAGAAATATGAATAAAAGCAATATCATGTGTTTTTTATTCTTCAACCAGAGCTGGGTTGATTACTTACAAATTGTAGTCTGTTGCTGATTCCAAATTACATAACAAAAAATATAGTCAGTAATGTAATCCATTACATTACATTACACATATAATCAGACTGTTATTTTATTATTTTAGAACTAACTCGTTTATCACACAGATTTAAATAGGATTATCTTGTACCATGTCGATAGAAAAATGCAAAGAGTAAGAAAATATACTATTCCATGACAACATGAATTGCATAAAACAATCACTTTATCAAGGTTTCCCAAACTGGGGTTCATGAAGTTTTTTTTTTTTTTTTTTTTTCTGTGAGTTTAATGAAGAGTTAATAATTAATTAATTAATTAATCAATTAAATTAAAATTACAAATAACATAAATCAAAATAAAATCATTTCTAAAAAATGTAAGTAATTTATTGGCTTACCTGCATGTCATGTGACCATTAACTATTAATCATAAAATATATATTTATATTAAAATCTCAGGGGTACTTTAAATAAATATATTATGGCTGAGAAAAAAAAAAGTTTGTGAATCCCTGCATTATATTTGAATAAGACATAACGTGAATTTGTGCATTTTAATGTGTTTGAAAGACAAAAGCCTTTTAAAGAAAAGCAATACATGGTTAAATAATAAACTGAGTGATAATTCTCGGTCTCGTGTGGTGAAAGGTGACACTTTTGACCATGATCTGTTCACGCAGCTGCTCAGCCATTGGCTGCTTCACACGTCAATCAAACGCTCAAAGTTGCAGTAAAGTAGAGGATCCAGTTTGGAGGAGGAAGTTGTCGGGTAATTTGTGAATGCATTGGGACAGTGATCTTGGACAGATTCATCTTTTCGGTTTGTTATTTTGACAGTGAGTTCGTCTTGGTGCAGAATGGAGGGTCGACACGACAGTTCACCCATGCAGGCTTTCGAGAAGGACGTTTTGGAAATGACTTGTGAAGATGTTTATGACATTTCTTACGTGATCGGCAGAGATTTATTAAAAGTCAACACAGGGAGCCGGGAGTTCTCGGATTTACAGTTCAAAATCGTCCGCGTGCTGGAGATGTTTGAGACCATGGTGAACAAATACAACCTGTCCCTGGAGGAGCTGAGGATGGAGCTGGAGAACATGAAGCGACAAGCGGAGAGAGTTGTAGCAGAGGGTTCGAGCGGTAACACGGTGAGTGCCGGGGTCATGTGGAGTTCACCGTCTATACGTCACACTCGGTTCCATTCATTCCATTCAAAGGAATATTTCCGGTTAAACTCAGTCGACAGCATTTATAATGATGATTATCACCAAAAAAAAATATTTTTACTCATCCTTCCTTTAATTTAAAATAGGAGGTTATAACGAGGCACAGACTTAAACTTAAAACAGTAGTTCACCCAAAAATGAAAATTGACTCCTTTGGTCATCCAAGATCAGGATGAGTTTGTTTCTTCATCAGATTTGTAGAAATGTAGCATTGCTTCAGTGTCCCATCAATGGATGCTCTGCAGTGAATGGGTGCCGTCAGAATGAGAGTCCAAACAGATGACAAAAATATGGAGCCAGAAGAGTCTCAATAAAGATAAATGCACACACTACAGTCACATATGCACACATAGGATTCATACATGCACACACATAATTCATAAATACACACACAGGATACACAAATGCACACAAAATTCACAAATGCACACACAAAATTTAAAAAGCACAGAAGATTCACAAATGCATACAAAATTCAGAAATGCACACAAAATTCAGAAATACACACACAATTTAGAAATGCAAACAACATTTACAAATGCACTCAAGATTCACAAATGCACAGAACAAGATTCAGAAATGTATTTCTGATGCACACACACATATATCTTGATTTACAAACTGCTTGCGGTCTGTGAACTTCACTGCATTTGTGTGTGAATTTTGAGACTCCCTTGACTTGGCTCGACACACAAATGCCTTTTTTTAAACAGGGAATGATCTGCAACCAATCAGATATCTCCCTTGTTTTAGCCAATCACAAGAATGCACCCCACGTGGGGGATTGTTTACTTATAAGCCAATCAGCGAACGACTCACTATCCTCACCCAGCGAGCGACTCACTTTCCTCACCCAGCGAGCGACTCACTTTCCTCAGCGAACGATTCACTTTCCTCACGAGTCACGCAGCGAACGACTCACTTTCCTCACCCAGCGAGCGACTCACTTTCCTCAGCGAGCGATTCACTTTCCTCAAGCAGCGAAGTTGAGCGAACGATTCACTTTCCTCACGCAGCGATCAACTCACTTTCCTAAGCGAACGATTCACTTTCCTCACGAGTCACGCAGCGAACGACTCACTTTCCTCACCCAGCGAGCGACTCACTTTCCTCAGCGAGCGATTCACTTTCCTCAAGCAGCGAAGTTGAGCGAACGATTCACTTTCCTCACGCGGCGATCAACTCACTTTCCTAAGCGAACGATTCACTTTCCTCACGAGTCACGCAGCGAACGACTCACTTTCCTCAGCGAGCGATTCACTTTCTTCAAGCAGCGAAGTTGAGCGAACGATTCACTTTCCTCACGCGGCGATCAACTCACTTTCCTAAGCGAACGATTCACTTTCCTCACGAGTCACGCAGCGAACGACTCACTTTCCTCACCCAGCGAGCGACTCACTTTCCTCAGCGAGCGATTCACTTTCCTCAAGCAGCGAAGTTGAGCGAACGATTCACTTTCCTCACGCGGCGATCAACTCACTTTCCTAAGCGAACGATTCACTTTCCTCACGAGTCACGCAGCGAACGACTCACTTTCCTCACCCAGCGAGCGACTCACTTTCCTCAGCGAGCGATTCACTTTCCTCAAGCAGCGAAGTTGAGCGAACGATTCACTTTCCTCACGCGGCGATCAACTCACTTTCCTAAGCGAACGACAGCCGGAGACCCACTTTTCTCAGCCAGAGAGTCACTTTCCTCTCGCAGCGGACCACTGACTCTCTCTTCATGTAGGGACTGAATATTATAATTAAAGTGACTTCTATATTGCATCCAAAAGAATATTTAGATATATTTAAATATTCAAAAAGGTTTAAACTTTTTTTTTTTTTTTTTTTACTTTCATTAAAATATTTCAATAAAATGAAATAATTGCCTATTGCAAATTTATGAATCCATGGTTAACTTTTTTTTCTGCAGTCACTGGGCTATATGTATTGAGACATTTTTAAATTTATATTTAGTAAAAAAATAATAAAAAATAAACCTGAATTGTAATGTAAACATCTGTATTTTCATACAATTTAATACAATTGCTGTGTGAACATGTTCATGTGATTGGCTTATAAGTAAACAATCCCCCACATGGGGTGCATTCTTGTGATTGGCTAAAAGAAGGGAGACATCTGATTGGTTGCTGATCATTCCCTGTTTAAAAAAAAGCATTTGCAGTGCTGTTTATAAGGATTTCTTGAAGTTCACAGACCGCAAGCAGTTTGTGAATCAAGATATATGTGTGTGTGCATCAGAAATACATTTCTGAATCTTGTTCTGTGCATTTGTGAATCTTGAGTGCATTTGTAAATGTTGTTTGCATTTCTGAATTGTGTGTGTATTTCAGATTTTTGTGTGCATTTCTGAATTTTGTATGCATTTGTGAATCTTCTGTGCTTTTTAAATTTTGTGTGTGCATTTGTGAATTTTGTGTGCATTTGTGCATCTTGTGTGTGTATTTATGAATCATGTGTGTGCATCTATGAATCCTGTGTGTGCATATGTGAATGTAGTGTGTGCATTTATCTTTATTGAGACTCTTCTGGCTCCATACAAAAACACCACAATAATCCACAGCACTCCAGTCCATCAGTTAACATCATTTTGGGGTGAACATCTCATTTAAAAGCACAAATTTGAAACTTGGAAACACAATAATTGGTATTTAATTCTGTATTACTTGAGCTGTAAAGCTGGTTTAAAAAAATCATTTTTTGCAGTCGTTTATGGTTTATTATTGTGCAGTCTGTGACTGTACTACTGAAACGGAGTATTTTAAAGTTTAAGTATGGGCCTTATTTATTTCTTACACACTAAACTCGTCACTATAACTCATATATTTGCTTTTTATATGTAAAGAAAAGAAGGGGTGAGTGGTAATCATTATGTCACAAATGCTGTCAATATATTCCTTTGCCAAACTATGCATATCGCATAAGAGATGCATCAGTTAAAGTAGACACGCAGATCAAAATTGACGTATTGATGTATTAATGCATGTGAATGGTCTCTGGATATTTGACTTATTTAAAAGCTTGACAGCAAAAGGTTTCTTGATATAAAGAGTCGCCGTCTATTTCCAGTTTGTGCACACACTTATATATACAAATTGTATTCTTTTATAGCAGACTGTTGGGCCAAATCAACTAGTGGTGGATTCAAAAGACCCAAACCGACCACGATTCACCATGCAGGAGTTAAAGGAGGTTCTGCAGGAGAGAAACAAACTCAAAGCCCAGCTGCTGGTGGCCCAAGAGGAGCTGCAGCTCTACAAGAGGTCAAACCGGCTTGCAGGGGGAACTTATGTCACCGCTGTGTTTCTGTGTTATTTCATTATACAGCACGCAGTGGGAAAATTGTGAATAACACCGAGGTCTACTCACTTTGTCAAACCTTTTAAAAGAGACACGAGAGAAGATATTTTGAAAATTGTGTCGGTGTCCAATGAGTCCAGTGATCTACAGAATATCGTTTTGTGTGTTCTGCAGAAGAAAACATGTTATGTATATGGCTAGGGTTTATTAGGTGAGCTATGCCTGTATTGCTACTGTCAACTAGCATGAACTAATTTACAGGGAAGTTATAAACAATACTTATAAACTATGCATTACACATTTTTGACTTGTGTGCTGGTTTGCCCTGATCTCAAGTAGGGATGCACGATATTGGATTTTGGCCGATATTCGATATGCCGATATTTTCTAAATAATTTTGGCCGATGCCGATACCGATATCGGTATATATATACAAATATATACTGATATATTTAAACTTTAATTTTACTGAAGAGAAATCCATGTATCTCTTCTGTACTGATTCTACCATCAATTTATTATTTTACAAGTGTAGACAGACATTCACATCTGAAAAACAGGTCAATTATTTCACTTGGAGAATATCGGTTTGGCTCATCGACAGAAATATTCATATCGGCCGATACCGATAATTGTCATTTTAAGCTTTTATCGGCCGATACCGATGTTGTGCCGATATTATCGTGCATCCCTAATCTCAAGCAAATAAGACAATATTGAGTGAAAAGACGTCATGCAGTGATGAAGTTGATATGCGTGGTCAGATTAGCGTCTGCTGTGTTTGCAGTGGGGTCCTGGGATCAGAGCAGAAGATGGTGGAAGTGAACCTGGAGACCCTTCCTCAGTCAGAAGCTGCACCGTCCAGCGGTACAGAGGAGAACCGAGAGAAGAGCACCATCCAGAAACTGTGAGTGCTTGCCACTAGTTCGGTCTTTGCCTGAGCTTCGTGCATTTCCACATCAGTCCTTATACTGGTGTTTATTCAGCCGTTTTAATTTTAATAATCTTAAAATCAACTAAGTTTCAGTTCAAATATTCAGTTATGATGTTTAGAAATTACATTTAAGACTCCTCTTTTTTTTTTCTTATGACAATTTTTGGAGGCAAATGGAACGATTAAATGGAGCCAAGTAGCAATCACCCATCAAGATATCAGATACACTAGCGGTGACAAATCTGGAATAACTACATTTTATGTTTTTGAAAGAAGTCTCTTATGCACCAAACCAGCATATTCAATACCCACATTCATATCCTTACCCTTCTATCTTGAGTTATTCATTTGTCAAAATCATAAAATGAGGATTGTCAATAGCTTCACAGGAAGTGCGCTATAATGTCTTTGAGCGTCCAGTGAGCAAGCTAAAAATGGCTGTGGTCAAGAAAATCTCCTTACTGAAGATGTAATAAAAGATATTTAGTTACTGGATTGAATTGAACTTTTTAAACTTGCTACAGTGTATTCCACTGGTATTAATAAATACGAGCAAAACAGACCACGGAAAATGGCATTTTCCTTTTGTGTTCCCTGTTCGTATCATCAATTGGTCATTCATTAGTAATAATTAGTATAGTATGTCATGCAGAGTTAAGCCACGCCACCTTTTTGTTTTCCTACAAACGTGTTGCTCTGAAGAATGCTGTTTTAGGTTTTGTATAGCTCTTTGCGACACCGACCGTATTTTTGGACTCATTGTGTTTGCTGTCATCTTGCTGACAACCTCCCGACCCTTTCCTCTCTTTTTCAGATTCTCATTTCGTCAAAAATAGTGGCCAGGGTTTGGCACAAACTAAAACACATCTGAGACAAGCAAAGCCCCTTCTGCCAGGCTGAGGAGAGATGGGAAGAAGGGATCTCACTATTTTTTTAACAGTACAGACCCATTTGTGGCTGGAAGTCGTCTTACTCAGTGTTTTTAATTGTGTATTTTTTTTTAACGCTGTGTCTGTGGTTGTTTGTTACCGAATGTGAAGCCAAACACGAATGACTAGATGTCAGAAAGTCAAATGTCCCTCTGAACACGAGCTCTAGTAGCGAACATACGTTTGCCGACTATTTGAAGCATACTACATTGTCATTATTATTCTTCCATTATCACACTATCTTTTACTGAAATATTATATGACATTACTAGAATCAATTGTACATCAGTCATTTTTCTAATAGCACAAAGACACATTTAGCTATTTTGGTGACAGTACTAAACCTAATTAAATCTGCTGAAATGCATTGATTTTGCCGTATATATGCCATACCCGGCTATTTGGGTGCTAACTGAATAAGAAAACCTCTTCAGTCTGTATCTGTAACAATGGCTGATAAGATTTTGGACAAAACTATCTATCCATATGATTTTGCAACGTTTAGTTCTAATTTTAATAAACAAGGGAACATTAGGAGGGTCAAAATTGAGGTACTTCCACCAAAACACGAAAAAGTCTGCTGTACGAGGGAATGTCTAGTGCACTGAATCTAATGTGAAGTGATGGATTGTGGGTCATATGAAGGTTAAAAATTCACTTTATTGGCGCGCAGTATTAGCTGTAATGAAGTAGATGGACAAATCAGTACCAGGTATTAAGAAACGCTGTTCTGAGTACATGGGCCTAACTGGATTTAACAGAGTCGCATAACATAAAATGCATGAGATTGAATTGTTTAAATATTTGGCCCTCTTACACAAGTTATCTTTAATTTTTCTTGTTGGATCTGAAAATCTAAATCTTTCAGTCAATTATTAATTTTTGATATCTTGTATTACTTCTTCCTTGTTTGTTGAATTGTGTATATATAAAAATATATAAAGGTTTTCTGAGACAGCGTTCTGATCTGGTGTGTTTATTTCCCCATATTGGTTTATATTGTATGTTTCCTATATAATGTTATGTTTGAAATGCAATAGAAGTCTTGTATAAGGTCCAGTAATATTCATTTGCTATATAAATGCTTACAGAACCCAGTTTTCTAGTATTTATCTCCTAAATTTCTTTGTAGTATAAGTTGCTATATATCTCATTTAGCCATAGGTTCTTCTGATTGGAATTAAAGGTGTTGTCCTGTTTTTGAGAAGTTAGGCTTTGAAGATTAATTCATTTCTTTATTTCCATCATAAATGTATTTGTGATTAAAAGAACCGGTCTAAAAACAACCATTATGCAAAGTTTTTTGCACTCCATTTTAAGAAATATATAAAGGCTTAACGTTTATATCATGTGCTTCTGTAATGCTGCAAATCCTTATAAAATATAAAAAGGTTAAAGACAAAAAGGATTTCAAAATGAACAATATCATAAAAATGTGGTATAATCGCTTTAAACACTTATTTTTACATATACAAAAATGTACAGCAACTAAACTTGTAACTTGCTCACCTTTATGTTACTCCAAACACTTAAACTTTCTTTCTTGTGAAAGATATTTAACCATTTACTCCTTTCCACTGATTGAACAAAAACAGCTGAAACATACTTTAAAATATCTTCCGTTCTTCAGAGGAAAAGAGAGTCCTGAAGTTTGGAGTGATATGAGGATGAGAACATTTTCATTAAAATCAACATTTTACAATATTTTACACAGTAAGCTCAAGAGGTTCATATCATTCAGCCTCAACCCAAGATGTAAAATACACTTAAAAACCAATAAGTTACAGCTACTGTGGGTCTTTCAAAAGATGAGACAATTAATTTCATGGTACCATCTGTAATACTGAACTACTTTGGCGACTCAACACATTGTACGTTAACATTATACTTCCCTTTAGATTCTATCAGCAGAAAACTACGAAACGGAGAGTGAATTAGTGCTTTAGCCAAGGGTGAGCAGCGACGGCTTCTTTACTGCGGTCACCGTAATCGTACAGCAGCTCCTCGTCTACTCGGATGTCTCTGGAAGCCAGGAAGATGAGGTGAGGAGTGCCATTCATCTCGTGCAGTTTGGTCCGGAGGTTTCCAGTCTTACTGTGGTTGATCAGCCGGCCCAGACGCTCGCTTTCTTTGGTAGCATCCACGCTAGAAAAGTAAAAACTGAATGTTTCGGTCTCTTATTTTCGCTCCATTCCAAATAGAGATTTAACAAACCCAACTGAAGAGTCCAGCTCGGTTCATGTGGATTACAGCATTCACTTGATTAAAGCATATCAATGCCCAAAGTGAGATTCAAAATCTTCACAACAGGAGATAAAAGCACACCAAAATACTCACCAGTAGGTTTTGTCGTGGTGGCGGAAATAGTACATGTAGCATCCAGTGGCTGGGTCTTGAGCATACAGCGTTTCTCTTGCCTTAGCATCAGCAATCTCCAACAAATCCCCATGATACTCCACCACAAACTGGTCTTTCTGAAACGCCCGGACTGCAAAAACACCTCTTCCTTTCCCTTCTATACTTCTCACCTGATTTTAAAAATAGCAGAAGCTTCAACTAAGGTATGAACGGTTAAGTTAGAAATGTAGAGCGATTGCTTAAAAAGCTCACCTTGAGCCCCTCTTCAACATTGTTTTTGATGAGATCGTCAAAGTGCCGCTGCTTTTCACACTGTTTCAACACAACAGGTCCACAATTAGCTCTGGATTTATTAGTGATTTGACAATGGTAGCATAAATGTATGTTAATTTATTCATCAACTGTAAATTGGTATCAGAAAATCTCTCACCAGAGACAAGTCAGACATTTCTTACCAGAAGATCCACACAAACTCTAACCTGCATTTAGAAAATAACCATTTAAATAAAAAACCTTCAGATTCTGGAAGGGTTTACCAACCTTCAACTCATCTTTGCGTTTCCTGCAACTTCGTCTAACAGGAAAATAATCTGTGACCTTTCGATTGGTTTCAAACAGTTTATCTTTCAATCTGAAATTAGAGAAACACATGGTAAGACCGGTGAAAAGGATGCATATAAACCTTCCTTCATTTATAAAACAGCAAACACACCCATAACATCTCCCTTAAATCAGACCGTTAAACCATACCATTTCTTAGGCATTTTAAAGTTCACATACTTTCTACCATTGATCCTTTGCCCAGATTTTGTTTGCGTCCTTGTCCCAGACCCTTTCTGAGGCACAGCAGTGGTCCGCTCACCAGCTCCACAGATAGGGTGTCCTCCTTTGGGTGACTTCAGCTCTGCATCCTTGACTGACCAAAGAAAGAAGAGAACAGGAAGTAAAACCAATGAAACACAATGGTAAATGATTATTTGGTGAATAAGATCTGAACAGATACCTTCACTCCGTTTGCTCGGGCCTGATACAGAATTGTCCTCTAATGGTTTATTTTGGAGCGGCTTGCTGAGATTCAGAAAACTTTGTATAGTTGGCTTCCCTTCGCATGCCTGAGACACAAATAGAGATATTACATCAGTGCATTTATGAGAAAGACGACTACGTGCACTACATCGTTGAGGAATAACCAGAGGCTCAGCTCGGACCGGACGAATATAAACTCTTTCTGGGTCATTCCTGGTGTGCGGTTACATTTTGGCTCCATAAGTGTGATTTTTATGTTTTTTTGCATTCTACCAAAATAGTGAAATGTTTAACTATTAAGAATGGATATTGGTCAAGTTCAGAGATGCAAAAAATAATAATTATGGGTAGATTGTTCAGAGACTGGCCATGAAAATATTCCACCCTGTTAGGGACATATAGTTACCACAACATGTTAATAATGTAAACGTTAAACAGTAATGAGATTTTCTTAGATAGTATATGTCCCTTATGCCATCTTATTTTTTTATTTTAAAAACAATAAAACAATTATTGATGAATAGAATGTCTTCATTATTAAGAATAGGTACTTTGTGCCAATTTTTGCCAATAGGGTTGTAAATAATAATAAAAATTGCTCAAAAACATATATATATACTGTTAGTGCTCCTCGCCTCACAAAATAAGACAAAAGAATGCCAAACATTTAATGTTGCTATAAAAATTATTATTAAAAGTGACTTGTCTAACAGGGTGGAACACCAGTGTTAACGGGTTTGTTAATGGTGGGCAAGCTTTCCGTCATTGTCCTGCATGGTTTCCCATCTGTAATAGGTGCAGTTCCACACATATTATATTGCTTCAAAACAATACCAAAAAAAACCTAAAATAAATAATCCAGATTTCCTTTGGGGGAGGGACACAAAAAATAGCTATGTGGTTCCTTATCACAATCAATCACGGTGGCATAATGATTATCGGTTCAGATGGCTAGAGAAATAATTACAAATTAGAGAGGACAGATGTAATTAATTATTTTTATTTGATTAAAAATAAAGGTGTTATAAATCATTTGGATTAACTAGATTAAACAACCACAAAAACCATCACAAGAAGGAAGAGTAATGGACAGTGATGCCATTTTTTGTGTTTTTTATTATGATGATAATTATGATGGAAAAAATGGATACTGCTTAAATTGGATGAAATATTGTAATTTTCCACGCTCAGCCTAGTATGTGGTCTTTTTTTTTCTTTTCAAGATAGAGTTCTGTACCTGTGACCTGGGAGTTTAAGGGTTCTTGTTATATTTGCTATATACACTAAATGCTATTTATTATTTTAGAATTTCCACCCTGTTATGAAGTCAGCCATTGCTCATTGAGTGATCAAAATTTAGCTAGCTAACCTTTTACAGATTAACAGAACTTTTATAACTAGGTCAGATTTGTTTAAAAAAAAAATTATAGGACAAACATTCTCCATAATATAGCCTAACAGAGTGGAACAAGCAGGATAACATTTCAAAAACTAGGTTAGTTAGGAGTGAGAGTTGGAGATGACCTCAGTTTGTACAGATGAATTCCAGTGGGGAATATAAATTATGTCATTTCTATAAAATGGTCTCAGTGAAATTGCAGTCGGTTTCGAAAGGTAAGAAAGTATGTAACAGAGTGGAAAGTGGACTTCAGGGACTTAATATGTATGATTAGAGTCAGTTTAACCTAGTCTCTAACATAATTAAAACAAATTGAGTTTTTTTTTTTACGGTTTATATTTCTTGTGATAGTTGATTACTTTGCACATTAGGACATAATAAAATAGAATGCATATCCATGAAAAGGTGTGTAAATTACAAAATAATATTTATAATTTCTATTATCCCCGTTTAAGTGATAAGGAATCTTTTATAAACATGTGACTAATTTTATAGAAAATATGATTAAATAAATAACCGGGACATAAAAGTCACTGTAGGAATGGCTCTTCTCCTACCGTGGGCTTTCCGTGCTGGTTCTCTTTGGCTTCTTCAACTTTCTCGTTTATCCTGCCGTCTCCAGGTCTTCGATTGCCTAATGTGAACACGAACAAGGTTTACTTCTCAAAATATGCGGTTGCATGCTGCAACATTCGAGCTGCAAAATGTAAGTTATGCGCTGCATTCCTACTTGTTGCAGAAAACTCGAGTATATAACGATGCAGCATTTTGAAACTACATCTCAATCATATATATTTTTCCCGCAACCAAACAAGTTCGCCAAACTGGTGCTAGTCTGTGAGTGAAACGCCAATTTGCAAGCTTATTCTTTTACCTTTTCCCATCTTGGTTCAGATTTGCCACTACAAACGAAGCGGATTGTAAACACTACAGCATGCTGAGATAAATAACTGTTCGCTTGGGTTTTTAAAAATCATTCGCAGCGTTCATTGGTCAAGCTCTTGAAGAGCAGGATTGTGATTGGTTTACTGAACGCGGAAGCAGGAACTACTTGTGACGTACTTTCGACATGACATATTCGCTGTTTGCTAGTTATGTAGTAAAATACTGTTTATATTCGTGTATGTATTCAAAGAGAAAAAAAGAGAGACTGTTTCATAAAAGAAATCACACTCTTTTAGTTTTACTGTTTTTATTATATTCATATCAATGTCTTAATTAATTACAAATAATATGATTAGTATGAAACATTT